>NC_069385.1:146045714-146362857 GCF_027475565.1 Acinonyx jubatus | reverse complement strand
TTACCCTTAAGGGAAGATGCTCTGGCCAGAAACAATCTTTTCTTTTCTTTTGTTTATAACTTTCTTGCCCCACCCTTCTTCCTATAAAAACTTTCCATTTTATACAGTTCCTCAGATGCTGCCCAATTCACGAATCTTCATTTAACGAAGCCAATTAGATCTTCAGACTTATTTGGTTGAATTTTGCTTTTTAACAGGTTATTGGCACATAATGGGCTATTTAACTTACAACAGTGAGTGTTTTAGGTTTGATGAAATTTGGTACTAAAACAATGTTGCAATCACCTTGAATATATATGTCTTTGTGCACTTGACCAAATATTCGGGACAAATCCATAAAGGTTCATCTTAACCAAATTTTTGACAGAGAATTTGGTCTTCTCATTCCTTACCAGATGAAAACTCAGCAGGTAAGTGGTGCAGTACTGGAGGAAAGTGACAATGTCACTTGGGGCCAGCGAGGCCCCAAGACCTGACCTTTACTGCTCACCTGCTCGTACTGACGTTTGTCCCACGTTTTCCTTAAGCTCTTTTTTCCAGTGTGTGTCTTAATTTAGGCAAAAGACCCGAGGGGCATAGTATCCTGTGATGGAGTTAAGATACAATACTGAGAAGTATTGTAAAGAGACAGCTTTAGTTTGCCTTAAAATTTTTAGACACGTTCTCTGTGTATTACTTAGAAATACAATGCAGATTTAAAGTTTTTTTTAATTAAAAAAAAAAAACCTTTTTGTTATTATTTTTCAGACAGGGAGAGACAGCGTGAGTGGGAGACGGGCAGAGACAGGGAGACCCCGAATCTGAAGCAGGCTCCAAGCTCTGAGCTGACAGTGCCGGGTCTGACGTGGGACTCAAACTCACAAACTGTGAGATCATGATCATGACCTGAGCCAGAGTCAGATGCTTAACCAACTGAGCCACCCAGGCGCTCCTCAGGTTTTTTTTTTATTAATACTGACCTAATTCTGTACTAACAAATACCAACAAAATATTAGCATTAGGTATTGAAAGGTGGCAGAATAGGCCACCCCAGAATATTCCACTCTGGCATAAGGTTTATTTTCAGCTGAAGGCATTTGAGATAAAGCAGAGACCAGAAAAGCTCTTGGTTTTTCCCTTCTATCTCTAAAAACAGGAAGTAGATTTATCAAGATGTCTCTCCTTCCCTTTCTACCAGGAAGGGGAAAGGTTAATTCCAGTGTCACAGCAGGCAGTTAGGTAGGCTCTAAGAGGATGCCTGGAGGCCAGGGCGGAGGAGGCCATGCCCAGCTGCAGGGTGGGTCAGAGGCCGGTCTGGCCACACTCCCCTGAAAGCCCCAGCACACTGGAGGGGCCCAAGATGGCGGCGCCAGGACAGGAAGCCCCCCAGCAAGTGAGGAGGAAAAGGCCCAAAACCCTGCTTTCAAGAAATCCCCACCCCCAGGTAATCAATATTCCTCCTCCTTGTTAACAACTGTCAATAACTGATAGAAACCTCAACCCTGGTTCACACGTGCTCTCTCTCTCCCTTGAGCTCACTGGCTCTCACATCTCGAGTGTACCTCTCATCCACTGTGTTGTGTCTGCCCTTGCATTTTTTCTCATGAGGCGACCAAGAGCCTTCGGTGACATCTTTGATCTGGGCTTGGTCGAGGTCTTAGGGCTCAGGGTCTCCCCAGTTCGCCTGGCCACACCAGTAGACAGCATTCGGCCCTTATCAATGGAGAAGGCAGCAACTTAAATCTGCCTGACGGACTTCATTCTTGTTCTCCTGGTGACCTTCCCATAACTGACTTCCCCTCACCTTTTGTCTTCGGCTCATGGGGGCCAAGGGCAGGCCACTCCAAGATGCGCCACTGGGCATGAAGATTATTCTGAGCTGAAGGCAGTGAAGACCCCACGGGCTCAGAGAAACTCTTGGTACTAACTACATAGAACAACCTGAATTGGGGGTCTTTCCCAGAATAGGGTTATTGGCGGCGATAAAGTTGATCTGAGTGACCCATCCATATGGCAGGACAAACATGGAATTAGCATGCTCCTATGGCCCTGTGAATGCATTCCTTCCCTTCCTAGTCCCAGACCTCTGCCCCCTTCTTAGTTCAGGATGACATACATGCCTTGTTTGGCCTGGCTGTCTTTGGAATTTCCATGTCAGTGTGGATTCCCCATATGTATGCTGTTAATTTGATTTTCTCCTATTAATTTTTCTCACGTCAATGAGATTCTTAGTCCAGCTAGAAGGACCCTTGAAGGGGACAGGAATTCTTGCTTCCCGACAAGCGGTAGACGGTACTTAAGCCGTACTTCTGAGGCACCTCTGGAGTTCATCTTCCCCAGTGTTATCTCCTGTGTACACACGAGGTACATGTCACAGAGACAGTAAACCCCAGATGGGAGTCACGTGTGCGAAACCCCACGGCAGCAAACCAAGCCTGAACGCCTAATCCGATCGGTTTCCCACCCTGGGAATGGAACCTTTAGCCACTCAAGGAGCAATTAACCTAGTCTGTGCTGGGGAGATAATCCACCAGTAGGCCCAGCCAATCCCTTTAGGAGGATGACCTTGACTGAAACAATGCACTCTTTGCTAATAATTTCCTTTTTCTGCTGCTTTCCCACCTTGAAAAGCCTTTCATTTTCTATAGCGCAGCAGAACTCCTCTCTGTTGCTAGATGGGACGCTGCCTGCTCCAGGAATCATTGAAAAAAAGCCAATTTGACCTTTAGTCACTTGAATTTTTGTTGTTTAACAATGTTAATAAATTTCTGTGTGTTTTTTTCCTTGGGAAAACTGTCTTCTAATTGCAGGGGTCTCAGCCAAACATTCAAAAGCATAGAGGATAAATTATTTTTCTTGGCCTATAATTAGAAGACATAGTTAAAGACAGAACAACTGAATAATGAATAAAATCATTTGGGTCACCCAGCTTCTAAAAATCCCATCAAAAGTCAAAAATATTTTACTATGGGGAGTGTGCATTTGAGTGCCCGTCATTGTTAAATAAGTTGTCAGCATTTATTTTGATTCCAAGAAGTCATAGTTACACTGGGATTCGCAGTAATTATATTTTAAGTACAAGAAATAGAAACAACTGAAGGGTGTGAATATTAATATGAGATATTAATAGACTTCGAGTGTTAAAACGTTGATAAATGGTGTTTTCCTCGCAACACCAGCCCCTCAAGGCCCCGGAAACCTTGCTTCCAAAATACCCTAGAGACTTACTCTATCCCTGACCCCCTCCCAACCTGAGGATATATAATGAGCTACCCGTCACGACCCCATACAGCTCTTCCTGCCCACGGGTCCTGTCCCTGTGCTTTAAGAAAAACACGTTTTTGCACCAAAGACGTCTTCAAGAATTCTTTCTTGGCCGTCAGTTCCGAACCACCCCACCACCATCACCCCCCAATTTTATCGGGTTGAAAAATAACGGGTAGGTCAACCAAATTTGAGAGCAAGTGGTTTTAACCTGGAGTCCATATACGCCACAATACCTCCAAGGAAAAAAAAATCAGGAGCCTGTGGATGGGGTGGTGGTGCTGATAAGGGGGAGGAAGCCTGTGAGTTGAGATGGGGAAAAATATAGTTCGCCTGACTAAACTTTAGCATTTCCCTTTATGACGATATTGGGCCATCAATTTCAGTACCTGTGACTTTGTCACCCACTGGAAATCACAGATATCTCCAAAAGACTGCATTATGGAATGTGCTAACTATATAAACACACTGATCCCTCCTACCAAATTTATTACTTTTTAAAATTTGGATAAGAAGTGGAATAAACATTTTTTTGCAATGTTTGCATTTTATACCCTTGAAATATTATCCTAAGCAGAATTTCCATAAATGTCATCAGGCAGCCAACGTCGTCCGTGACATTCAAGAAAAAAAGCGAAGAACGTTTTTCTCCCCGTTTTTGAGATGACATCCGTGACAGGGGTCCAGTGCACAGAAAGTAGGAGGCAAGATTGTGCCCTGGGCAATCAAAACCATTGGCAGAACTTTCCTTATTTGGTGACAACAGCAACAAAAGTAAGTCACATCAATCAACCTCCTTCCACACCTAACCGGTCAGCTGGGCGGAGAGACCTGGGTCGTCGGGAGCCACAGCACACTCCATCTCTCCATTCAGAAGCATTCCTTGGTCAAACCATACAATCCTCTATTTATAGGATTTTCCTTACTCTACATGGACCTTGAAGCCTGTAAGGCGGAACAGCCTGTGCGATTAACTACACTTTACATTTCAATGGCAATAGTTGTGGGAACTGACTTAAAGTGGGACAGAAACAACTACCCGGAAGCAACCAAGGGCACTGACGATTTTAGGCTCCTCCCAAACGGGAGAAACATTTCTCGGGCTCCAGAACGGTGTCCTACCTACCAGCGTAATCCCAGTATTTCATTCATTTGCCAACACGGAGGGGACTGGCGAGGGCAGTGTCTCAAAACTTAGGTACTGTTAGGAAGACTGGACGTGGCGGCCAGCCTTGGGATGGCGCACGACAATCGGGCCCTGAAGCTCTCCGTTCACCTGTAGGCGAACTGCATGTCCTTTGGGCATGACGGTGACGCGCTTGGCGCGGATGGCACACAGGTTGGTGTCCTCGAAGAGCCCCACCAGGTAGGCCTCGCACGCCTCCTGCAGCGCCATCACGGCCGAGCTCTGGAAGCGCAGGTCGGCCTTGAAGTCCTGCGCGATCTCGCGCACCAGCCGCTGGAACGGCAGCTTGCGGATCAGCAGCTCGGTGGACTTCTGGTAGCGGCGGATCTCGCGCAGGGCCACCGTGCCGGGCCGGTAGCGGTGCGGCTTGCCGGTGGCCGGCTGCTCGCTGCGCCGTCCGCCCAAGTCAGGGAGGGCAACTTTTTTTGCGCCAAATTTCATTACCCGAAAAGCTACGTAAACAATGAAGGAACCGAAAGTCTATCCCCAATCACCGCCATGGGCTGAAATCTACCCCGCTTTGCACGTTAGGGTTTAATCTACGGTGTCTGGCTTTCAACCCAGGACGGAGGTTCGTGAAGAGTGAAGAGTGACCCAATTTCCCTACATCTCACTTTCCTTCCTTAGTGTCAAAAAAATGTTAAGTTCTTTTCCAGAAAAGATAGGTGGCCCTGAAAAGAGCCTTTGGGTTTGGACTCGACTTACTCGAGCTACTGTAAACCATCATATAGGTCACTACTTGCTCTTAGCCTTGTGGTGGCTCTCGGTCTTCTTGGGCAGCAGCACGGCCTGGATGTTGGGCAGGACGCCGCCCTGCGCGATGGTCACGCGGCCCAGCAGCTTGTTGAGCTCCTCGTCGTTGCGGATGGCCAGCTGCAGGTGGCGCGGGATGATGCGCGTCTTCTTGTTGTCGCGGGCCGCGTTGCCCGCCAGCTCCAGGATCTCGGCCGTCAGGTACTCCAGCACGGCCGCCAGGTACACCGGCGCGCCGGCCCCCACCCGCTCGGCGTAGTTGCCCTTGCGGAGCAGGCGGTGCACGCGGCCCACCGGGAACTGCAGCCCGGCCCGCGACGAGCGCGTCTTGGCCTTGGCGCGAGCCTTGCCGCCCTGCTTTCCGCGTCCAGACATTGCGGCTCAGAAAAGCTACCCTGTGATAAACTGCCAAAACGAAACTGACCGGGGTAGCAGTTTTTATAACCCTTATTGGGCTTGAAAAACAAAAGTTTTCATTGGTTAACATTGCAGCTTCATCTTAACCAATGGAAATGCAACTTTGGGATCCTTGTATTCCGATTGGGCAGAATTCACTCGTGACGTTGCCCTGAGCGGCCACCTATCAGACACAGCACTCTAATTTACGCCTTATTTGCATATGTGGTTCTATATAAAAGGGGCGCATTACGCCCTTCTCCTAGTTTCTCTTTTGTTTTTTCTTTTAGGAGTCTTGATCTGTTCTGAATTATGCCTGAACCAGCCAAATCCGCCCCGGCCCCGAAAAAGGGCTCCAAGAAGGCGGTGACCAAGGCGCAGAAGAAGGATGGCAAGAAGCGCAAGCGCAGCCGCAAGGAGAGCTATTCCATCTACGTGTACAAGGTGCTGAAGCAGGTGCACCCCGACACCGGCATCTCGTCCAAGGCCATGGGCATCATGAACTCGTTCGTCAACGACATCTTCGAGCGCATCGCGGGCGAGGCGTCGCGCCTGGCGCATTACAACAAGCGCTCGACCATCACGTCCCGGGAGATCCAGACGGCCGTGCGCCTGCTGCTGCCCGGGGAGCTGGCCAAGCACGCCGTGTCGGAGGGCACCAAGGCCGTCACCAAGTACACCAGCGCCAAGTGAACAGTGAGTTGGCTGCAAACTGAACCCTAACGGCTCTTTTAAGAGCCACCCATATTCTCAAAGAGAGAGCTGCCACTTATTCTGTGCTGATCCTGTGACTCATTACAGTAGTCTGAACAATCCCCGGCTTTTCCTATTACAGTAACTAAGCGGCAAAACTAATACTGGGTCTTCGCCAAGCTCTGGGACTCCTGTGCAAAGTAACAAAGGCTCTGAGCTTGTCCCTCACTTAGGAGCTAGCTACTTTCAAAAGGGCTCTGTCACCAGTTCGAATAACCTTTAGAATTAAGTAAACGGTGGAAGAGAAAACATAAGCTGGAAGCAAATTCAAATACTCCCCAGTCACCCTTTGAGAACAGAGCTGGACTCGTGCCCAGGTTTCGGGGGTTGCGCCTACAGTTTGAATTTGCCGCCCTTCTTCTCTGCGCCCTGATTGGTTCTGGCATCTGACCCCCCCCCCCCCCCCCCCCAGCCCAGCACACTCAGGCACCTAGAGTAAATATTCTCCGGCTGTCTATCCTGTTTTCATCCTCTTAAGCTTTCTAAACTTGCCAGGAGTGAGGTGTAGTGTTTCCTCTTGGAATTTTCGTTGGAGAGAGGAATCTGGAAGATGTTTTCAGGCTGAGAAGTACCAATGCTGTATTTCCAATTAGGCTGCCGGTTTCCTTCTGCCATATACCCATATAATGGAAAATGTTACCATGACGAGACAGGGCTATTTGGGGGTTCGGTGAAGGCAAAGAAGCTTGATAGCATCCATCCCAGACTCCTGTAAAACGAGAATCAGTTTTTCTTTTAAAGTTCTTTTGGTTGGCGCTTAAAGCTGCTGTTTGACATTGTTGGGAACCAGTAAGGAAAAAGCACGTCGGTTAGGGTGCCACAAATAAGAACCAGGCAGCCAACAATGTGTCTCTAGATTATAATTCTTCAATATCTTGTGTCTCTTAGCTAAACAGCCATGATCTGTAAAGCATTTGGAAGCCTCCAGTCCGGCTGGTTTGGGGTTTAGGTAGTAATTTTAAATGCATTTAATTGATATAAATAAATTACCCAATTTATCTAAAACGGATCTAAATTTAACACAGCGATAATGTTTAAAACAATGTTTTGTTAGATCCAATGTCAACTATAGGCTTCTCCTTTGTTGACTCGAATCCTACTCCTGGTTCAGTGCCCACGTCAATCTGGCCTGCTCTCCGAAATTCCCTTTCCTTGTCTAGCATTTGGGAACTGCCTCCGTATAGTTAGTTCCTCATGCAGATCTATTTGAATTGCTACTAAGTGGTTTGCTGTATGTTTCTCCACAGAAAATGTGCAGTCAAGACAGGAAAAATAAAGAAGGAAGAAAAGAGAGTTCTTGCCTTCATCTCCACCCCACACTAATGATAACCGAGTACCTGGAAACAACATAATTTTTGTCACTTCTTCTGTCATATGAGCCCCCTGATCCTCTCCATTAATCCAATAATCAGATGATAATGTTCAAGCTAAATGCTTTTTGTTCTTGTTGTTTGTCCTATAGGATACAGAAATGAGAATACAAAGCCCGAATTCGTGGAAAAAGCAGAGGGATTGGGACAGAGGATGAGTCGTAGGCAATAGTCCATTCCCAGATGAAACTTTGTGAAAACTAAGTTTTTTTTTGGAAACAACAAAGTTGAAAAGATAACCAGCCAATTTACCCTATTACTCAGAAAATTAAACTGCTTAAGCCATACACAAATCAGGAAAATAAATCAAATTTTCATCTGTGGAGTTATTTGCAACTGGATGGGGTCCCCTTATAAATAAGGCAAGAGTTTAATCTTTTGCTTGAAAAACTGTTACACTTTATTTATGTATTTATATGTATTTATGTATTTATTTATTTATGTTTATTTATTTTTGAGAGAGACTGAGCACAAGTGGGAGAGGGGCAGGGAGAGAGGGAGACACAGAATCCGAAGCAGGTTCCAGGCTCCGAGCTGTCACCACAGAGCCTGTTGCGGGGCTTGAGTTGTGACTGGAGCCAAAGTCACACGCTTAACTGAGGGAGCCACTCAGGCTCCCCTAAACTGTTATCACTTTAACCTACTTCTAACCAGCTTCAGAAGAATTGGTTCAAAGCTAACCTAATACAGTATGTCATTTACAAAAGTGTACATTGTACATGGTGGTATATCTTATCCCAAAATACACACATTTGTTGCTCAAATACTTACGGCTATTTGGCCCATCTTCCCCAGAGATCATAAACCACAATGATGCCTTGAACATTGTGTTAGATGAACCGGCTGTTTGTAAGAAATCTTTTTTCAAGCTATACTATATCAAATGATATTTCATGTTTCTACCGTGCACATATTTCTTTGTAAGCTAATCTACATCGGTTGTGGAAATCAAGACACCCATTCCCCAGGGGGTTAATAGAGACACGCTGACAAAGTCCATTGAAAGATGCATGACCCTATAATTAGATACCTATGCGGATATCTGTTCTTCAACTCTATCTTTGGTATGTTAAAGCTCATTCCATTATAACTTTTGTCAATTTTATTTTCAAGTTTTGATGATACATGGCAAATACCCAGTTCATAATAACCATATTTCCAAACTATTGATTGGAACGACTTATGCTAAGCTTTAATTTCGAAGAACCACTTTTCCTGATATTGTCCCCAAATGTTGGATATGCAACCCTGTTTAGAGTCTGCATTCCATGAAGGCCTATGCCTTCTGCCCATAAGTCTAGAACGGAATTTTTGAATTTCAAGAACGCTGTTTGGCATGCCTGAAGCATTTGTTTTGCACATTACTAGTATTTTCTCCAGTCTTTGCAAATGTATCGCTTCACCCTCACTGTGGAAACGATACTATTTATTTGACATCGGGACACCAGAAGAACACGTTGTTTGTTCTCCTGCTATTACTTGTACACCATCAGATCGACAAAACTATGACGTATACATCGGTACTTGATCGGCAGGAGGAAGTGATACACGCAAGGCTCGGCCTGAGCAAGTGCTGAAGGAGGAAACTAATTTTGAGAGCAAGTAGCTCACACCCCAGTTATTTCTACTTCTGAAACATAGTTATGCTTTTTGCTATTTTTCAATAGCATGAGGACTTTTCCTATCAACACCTGATTGAGAAACACTACCTAGGTTTGAAACTAGGCCCTGCCACTTGAAATTTGCATTTACACATGACTTTAATTTCTGTCACTTTCTTCCTCATTTCCAAAGGGGGATTTGGTAGTGCTTCTCGTGAATTAATATCTTCAAAAAAAGTTTATTTTTTTTTGCCCTTTATTTATTATTGAGAGACAGAGAGACACAGAGCATGAGCAGGGGAGAGGCCGAGAGATGGAGACACAGAATCCGAAGCAGGCTCCAGGCTCTGAGCCGTCAGCACAGAGCCCGACGTGGGGCTCGAACCCACAAACCGTGAGATCATGACCCGAGCCAAAGTCGGATGCTTAACCAACTGAGCCACCCAGGAGCCCCTTGTGAATTACTGTGTTAACAATGTGTTGCATATAGTAAGCCTTCAACATATTTGAGCTAATACCACTGCTGACACCAGTCACAAGGGCAGTATTAGAACGAGTAATAACAACGTCCCCCTCAAAAGTACCCATGAAAGACAACAGAAAAGAGAGGAGAATGGCATCTCATTGTTTAGTTTTTCTGGAAAGAGAAATGATCTAAGATATCGAGCTAAACCGATGCATGTGTGTCTGGCTGGGCAAGGGTTTGAAGAGGACAAAAGTGGAGGTTTGTGGACAAGTTTGGGGGACGAGTGATATGGATGAACTCAGAATGGTCCCAGAGTGTAAGAATGACGTTGGCCCTTGTGGATGCGAACAAACAGGTGTGTCCTTCCGAGGAGGCTATCGGTACTCAGGCATACGACAGCCACCATGTGCACGTCACAAAGTTTCTTTTTCTCAACACCCTTCCTACTGCCCAAGCAAGGTGGCCGGGGTGATGCTGCTGGAGGTTACCCACAAGCTCTTTGGTATAGACTTAGCTCACCAGAGTTGACCTGGATCCTGGCGCTGCTAAGTGTCCCATATGCCGGGACCGCTCTTCTTGGATCCATGTTGTCATGGATGAGGCAGCTATTGGACTTCACTGACACAGACACTTACTCTAGATCTGGTGTGTTTCACCTTCTCTCATGCCGTCGCTGGCAGGATTATCCATGAACTTCCTGAATACTTTGTGCCTCTATCTCACAGCATTCAGGTCATTTTAGAAAAAGGGTAAGGCAATGAGAAGATGGCTTGGGACTCACCAGTCTTCATGGACACCACATCCTTCATGAGCACAGCCTTACCAATTACTGGGAGACTCTGTTAAAGTGGCATCTAGGAGTTTGGCAAGTTATCGGAGTCCCATTCAACTGGATAATGTATAGGTACCGAAGAGTGACAAATAGGCATAATTTCTGCCATTGCCAAAACACATTGGCCAAAGAACAAAGAGACAGAAAGGGGGTAGTCCCTCTGCTCTTAGGGTTAATCACCAGCTCAAAAAACACCCACTTTCCATCCTTGCATCTCAGGGCTCTCTCTGTTGCGTTCATTGGATTTTCGGTTTTTTTGTTCTTAAAAGCTTTAGTACTCAAAGGAGGAATATGTCTGCCAGCGGAGACTGAGCTCACACTGTTAAATTTTATTGATTTACAAAAAATGAGCCATTTCTGATATAAAGTTAAAACAATTTTAATTAGATTCACGGACTGGCTTAAGAGACATATGGGAAGGGGGCACCTGGGTGGCTCAGTTGGTTAAGCATCCGACTTTGGCTCGGGTCATGATCTCATGGTTTGTGGATTCGAGGCCTGCGTCGGGCTCTGTGCTGACGGCTCAGAGCCTGGAGCCTGCTTTGGATTCTGTGTCTCCCTCCCTCTCTCTCTGCCCCTCCCCTGCTTGCGCTCTGTTTCTCTCTCTCTCCAAAAAATAAACATTTAAAAAAATTTAAAAAAAGAGAATGAGAGAGACATGTGGGAAGTCTTGAGGACTTTGGGCTTTCGGATTCCTCTGTTTCTCAATCTTGTATAAGTTTTTGTTTTCCTTCTTCCCTCCCACACCCTCTGTTTTTAGGAGGGACAGGCAGGCACCTGGAACAGAGAACGTTGGAGTGTTCTTTAAAAGGCCGTCATAAAAAAGATACAATGAAAGCCAGTTGACTTAGTCTCAGAAACCTTCAAGTACAAGTTAAACTACACTGATCTAAGTTACTACAATATTCATAAGTACACAAATAAAGTTTTAATAATTCTTACGAATGGGTCACTTGGTGAAACGGTTTTCAGATAACCGAGCTGAAAAAAAAAATTGTGCTGTCTACCGGTTTCCTCCTGTGAGATTTCACGTGTGTAGTTGGCTACTTAACCTAATCTCTGGTGTTTCTTTCCTTCTCCTTTACTGTTTTATTCAGGGTGTCTTGGTGCCACATGACTCTACAGGTGACACAGTATACATATGGCCTCACCGTGGAACCAGAAGAACAGTGGATTCGGGATTACGAGCTATTTTCTGTAACTGAACTGATTCTGCCTCTGCTCTTAGGATATGACTGAGACATGCAAAACGAGAACATCGCCGCTGTCATGGAAAAGCAATATGCGGAAAAGAGTGTATTTTGGTCGTCGGCCAAGGTTTACTTCTCAATTTACACGAATTAATTGAATTTCTATGTAACCACAAACTTTTTCGCACATTACTAAATATATGTAATAGAACCATATAATAGCTGCTGTAAATATAATGGCTCAAGAAGAAATCCAATGATATCAGACCCTTATTTAAAGGCATTAAATGAAGAGATATAATACATTCATGGGCACGAAATATTAAAGATGTCAGGTCTTCTAATTCCCGTCAAAATCCTAATGTCGGTTTTGGAATTTGGAAGCTAATCCTAACATTTATTTAAAGAGCAAAATGGTAAGAACAAATCAGAAAACAGAAACAAACCCAAGAAGCTCTCGATGAGAGGTAGAACCTGATGTAGTGATAAAAGAGCTGATACTGGGTGGCAATGCACAGAGATGAACACATTTGCCAACTGAATTAGATGGAAAGCCAAGGATCGCATCTAATTTTTTGTTGAAATTTCACGTTAGTGAGGAAACGATAGGCTGCTCAAAAAAAATTGATGAGTGCAGTTGGTTATGGGTGATTGTAGGAAGACCCCCTAAGTGTAAATCTTCTTTTAGAAGATCAGCTAGGAAAATATGATCTACTATAGAGAAGGACTTCTTAAACAGGAAACAAAAGTACTAACCACGAAGAAAAGAGTATTACATTATACCCCCTTAGAGGAGGCACTTTCTCTTAAGCTATTTTGCAACATCCACACTTCTAGGCTCTTTCTTCCTTAATTTGGGAAGGAGAAAATATTAGTGAATGTCAACTTAAAATGAAAAAGGGGTTGAAAAGTCTGCTGAAATCTGACCTCGATCTCACCTGAGGTCAGATTTTTAGCTTCAGACCTTCTTTTCTTCTCTCTTTCCTTCTAGTTCCTAAGTGAGCATAATAGAAGCGTTAAGATACCTTTTCCCATTTTATCTATGGACATAGAAAACAAATTTGTTTATTGTGTTAAAAAACTACGATTTTCAGAGGCGTTTCAATTATAAACTTAAGGATTTAACTTTTTTTCTTCTCAGATTTTTATTTAAATTCTAGTTAGTTAACATGCAGCGCAACATTGGTTTCAGGAGCAGGATTCAGTGACTCATCAATTGCATACAGTACCCAGTGCTCATCACAACAGGTGCCCTCCTGATACCCATCACCCATCCAGCCCATCCCCCACCCTCAGTTTGTTCTAGATCTTTAAGGGTCTCTTAAGGTTTGTTTCCCTCTTTTTTCTTTTTTTTCCCCGCTTTCCATATGTTAATTTATTTTGTTTCTTAAATTCCACATGTGAGTGAACACATAGGATATTTGTCTTTCTCTGACTTATTTCACTTAGCATAACACACTCTAGTTCCATCCATGTCATTGCAAATGGCAAGCTTTCATTCTTTTTGATGGCCGAGTAATACTCCATTGTGTATATATACCATACCCTCTTCATCCATTCATCAGTCGATGGACATTTGGGAAAGATGTTAACTTTTCACACGAAAACGTCAGTATTTCTTCTTATCAAATAACTTTTCTCCCCAGCACTTTTCATAGAAATGTCTACAAGCAATGACAATCCATGAGCAGAGAGAATTGCCATCACCCAGATTGTTTCTCAACCCTTTTCCAGAGAGCGAACTCGGCTAATTTGGACATTTGGTGAAGGGTTACGCTTTAAAATAGATTTGAGAGACATAGCAACCAATCGAATCCTACTTCAGTTAAAATAAATTATTGTAAAAAAGTATTTGAGGCAATTGAGGGGTTTTCTTTTTAAGCAACTAGATATTGGATGATGTTACAGATCATCACTTCTAAATTTAGGTGCGAAGATCTTGTGTTTTGTTCAATTCTGCATCTGTTGGGACTTTTGTGACAATATTCATGATTGACGTAATACGTGGTTTCTTTACACTGTCCCCCTTCCGCCCAATGTAGGCGCAGAGAGTGACACCCTGTGGGCGAGACTCTGTAACTGACGAGGACTTGTGTAGCTTCCATCCCACCTCAGTCCCTTCCCTGCCTGCCTCCCCGACTTTTGTAAGAAGTCAGCCCGGTTAACGAAGCTATTTCTCTTTGGGACAAAGGGTGACACAGAGAGCGACTCCAGCGACTGAACCGCAGGAACAGGCAGAGGGGTCGGCAAGCGGGAAGGGCCTCCCGGCCAGGTCGCCTCCTCCCGCCCCTCCCCCAACCACCCCTGCCCGCGCCCGGGAAGAGCGTTGGACTCTGTCGGCACCTTGTGGCCATTTTGGGTAATGCAGCTAGAGCTTTGTTTTATTTCCGGTTTCTATCCGTCCGCTGCGAAGGTTTAGTAATTGCTTATATAAAGAACACAAGAAAGAGCCCTGCTCCCACCGTTCTCCTCGACCGCCGAGCTCCCCCATCGATAACAAAGAAGTACGTTCACCAGTTTGGGGTGCAGCCATCTGGAACTTCTTTATACAAACAGAAACATCAACGTGTACTCTCAGCCCCCACCCCCAACCCCCCACTTTAACTCAATAGCCAGCGGTGATGTTCTTCTCACCGTTCTGCTGCCTACTTTTCTCATTATCTAGCTTGGAACTCTTTCCTTACTAACTAGCGCGGCTGAAACTTCTCGCCAGGTGCACCCTAGTGACCTGAAGCAGGTAACCTGAGACCAGACCTGTTCCTACACGGGAGCCCCTGCATGTGAGCCTCTCCTTCAGTTCCAATTTCTCAGGGAATCACTCATTCTCCTGGAGCCCTAATGTCACCCTCCCTCCACAGCGCTGCGGAGAACAGAGGCAAGAGGGAAATGACAGGTAAAATTCCATTTTTTGGTAACCTGCAGCCCGTTGGCAAATAGTTGAGGCAAATCCGGAGTAGAGCGTTTCTCCAGGAACCCCCTCCTGTCCTAAGGGACAAGCTTAGCTTGATAACAGAAAGGCCTCTGGTATTTTAGGAGTCCTCTGTAGCACATCGCAGTCCCTCTGGGGGCCTCCCTAATCAGTCACTCCTTCTGACCCCAGCGCAGCTCTTTCTGTCCTGTCCCCGTGCTTTAATGAAATCACCTTTTGGCACCAAAGACGTCTACAAGAATTCTTTCTTGGCCGTGGGCTCTGGACCCGCCACCACTCCAAAACTCCATCGTTGTGGGAAGCAGAGAGGAGTCAGACATCACCCCTGCTCTCAGTCTAATAGAAGAGACCAGAGGTGCCTTTACACTTAATGCCATTAATCCTGCCATCAGAAACAAAGTGAGATGTTCAGGGCCTCCCTCAGCCCACAGCAGCCCCCCCCCCCCACCCCCCGCTCCAGTAGCCCCCCCCACCCCCACCCCCCCCGGCTCCAGTAGCCCCCCCCACCCCCACCCCCCGGCTCCAGTAGCCGGCACCGCCTTTCCACTTGCTCCCATATTCTGTCCTTCAGGCCCCGTGAACACAACCCTGGAAGAATGGCCTCCTCCGTGCAGAAGGAGTAGAAGCAGACCTTCCAAACTACTTTCGTAAACTCCGAAAGTATCCTGGCCGGTTTCCTTCTGTTCTATTCTGATAACAGGGCAGGTTGGTAGTTTACACATCGTGTTTGGACTTTTCAGCATGATTGATTCAAATGCCACTTTAAAATATTTTTATTTGTGTGCTTGATTAAAAAAAAAAAGCCCATCTTATGTAAAGAAGTGACAAACTGAAGATGAACAAACCACAGTATATTTGAATTTATGAATTTGTATGTGAATTTAATATATTTTCATTAATTATGCTATGAAGTTTAGGGGTTGTTGTTGTTTTTTTTTTTTTTGGTGTTTTTATTTATTTTTGAGACAGAGAAAGCAGGAGCCAGGGAGGGGCAGAGAGAGAAGGAGACGTGATCTGAAGTGGGCTCCACACTGACTGCAGAGAGCCCGATATGGGGCTCAGACTCATAAACTGTGAGATCATGACCTGAGCCGAAGTCAGATGCTTAGCTGATTGAGCCACCCAGGCGCCCACAAAGTCAGTACTTTAAAGTTTGTAATTTGAATTCTTAGATTTCTTTATTGATTAAAAATAATATACACATGATAAAATATTTGATTGACTCCTAGTGGCCCGGAAGAAATGGTGACAATTTAGGGCTGAAGTTGTTCATTTGTGCTTTAAGAATGCTTACAAGACAATTTCAGGAAATGCTAACAATTTAAATTTCATACGCTTGGTTACTTTTCAGAGGCTTTTAGTTTGTTTGGGTATTATGAATATAAGCTCTATGAATATTTTTGTGTATGTATTTTGGTGAGCTTATGCATCCATTCATTTCAGGCATATAATTAGGAGCAGAATCGACAGTTTATAAGGTAGTCATATGTTCGCTTGTCAGAAACGCTGACAAATATTTTTCCAGAATAGATAATAGAGACCAACTCAGTCTCCTGTGAGCAATATAAAATGATTTTAATTACTTCCTATTTTTGCCTTTATCTTGTCAGGCTTGTTAATTTTTGTCCTTCTGGGAAGATGTACAGCGCTATTCTGTTATTTTAATTTTCAGTTCCTTCATGAGTAATGATGTGATGTACCCTTTCATATGCTTACTGTACATCGAATACCATTTAGTGGAGATTATTAATACCTTTGACCATTTTTTATTGGGTTATTTATCATTTACTTATTGATTTGTAAGGGTCTTTTCCATATGGATGTTTCCATATGGGCGTATCATTGACCCAACGCAGTTTATTAAAAAGACAACCCTTAGACCATTTGCACATTGTTGCAGATCGGGTGACTATATACGTGTGGGTATATTTTTAGCCCAATACCAATCACCCTTATTACCATAGCTTAAGATAGGGGTTGATATCCAGTAGTCCCCCAAACTTGTTCTTCTTTTATGATGGTCTTTACATTTTCATAAGTGTTAGATTCGGGGAGAAAAACTTCCTAATTCAGGGGTTGGCAAACAGTGGTCTGTAGACTAAATCCAGCCCTTCGGCTGATTTTGGTAATAGCGTGTTATTAGAGCACAGCTACACCATTCATTTGTGTAGAATCTGTGGTTACTTTTTCACTTCACCAGCAGAGGAGTGACAGAGACCCTACGGCCTGCACAGCCTAAAATACTTATTATTTGGCATCTTCAAGAAAATGTTTGCAAACACCTATCCTAACCCATTCTATGATGGGGGTATCATTTTGATGCTAAAACGAAGCAAATACATTACAAACAAAGAAAACTACTGACCAATATCCTTCATGAACATAGATGCAAAAATTCTAAGCGAGATTTTAGAAATTAAAATCGATTAATATATTAAAAGAATCATACATCATGATCAAACACCCCTGGTTAATCCCTAAAAATGTAAGACTGGTTGAACATTAGAAAATCAATCAGTGTAATACACTGCATTAACAAACTAAAAAAGAAAATACATATGATCATCTCAATAGATGCAGAAACTCATTTGACAATATCCATCTCTGATAAAACTTCTCAGCAAACTCTGGAACGGATGTTTTCACCCTCATAAAGGGCGTCTACCAAAAAACTCAACTAACTACATTCTTAAAAAGAATGATGGTTTCTCGCTAAGACTGTGAATAAGATTGCTATATCTGCTCTCATTACTTCTATTTAATGTTTTATCGGAAATTCTAGTCAGTGAAATCAAGAAAAAGGAAAAAGAATAAGATAGAGAGAGACAGAGAGGGAGAAAGGCGGAGGGAGAGAAAGAAAGAGAGAAAGAGTCATCCAAATTGAAAAGGAAGCATTTGTACTGAATCTACAAAAACCTACTAGAACTAATGAGTGAGTTCAGAAAGGTTACAGGACGCAAAGTTAATATACAAAACTCAACTGTATTCTACTATACTGACAACAATCAGAAATTGAAATTTAAATAAATTTCATTTATTGTTTAAAAGAGGCCCAAAGGCAAACTGGTAGAAAAAGGATATGTTTTTTAATAAATGGAAAAATTCAATACACACACACACACACACACACACGGACAACTTGGGTCCATAATTTGCAAAAACTACCTCAAAATGTATCACAGACTTAAACATAAAGCTAAAAACTACAAAACTCCTAGAAGAAAATGTAGGAGAAAATTTTGTGACCTTGGGTTAGGCAAAGAGTTGTAGACATGACATCAGAAATATGATCCAAAAAGGAACAAATTGACAAATTAGGCTTCTTTAACATGAAAAAACTTTGTTCTTCAAAAGACAAGAGAATCCCACTGGGAGAAAGTCAAGTCACAAATTGGGACAAATCGTTGCAAATTCACTTATTTCATAAAGGACTGTATTTAAAGCATGCTCAACATTTCAACACTGAGAGAATAAGGGACTCAGTTAAATAAATGGGCAAAAGAGATGAACAGATACTTTATAAGAAAATATGGGGCTGCGAATAACCACAGGGAAAAGGTACTGCATATCATTAGCTCTCAGGGAAATGCAAATTAAAATCACAACCAAATACCACTACACCTATTTGAAAAGCTAAAGGTAAAAAGATTAATCATGCAAAGTGTTAGGAAGGACACGAGGGAACCAGAACTCTCGTAGACTTGTGCTATAAATTGAAAATGGAAAATAATTTGACAGGGTCTTAAAAATTTAATCATATAATCTACGACATGATTCAACTATTGCACCCCTAGGTTCGTACTCAAAAGAAAATGAAACATATGATCATTGTATGCATGGAAAGATTTTCCCTTCTTTCCTTCTAGCTTCTTGGTCTCGTCTGGCAATTAAATTGACATGAGACAGATTAACGGGAGAAAAACAAATTTAGTTTCATATGTGCGGGGGCCCCATAAAAACATGAGACTCAAAGACATGAGCAAAGCAGGCGGCTTTTATACCTTGTAGACAAACAATACATCTGTGAAGAATTGACAAGACAGTTTGGGTTTAGGGTGGTTAAATTCGTGAAGTCACAAGATTTGTCTATACAGCCTCCTTGACCCTAAAGTCCCATCCCTGGGTCTTCTGCCCTTCTGGTACAGGGAGGGTATCTTTCACATGGGAGATTTATTTCCTGCTTTCTGGGGGGAAAATGAGGGTCAGAGTGATGAAGTTTCGGAGTGGTGAGGGATTTGTGGGATCTGGAGCCGAAGGCCAAGAAAGAATTCTCGAGACGTCTTTGGTGCAAAAAGGTGATTTTATTAAAGCATGGGGACAGGACCCGTGGGCAGAAAGAGCTGCACTGGGGTCGTGACGGGTAACTCATGTACCCGCAGGTTGGGAGGGGGTCAGGGATAGAGTAAGTCTCTAAAGGAATTTTGGAAGCAAGGGTTCCAGGACCTTGAGGAGCTAGCTGTTGCTAAGGAAACACCATTTATTACCAGTTAATAAAACTTGTCTTAAGACCCTTCAGATGCATATCAGGGGGCCATAAGCTTGGAGTACGATTGCCAGCATGTATCTTGGGGCAGCTGAGATAAAGGAAATTGACTTGCAGGCTCCTCAAGGTTGGGATACTATTAAGCTAAGGTTCTCTCTTTGCCCCCAGCAAAGTGTCATCGTCAAGGCAGCTGAGTTCCTAGAGGAGGTCACTCTGCCAGTTTCGAGGACTTGTTGATGGGCTGCAGGCAGTAGGGGAATTTAATTTTTCATTTGCCTTAGTTTCCCCCATCACCGTGGCCAGCACTGAAACCCCTTTCCTTCATTCTTGGGCGGCCAGGAGTGTCCGAGGAACATCACATATGTCCCACCTGCAGGCGGGGGTGCTGTAACCTGTACTTGGCCCTCAGCTTGCCCCGCGCTCCCCCATCAGTGTTCTTCTCGAACCAACTGCTTCTCAAGTAACTTTACTCAAAACAACCAATATGCCAAAGTAGCCTATTCTGCGACGGAATATTCCACTACCCTTCACCGTACAAAGATCTATACACATGTTCGTAGAAGCCCTATTTGTATTAGCCCAAATCTGGAAATTGTCTAAATGGTCATCAATAGATAAATAGCTAATAAGTGAAAGAAGTCAATCAGGGAAAAACAAGTACCATCTGATTTTTACTCGTACGTGGAGTTTAAGAAACGAAACAGATGAACATACGGGGGAGGGGGCGGGGAGAAAAGAGAAAAGAGGGAAGGAAACAAACCATAGGAGACTCTGAAGACAGAGAACAAACTGAGGGTTGATGAGGGGAGGTGGGTGGGGGCTGGGCTAGATGGGTGATGGGTACTAAGGAGGGAACCTGTTGGAATCAGCCCTGGGTGTTGGATGCAAGCGATGAATCACTGAATTCTACTCCCGAGACTGACATTGCACTGTATGTTAACGAACCAGAACTTAAATACGATTTTCAAAATAAATTAAAAAATAAATAAATAAATAAAAGATTCCTTACCTACCCTCCCCCAAAGTGATCAATAGCTTCCGTGTGTGGTACATTCATGTCGTGGAATTCTACTCGGCAATGAAAAGGAATGAACAGTTGGCCAACAAAAGTGTTAGTTTCCTGCTGCGCCTGGGCGGGATACATGAGCCTTGTTAAGACAATAGGCCCCAGATGGAGTTTATGCTCAGCCTTGGATCACCAAACTGATAATTACAGTTCTAGCTCTCTCAGAGAATGGAATCGTAAACCAGTCCATCAGAAATCACCCGGTCAGCACTAGGTAGGTGGGTAATCCGCCTGACGACCCCAGGCTTTTCTGCAAAGGAAAGTAAACTTTGCAATAACCAACCTGCTCTTCTGGTAGAACTTCCTTCTTCTCCCGGCTTTCTGCCTATAAGAGCCTTTCACTCTGTGTAGCTCCTTGGAAGTCCTAGAACTTCTGTCTGCTAGACTGGATTTATGAATCCGATTTATGAATCGTTGAGTAACGCCGACAAGATCTCTAGAATTTACTTGGTGGAATTTTGTGTGACGCCACGAGCTTAGTGTCTATAAATAATACACGTTTATTATCTCAGGATAGTAAATGCTCAGCTCCGGGAAAGACTTAGCCGCAGCATCGGCTTAGCGGCTCCCAGGGCTTCCGTCCAGACCCCTGCCAGCCTGCATTCTCATCGGGGAGCTTACGTAGCAGATGAAAAAGTTTCCCCTCTGCCCTCCTAGGTGCTGTGGCTGAGACGCCACCTGTAACAAAAGGCAGATTCACAAGAGGAAAACAGAAGCTTAATAATATGTCTACCTCATGTATGCATGGGACAGGCCCAGGAAAACTGAGTGAAACTCCCTGAAATGGCACCACCTTAAATATCATCTTCAGCTCAAGACAGAAGAAAGCAGTTGGAGGTTAGGAAGGCCAGTGAGGCGAGGTTCCCAGGAAAAACTGTAAAGGAGGGTAAGGTCGTTATGCAGATTTAAGTCAGCACCTTTTTCATGGCTGAGAGTTCTCTTCCTGGGACAGAGAGTGAGACATCCTTACAAATGGAGACCCATCAGGTCCCTTGGAGATGGAGTCAGAGGGGGCAGGAGAACAGTATTCTAGAAGGGGACAAGGAGACTTTAGGGGTGAGGAGAGGAGTTCACTATCTTGATGGCGGTAATGGTTTCATGTGTATACATCTATCAAAGCTCATTAAATGTATGCTTTAAATATGTGCAGTGTGGGGGGTCTGGGTGGCTCGGTTGAGCTTCCGACTTCGGCTCAGGTCATGATCTCAAGGTTCATGGGTTTGAGCCCTGCGTGCTGACAGCTCAGAGCCTGGAGCCTGCTTCAGATTCTGTGTCTCCCACTCTCTCTGCCCCTCCCCTGCTTGCTCTCTCTCTCTGTCTCTCAAACGTGAGATAAAACATTTAAAAAAATTAAAACAAATAAATATCCGCAGTTTGTCACATGCCAATAACGCTTTAATAAAGTTGTTTTAAACAAGTAAAAATGTCATTTTTCAGTCATAGTAAAAATATCGTACGATAGAACAAGTCTGTAATACACCTTTTGAAATCAAATCTGAAAAGCCCACAAATAAGGGACAAGAACTCTAGTTCACATATGGAAACGATGTTCTTGTGGGATTCTTTACCTCAGTGCCCGGGATTTGTGGTCTCGCCGCTTCGAAGAATGAAGAGGGGGAAACAAAATTGATGAGGGAGAGTGGGGCGAGCTGAGGGCCAAGTACAGGTTACAGCACCCCCGCCTGCAGGTCGGCATATGTGATGTTCCTCAGACACTCCTGGCTGCCCAAGAATGAAGGAAAGGGGTTTCAGGGCTGGCCACGGTGATGGGGGAAACTAAGGCAAATGAAAAACTAAATTCCCTTACTGCCTACAGCCCATTAACATTCCTTGAAACTGGTAGAGTGACCTCCCTCTGGGAGTTCAGCTGCCTCCATGATGGCACTTTGCTGGGGGCAAAAGAGAACCTTGGCTCAACATTATCCTCCTGTGAGTCTGCTTTAACATATAAAAATTCCATTGGAAACTTCCTTGATCTCAACTGCCCCAAGTATATGCTGGCAATCATACTCTCAGCATATGGCCCCCTGATATACATCTGAAGGGTCTCATGACTGGGGTTTTACTAAGCGGTAATAAATGGTGTTTTTCTCACAACACCAGCCCCTCAAGGTCCCGGAAACCTTGCTTCCAAAATTCCTTAGAGACTTACTCTATCCCTGACCCCCTCCCAACTTGAGGGTATATAATGAGTTACCCGTCACGACGCCATGAAGCTCTTCCAGCCCACGGGTCCCGTCCCCATGCTTTACTAATATCACCTTTTTTTTTTTTTGCACCAAAGACGTCTTCAAGAATTCTTTCTTGACCATCGGCTCCGGACCACCCCACTATCACCCCAAAACTCCATCAAAATGAGCAGCAGACAAAAGTTTATTAGGCTATAAGATGAGAAAGGGAGAATAGTAAGAAAGCTATCTTTGCAGAGAGGGGACATTTGAAAGTGAATGCCCACGGTCTATAGGGGAGGGTCCCTGTTCTATAAGGTTCTGGCCGCCCCCTTCCTTTCCCCCTCGCTCCTTCTCAGGTCCTACCCTTATCGGCTTGCTCTTCAGTAGTACATTCATGGTACCATCCAGAAGCAGCCGAATGCTACCTCTTGGAAAGATGCCAGAGAAAGAAACAAACACACCCTTGAACTGTGGCTTCTGGGGTCTGGTTCAGCTCCATGTTGAGCAAAACCTAGTATTTAGAATTAAGTCAGGTTTTTAAATCACTGATTTATTTTTGCAGTTCTAATCTGAAGTCTTCCTTATCAGAAAAACAAATTAGAGGCGTGCCTGGGTGCCTCAGTTGGTTAAGCATCTGACTCTTGATTTAAGCTCAGGTCATGGTCTCATGGCCATGATCTCACGGTTGTGAGATCAAGCCCTGCGTCGCCCCCCACCTTGGGGTTCTCTCTCTCTCTCTCTCTCTCCCCCTCTCTCTCAACCTCCCTCTGCCCCTCCCCTGCTCATGCTTGCTCTCTCTCTCTCTCTGAAAGACAGAAGAAAGAAAGAAAGAAAGAAAGAAAGAAAGAAAGAAAGAAAGAAAAAGATTTGATCATTTTCTCAACCTTATAAACTCTTGACAATATCGGAGAAAACTGGGAGTGTATGATCCAGCATTTTCGTCAATATCAATATGCTTTTCTTTTTGGACAGAGATGACATCATCTCCTGGACAGGACCATGGTCAAATTGCAACACCCGTAGTTTCTTTGGCACACATCTCCATGGCTTGAATGTTCCCACCCTCTGCTGGGATTGCAGGCAGAAAGAGTAGATACAGAGGATCTGAGGTAGATGTGTTTGTGAAGGTGAATAAGGGGAAACCATCAAAGGCATTGAAAAGTGAAATTTCTCAGATCAAAGTCCAGAACAATATCTACTTACCGCATGTTGGGGGGTCACGCGGCGAACAGTCCCGGTTTCTGTGCCAGTGGTGACCTCATGCCCTCCCCCCGGGGAGAACCCAGGTCTGAAGACACCAGGAAAGGTCCTTGATGGTATGTAGGCGCACTGCAAACTCCCACAGCCCACTCTGCTGTCCCTCCCACTGGAACCGCCTAGCGGAGGGGACCAGAGGTGACCAGCGGACCCGGGGCCACGAGGAGCTGAGATGAATGTCTGTGGTGGGCGCATCTGGATGAACCCACGCCAAAGGCTCCAATGATCGCTGACTGTAGCCGGATCCAGACTCCTTCACAATAAAGAGATAATAGACTCAAGCTAAGTAGAAAACAGTTTGATAATGACACTAGTAATAGGAGTAAAACAGCATGTAAACAATCTATCATTGGCTCCGGTTCCTGTACTAATAACTTTACAGATACTAACATGTTTAATTCTGAAAAGGGCTTTTCTAATTTCCCCCCATTTACAGAGGATGAACCTGAAAGACAGAGGTGGCGGCAAAGAGCTCAAGGTCCTGCAGGCAGTAACGGCCACAGAGGTTATTAAAAGGCAGCTCAAATAGCTTCACAGTCTCTGTCTGAAGCCCTCATTTTGTGTTAAATCCTGTCCAGTTTCATGTGCGCCACAACACAAGATTTTTAAGACTTGAACTCAACTGAAGATTTATTATACGTTGAAGGGTCTTTACAAGGGGTTGGAACAGATGTTCGGGCGAAGAGCTTCTTGTTGGATTAACGCTTTTTTGCAGAAACATTTTCTGGTTCTGCCGAATCGACCCGACTCCCTGAAGCAGACACTGAAAGTAGGAACAAAGACCGAGAACGTCGGGTACTAACACGCCCACCAGGCTCGCACGCTGTGGCCGGGTCACCAGTATCTCTCATTTCCCAGCCCCCTCTCGGGCTGCAAGGTCCCAGTCCAGAGAGGGGGGCGGACTTGCGAGGAGGGTGACGTGATCATCTGAGCTGCCCCAGGGTTGGCTACGGCTGCACTCGCGTGTTTCGGTGACTGACCTCGTCTTAACACAGGGAGACGCGGTGAGCTACGATGCCACGAGCCGTCAGCAGAGGTGACGTGTAAGTTGCAGTGGCCTCAGATATTTAACCTGCAGCTTCTCTCAAAATCCACCCAGCCCTTCAAGTTAGAACAGCGATCCCTCCCCTCCTGGGCAAAGTGTTGGAAGCTGCCTCTCCCTTTTAGGGAGCTGGGATGGGGTGATCACCTCCAGCATCCACAGGCGGCACACGGGAGACCCTGCTCATTGCCAGCATCCCCCGCGCTGGGATCTTAGACCCCGGCCTCCCCGGGATCACGCTGGTCTGGATCCTTTGGATGCAGCTGATGTCAAGCCATCGAGGACAGGTGGAAGAGCCATCCCGGTACTCCCTCTCCAAATGTCCAAAGGACAAGTGAGGCAGAGAACGTCAAACAGGGATCTTGAAGTAGGGACTTTGGGTGAAAGGGGCGCGTCAGTCGAGGCCACTCCGAGTTTTGCCGCCGCGGTACCTGTGGAAAAAAGAAGGAAAGATTTACCATCGTGTCAATGACAAGTGACAACTGTCTCGTTGCCAAGTGAGGCTGTAAGATACGCATAATACATACGGGACACCAGAGAGAATATTGGAACCAACGCATTGAAAGAGGTTACTAGACACAAAACACGGGCAAACGCCAATTGTATTTCCTTACATATTACGGTCACAGACCGAAAGATGATATTTTAAAGGGGTCCTTTGCTTTCTCCTCAGTTTAACTGGCGGGATCAACTGTATTTCTACCAACATAGCAGCCTTTGCCTTTTTTGGCAACTGAGAAGAAAAGGTAAGTCGATGTGGACATGAGCAGGGTCCAGAGACCTCAAGACCAACACAAAATGAAAAAAAGCGAAAGGAATTGCACAAAAAATATCACGTGCTCTGTGAGGCCAACCTAGTCATAGCCACCTGGAACTCCTCCTCAGAGAACGACTAGAACGAAAGGAAGGTTTCAAAAACGGCAGAAACTCGTATGGAAACTCAACGAAAGACACAGTGAGCACTGCCGAAAGGGGGGTGGGACAGCTTTGTCAGCAAAGAGGGCTGGGCTCATCGGGCAAGAAGAGAGAACAAGTTTGACAACGACCCCTCTGTGTCACCTTAGAAATTTCAGCTCAAAATGCAACGTATATGGAGCATGAAATGAAAAAACGGGGCATGAGACGTCCCCCCCGGGGGAAAACTGGAGGCTCCTTGCGGAGGGGAGGACTCTTAGAGGGGAGAGAACGCAATCACCGTGAGTCGGAAGATGGAAAACCGGCGTCTATTAAAATTGTGATTAAAAAACAAAACAAACAAACAAAAAAAACCACTGACAGAGCGGAATTGGAAAAACGCAGTGGCAAGACGCTCACCAGCCAAAAAAATATCAAAAACACTCCCTAACCAAATAAAGGAAGATAACCCCACCTTTGCAAAACAGTCAAGACTTGGGGCACCAGGTGACTCAGTCAGGTAAGTGACCGACTCTTGATTTCGGCTCAGGTTAATGATCTCACGGTTTGTGGGTTCAAGCCCCGCGTTGGGCTCCATGCGGACAGCGCGGGGCCTGCTTGGGATTCCGTCTCCCCCCCTCCTGTCTCTTGGCCCCTCTCCCTGGTCACACGGCCTCTCCCTCTCTCTGTCTCAAAATAAACAAATAATAAATAAACCTAAAACAGAATAGTCACGACCCGAAAAGGCATTTTACAAAAGCGAGTTTCCACATGGACCATGCATATGATGCAAGGGGACTCAAACTCAGTTGGCGTGTCGGGTGTTCAAGTGCGAGTCACAGCCTGGTAACACTATACAGCAACCGTAACCAAGGTGAGTGCCCTAACCGTAGAGACACCAGCACTGCGTGATGGCAGGTAGGAAAGCGACAGGCGGCCCTGGGCACTGAGGGCGTGGGAAGGATGGCAACAGCCACACTGAAACTCGGACACGTTTCGGATCCGTGACTCAGTGGCCCGAGTAGCTGTGAGCACGTGGTGTCTGGAAGGACGAGGACGTTTACAGCAGGGGTGTTGGCATAATCGTCCCCAAACTTGCCAGGGCCCCTGCGGGACCCTGTTAGTGGGTGGGCGTGTAGGAAAGATGCTCAGACATCTTTCCTGCCAAGGAGGCAGGGTTTCCCGGGCACACGCTGTGTTCACACGCCACAGTGGGGCTCCTCAACGTCCCCGAAAACAGAGACAGGTCAGCGCTTTCTGGAGCTTAGCCATGGATGCTGGGGAACGGAGACTCTACTGACACCAGATCTTTTAAGTTCTTGGACCCGATTCCCGTGTGGTGTCCAAGAACTCACTCAATTCTGACAACATCTATGGGGAGACCGCATCAGATCCCACGGGTCAAGGGCTCGGTCCTATAAGACTGCCCCCAGCCCTCACTGCAGCTGCCAGTAGTAAGCCCCCGGGGGTTACCTGTGCTTCTGACTGCCTGGCTACAGATCGCAGGCTCCCAGGACCTCCTCCTCCTTTAATTTGCTAGAACGACTCCCACAACTGAGGGAAACAGGCTTACCAGTTCGCTAAAGGATATGAGAAAGGATATGAATCACCAGCCAGAAGCGCGAGGTATGGAGAAAGGGCAAGAAGCAATCAAGTCACACGGCACGGCCCACATCTCCACGTGTTCACCAACCTGGAAGCGTTTCAGACCCAGCGCTGCTGGGTTTTTATGGCGGTCTCGTCGCACAGTCCTGATTGACTAAGTCATTGGCCGTTGGCTGGTTCAACTTACAGCCCCTCCCCTCTCCCCAGGGGTCTGGGACTGAGCCCCTCTGATCACAGGGTCGGTCCTCCTGGCTACCAGCCCTGCCCTAGGTTGGGATCCCAAAGTCACCTTCATTAACAACAAGACACCCAGTTCACCTTTATGGCTCTGAAGCAGTTACAGGAACGGTGGATGAAGACCAAACGTATCGTTGTACCGAGGAACGCACCCGGCAGTGAGGATTACACCATCAAAAAAGACTAGTGTTCCATCACTATCCAGGATTCTTTCACTTCTTTGAGCAACATTTAGGAGTGAAAACAAGCTGACTGGAGGTTGCAAGTGAAGTATGATTGATCAGTGAGCCAAGACAGGATGTATAATCCATAAAAAAAAAAAAAATGCTTTGGCAAAGAGCCCGTAAGTAACACTTATTTCTGCATGGAATTTGCATTCTTTAGTCCCCCTTTTGTTTACCGTCTCACGGCCTCCTAAGATTTTGAGTTCCGTGAAACATGGCCCATGTTTCTGTGACCTTTCATTTTAGCCCACGTCCAACAAATAACACTCAGCATAACTTTAAGTGCTTCCAATACATGGCAGAGCCCTTTCAATGTTTAAGGAGACTCCCCTTAGAGTCCTCATGAATGTTTTCTCTAAAATTTGCTGGGGGCTGAAGGGGTAGAAGAATTCTATTAAAGAAGGGATGGTGTGAGACCATTCCTCTGTCTTCCACACTGTCTACTTACTCTGTTTATGTATTTACTTTTTAAACAAATACCCCCAATAGCAAACACATATCCCTCATCAAAGTGATTTCTAATCAAGTATAGAAAGAGTGCGAGAAGTAAAACTCACCCCTTACACCGAGGAGCTCTTTTCAGGCCTCCAACCCTAAAGACCGTGCACGTGAAGGCCTGCGGTTTAATGCTGCCTTTTTATCAGGACGGGCAAGATTACACCTTTTACCCACGCCCTGCCACACTCATCTCAACTGATATCTCATTTGCATGGATTTCCATTAAACAGACCAATCGAAATAAGGCAGGACATTCACCAGCCTATGTGAGACTCCAGAATTTGTGGATGGTGATTCGGAGGTGCAGCCCACAGTTCAAAATTTTACTTGGCACCTATTTTGTGCAAGAAGTAACTTTTTAATTAATGAATGAATTACCTTTTAATGTTTATTTTTGAGAGGGAGGCAGAGGGCAAGCAGGGGGGGCGGGCAGAGACAGGGAAACACAGAATCCGAAGCAGGCTCTAGGCTCTGAGCTGTCAGGACAGAGCCGGATGGAGGGATTGAACCCACGCACCAGGAGACCATGACCCGAGCCGAAGTTGCATGCCCAACCGACTGAGCCACCCAGGCGTCCTGAAGTAACTTTTTTTTTTTGAAGATGTTATTTATTTGGGTAATCTCTACATCCAGTGTGGGGTTCGAACTTACAGCCCCAAGATCAAGAGTTGCCCCCTCTTCCGACTGAGCCAGGCAGGTGGCCCATAAGGAGAACCTTAATGGTGAGTGGGGAAGACTGGAAGCATATAACCGTAGTTAGCATGATTTCTTCAGGAGGAAAAATTTAGAAAATTATTTCATTTGTGTTTCTGAATTTCATTCTAAATCTGATGAAAAAACACAAAGAAGAAACATTAAAACGCATGTATTTAAAATGTTTTGCCACATACTAACAAACAAGGATAGAACACAAAGGACAAACTAGAAAATATTTGCCTTATGTGAGACTGAAAAAAGTCAGTATTGATGATCTATAACAAATCTCTTCAGAAAATGTGCTGATACTCTGTAGCCATGAGAACTTCTGGGTCTTTTTCTCCTCGCCCAGGTATCACTAAGTCAAAATAATTAATTCACAATTTTGTAACCCCTGGAGAGCAGGCAGTTAGTTAGGCTCTGAGGGGATGCCCGGAGGCCAGCACGGACGAGGCTGTGCCCAGCCGCGGGGAGGGTCAGAGGCCTGTCGGGGCTTCACTCCCCGAGAAGCCCCATCATACCAGATGGGCCCAAGAGGGCCGGGCCATGACAGGAAGCCCTGAGCAAGAGAGGAGGAAAAGTGGGAGACCAGCCACGCTTCGCGCCCCAAGTAATGAATGTTCTGTCCCCCAGTTAACATCCGGCAATAAAAGAAACCCAACCCCAAAGGCACAGCTCTCATTCTCTGTCTGTCTCTGCCTCTCTCTTGCTCTCATGTCTCAAGGGTACTTTTCACTTTAATAAACTTTCCCACTGCATCGCTCATCTGCTGCGTGTCTGTCCTGGAATTCCTTCTTGTGACAAGACTAAGCACCTCTGGGGACTCCTCTGGGTCAGGGCCCGGGGTCTCCCCAGTCCACCGGGCCACACAGGTTTCTCAAGAGGAGAATGATTCTCATCATCATCAGTCAGATGATGGTCAGAATGTGTTAAATACTCAGGCCCCTGTGGGTCTGCTTTGATTCATAGCTTTCATGCCCCCGTCTCTGGGATGTTTCTCCCAAACCCCTAGGTGACGTCTCTGGGATGTTTCTCCCAAACCCCTAGGTGATGGGTTCTGTCCTCATAGTCCCATCTGGTTCTTTTCAGCACACACGAACGATGCCATCAAATGATTCCGTGATTGCTCATGTAATGCTTCCCTTCCAGGAAAGCATGTGAGTCCTCTAAAGGCACGGACACGGTTCCTGACTCAGCAACAGGCGCCAGCATCAGGGAAGCAGGCACCTGGGCTTCTCGTTCGTTCCATACACCCCATCACAGCTGGGAACCAAATCCAGGGAGCCTCAGAGGCCTGTTCCCAACACAGTTCCTCTCACCATCTTCTCTGCTGGCTACAGGGATATGCTTATTTTGTGGCTATAGATGTTCATGGGCCGGTATCCTGGCATTTCGGCTCCAAAACCCACTGGTCCTGCCGTACCCCAGACTCTGTTCTGCACTCGGTGTCTTCTTGAGTGTGAGACTCTCACTCTCGGGTGTCCACTCGCAATGTGAGAGTCCCACATTAAGCAGTATCGGTTAGTGGCATCTGTCTTGCCTTTGAAAGCCTACAAATGATCTCATATTCATGAGTTCACTTATCGCCTCCCAAATCCGACAGGTGGATAATAGTTTGAAGATGGGAAAAACGAGGAGCCAGAAGCCTGGGATGAAAAGGGAAAAGACGCACGAGCGGTGCATCCATAAAGAACGGTCATGTCCTCGGACCCTTTCCAGAAAACACACTGTCGCTCTACGCCGTCCCGTACTGAGAAGGCAGTTAGGTGTGTGGAGAGGAATTGCTGGGGGATCAACAAGTCTTAGAAGGTTCTAAGGGAAGATCTTCCAGACGAGCAGAGACACACGATGGCACCGAGGTGCGGCAGCACCCAAAGCGATGGGTGAAGATAGTGACCACCTGGGGACGGGCAACAGTAAGAACTCACCGATTTCTGCAACTCTCTGTGGACATTCTCCCCGCAAATCTGTAAGTAGACCAATCCCTGCACCCAGGTCAGAGAGTTCCATCGATTTCCTGAGCTGCAACCATAGAAACACTTACTATATTTCCACACTGAATGGACATTTAATGGCCACTGTATGCCAAGACCCCACAGATGTCAGGCTGACCGTGAAGGAGATAGGGTTGCCAGACAAAACATTACAGGTGAATTCCGAATGGATGAATCATTTTTTTATTTCTTTGGTTAATTTTTTTAGGTTTATTTATTTGTTTTGAGAGGGAGACGGAGAGAGTGCGCAGGGGAGGGGCAGAGAGAAAGGGAGAGAGCGAATCCCAAACAGGCTTCACACGGTCAGACAAGAGCCCGACGCGGGGCTCGGACTCACAAGCTGCCAAGTTCAGGACCTGAGCCGAAAAAGCAAGACTCTTCGCTTAGCCGAGGGAGCCCCCCGGGCACCCCCAGATGAATGATTATTTTTAAAAATATAAGCATGTTCCAAATATCACATGAGATATACTAAAAAATGATCCGAAGTTGCAATTTAATTAGGCATTTCGTATTTTCATTCGCTGGCTGTATGTCGCAGCCCTGGATGGACCAGCTCTCGCTTCCTCAAGCCTTGTGGGGAGAAGTAGCTACATATACAAGTGAAAAGGATACAGAGTAATTTCAAACGTTCACGGTTCTTGGAGGCAACAAGGCAACGGTCGAGTTTTAAAGACAGGGGAGTGTGTGGGCGGTCTTGGAAGGCCTCTTAGATCCAATCCCGGAAGGAGAAGAAGGAACCAGCCTCCTGAGACCCTCAGGGAAAGGGATAGCTTAGAAGCGTGGGTAAGGCAGACACTAGATTTCAGACCAGACGGCTAAAAATCCTAACCCCCCAGCCCAGTTTATCAGCTGGTGACCTTGGGAAAGTTTAAGTTCTTTGTGCCTTGGATTTATGAAATTTTACACGGAGACCACGATTGTATCAGATACTTTTTAATGAGAATGTTATCCCCATTTGATTAGGAAGGGCTTAGCCCCGTGTTTGGCACACTTTGACCCTCGCTGCCTTATTTAGTGCGTGTGGGGGTGATTGTGTCATTTTGAATACACGTCTGCTTCTCAGACTCTGTGTCTCTGGCGTTCATCTGTCTCTGTGCCGCCCCAGGTCTATGCTAGAGTTTTTGCCTTTGAGTAGCTGTATGTGTGGTTCATGTTGTGTCTCAATAGCATCAGCTTGTGCCTGTGTTGTGGCCTGTGGGGGTCACTGTCTGTATCACCTACCGGAATGGACTTCCTTAAGACCCAGGACAGGGTTCTTACTATATTGTACTCAGGGTTCTTATGATATTATAATACATATGTGTGTGCATTATGTTAATCTCTATCACAACATATCAGGACTTCTCAACCTTGATGTTAGTAACATTTCGTGCTGGAAATTATTTGCTGTTGGAGAAAGTACCGAGCATTGGAGGGTGTCGGCAGCGCCTCTGGCCTTTCCCCGCCAGATGGTCCCTCTCTAATTGTGACAACCAAACATGTCTCCAGACACGGCCGAATGTCCCCCAATGGGGAGAAATCACCTGTCACTGAGAACCACTTCCGCCCACCCTCCAGTCACGAGCCCCACGCCGGGTGAGCGGAAGCCTCAGCCACGATTGGAAAAAACGGACATATGGGCCAGAGGCCAGCAGCCCCTTGGGTTTTGTTCTGCTAAAGTTCCAAGAAGTTTGCAATGAGCTTTGGGGGGTGAGAATCTCCGTGAGCAAGATGCTCGTAGATGTTCATATCGAAGCAGCAACGAAAGTCCACTAATTAAACCATAAGGCTCATGTCATATACTTTTGTATCATCAATGTTCAGTGAACTGATCCATACTTTCTAATCAATTTTATATCCGCAGTAAAGTGCATGTATCACAGGAAGCCTACCTAGTGAGCGGATCATTAAGTCCTGGAGGGGGAGAGGGTGCCCTCGGATGCTGTCAACAGATTTACTCAAAAGACAGCTTCTATGCGTAAAGCAAAGGTGGGTCCTCTGTTGTACCTGGCAACTGTCCTCCCTCCTCGACCCACTTCAGGGAGCCAGAAATTAACTAAGCGGTGACTCCTGTCCAGAATGTTCACCCGCACAGTAAGAGTGCCTTTCAGTAGAACATTTTCTCTCTCCAATACAAAAAGCCTATCTCAGTTTCAACTTCCCCCACCCCGCTATTTCTTCCCCGAAAATTGTGTGCTGCGACGTACCCAGTGCGGACTGCGCATTCCCTGGGGTCCGATGGCCTGTATGCATCTCCTGATGAGGCCTCGGCTTTTCCTAATATGGCATTTTCCATAGCAAGACCATGTGTCTGTGATGTCGTCTTTTCAACTCAGCGCCCGCATGTTGAGCTATTATCAGGCTTTCCATGACTGGTATATAAAAATCCACTGGATTTCAATGCTTTAATACACAATAAAATTTCAAAACCTAATAGCATATACAACAACATATTCATATACGCCATATTTTACAGCCTAATTCAGATACTTAAATACAAATACCTAAAACATATCTAGTGAAATACGGGCTATATTTCTACGTAGACAAATCAGACAAGCCACTATTGAGATAAATTCAAGAAGACATACATAATTGAAGGGTCTAATATGTATTGTAAGATTCAATATTTTAAAGATGTCTATTGTATTCACACTGCTCTATAGATTCAAACATTATTAGCCAAAATTATATCAGCCTTCCCCTCCCCCCCTTTTTTGGGGGCAGACATTTACATAACGATTCTAAAATGTGTAGGGAACTACAAAAAGGCAATTTAGAACAGGCAAATCTGGAATAGGAACAAGGGGTTGAGACTTGTTACAAAGCTCTAGAAATAAGACAGCGGAGTATGTAAATCAGACAAGTCAAGAGTAGATACCTGAAAAGAACCACACAGATAGGGCCATTCGATGTCCACGGTAAAGGTGATCTGTTTGAATAGCAATATGACTGTATTTATCTACAGGTGGATGATAGATCAATAAATAATTACTCCAATAGATTTTTCCTTCCACTGTAAATCGATATTAGTTCCAGGAGAGTTGCAGATCGAAATATAAGCGGTAAAACAGTACAGCCTTCAAGTGTTAATAAAGGGCCATCCATATCTTTGTGATTTCTAGGGAGCAGAATTTTTCACGGGTGTTTCGCTTCTCTCCTTCCCACCCTCTCCTTCCTCAGGGACCCGAAAGGAAGCCTTCCGCGGGCACTTTATTACTCACATAAAGTATCCACACAGACAATATTGACAACCAAAGCCAAGGTGAAATTGCACGCACTCCTTCCCGCTCCCCCTCGCTAAAATACCTTCACCGACGAGGGTGGGATTCGAACCCACGCGTGCAGAGCACAATGGATTAGCAGTCCATCGCCTTAACCACTCGGCCACCTCGTCACGACACACCATGGTGTCCAAGTGCTTTATTTCAGAGGTGACACTCGGGCGCTTCCCGGCTGTCCTGGACGCAGGGGATCCAGGAGGCGGCTCGGGGACGCCCGGGAGACCAGCTCCGGCTCCCACGCGAATGGACCACGACCGGACTGGAAAAGTCGCGACGCGAAAAGCAGGCTCAGCTCCCCCAGGAGTCGCGACGGGGGCGGAGCCGGGACGCGAGCACCTCGGCCTGGGCCTGGGCTCCCCCCGCGCGGCTGCCTGGCACCTGTCTGCGGTCCCCCCCTCCCTGCGGTCCGAGGGCGCCACCCGCCCGAGCCAGCCGCGGGCGGGGGCTCCCAGAGCCGGTCGCCCCGGTGTGGACCTCAGGGAGCCTGGCGAGTCCGGACTCCGAGTTCGCGGCTAAGAAGACAGGCCGGAAGCTTAGACGACGGGCCCCAGCGGGGCCGCGCCGCAACTCTGCCCCGTGTCGTCACCGCCTCGACCCTGCAGGGTCGAAGTGCGCAGGGCAGACAGAGCCCTTCACTCGCGGGGCTCTCTCCCCGCTCATCCCAGCAGAGGAGCCGCGCCTTCCGATTGCCCCCAAATGCCCGTGTGCTTCTTGGGTGGTCTTAGGGGGGCCAGGTGGCCCGACTTGCGCCTGATTTCCAAAGGCTGCCGTGCAAAAAAAAAAAAAAAAAAAAAGTTAAAAGAGTCACTCCCAGCGGGAAGATTATTTGGGGAAGGGTGCAAAAAGCTTTTTCACCTGCTTTTTAAAAATTTGTTTCACGGAATGAATACAATGCACATAAGGGAACATGGGTAGGGCTTGATTATGACTAATCAGAATGAATCATAAATGCCTGGGAAAGAAGGCTGTATTAAAGGTGAGTCTTGCCGAGGAAGTTTTCTAGAGCTGGCCAGGAGAGAGGGTGTCCTTCACTGAGGACAGGGCCTGAGCAAAGGCCGGGGGGCCGACAGTGTCTGGACGAGTGTTGAGAAATCACTGTGGCCGGAGCGCTGAAGCATGTGTGTGACCCAGCAGGGAGAATCCTGAAATCTGAGCAGGAAGGTGGTCACGAAGAGTTTTTTTTTCTTCCGAGCCCAAGAAAATCAATCATAGGAAGCACAACAGGGAGCGTGGGGGGATCCTGCGGGAATGGATCCCCGCCGATTCTCACGCTCTTAGGGTCAGGACACTCCACCTTGGGTCCCACTAACATCTTGAGTCAAGACCACTCTGCTTGCGACAGAGAAGCCTTCTCTCTTCTTACTTGAAAACAACCTTCTATTTTAGTGTTTGCAGCGCTGACCTGCTTGGATCTTCATGCTTAACTTCACCCACTTCCCTGTGCCTTGTTTTCTCCGCTCGGTCCAATTCCCGATTTGGTATCAAGAAAGATCTATTTCCCCTCTTTCCAACAAGACCTTTTTCCCTCATGGGGTATTCCTCCCCTGCCCCATTTGAACCCGGATGGATTTTTTTTTTTTTAAATCCACACCTTTGTTCTCGGCTTCAGGCTTATTTTTTAAGTTCACATCTTTTCCCATCAAAGTTAACCACACGTTTAAAAATCTTAAGTACTTCAAAAATACGTGGCCTTCTTCCTCATCTTTCCCCCTTGTGAGAGGGAAAGATTTTCAGCCATTTGGCTTTCGGTTTGTGGTGGTGTTTGCTTTTCCCGGTGTATCTCCAAATCGGATGCTACGGCAGAGATGGCTGGTTGGACATTTAGCAGGGCTCAGAGCCACCCACGAGAAGTCCGGAACGCACAACTTTCCTTGATGCTAAGTGGGATCATGTGACCAGTTTCGAAACCAGTGCGTTGGAGAGTCGGTGTATGTGAAACGTGCAGGTTATGCCCAGAAGAGGAAAGGAACACCCTCCACTTCTCTCCTCCTACTGTGTGTGCTTGCTGGACATGGCAACACCGCGGGAAAGAAGGAGTCACGAAACACGAAGCAACCCCGCAGGAAGGAGGGAGCCACGAGGTACAATACTGGAACCAACACCATGGGGCCAGAGCGTCAGCCTCGATTGTACCTTCCGACGATCATGTGAGAGATGAGTAACGTACGCCTCCTTTAAGCTACAGTAGGTTGAGGTCTTTGTTACAAAGCCAGAACTGTATTCTGACTGATACGGATGCTTTCTCTACTTAACTGATTTTTCAAGTTTAGAATTTTCGATTGACTACTCACCACACAAAAAGGCTCATCTTGTTTCCTCGCCTTAAACACCACCGTATAGGGACAGGCTTCCGATCTTTCTTCCAATTATATCATAGTCTTTTTGAATTGGTCTTCACTGCTTGTTTGTGATGACTGGCAAATATTGTCCACTGTTCTCTTATGATATTTAGATTTTTTAAATATTTGGGTATTGGAGAATATCTTTTGTGTTTCTCTGACGTTCGATTGAGTGTTGGTTGGGTATGGAATGCTAGGTTGGGGAAGTTTTTCTTCAGGATTTTGAAAGCGTTCTCTGTTTTCTTCTAGCTTCCTGTATTGCTTTTGAGAAGAAGTCATTTTAATTACTGATACTTCATTTGCAATTAGCTTTTTTCTCTTTCAGGATTATTTCTCTGTCCCCGGTGTTCCTAAATGTCTGAAAAATATACCTTCGTGTGTTTCTATTTTCATTCATTGTTCTCAGAGCTCTATTACAGCATTAAGTTGGCAAAATCATGTATTTCAGTTTGGGAAATTAGCTTGACTTTTTTTGTTTTGATTTTCTCATGTGCTCTCTAGTTTCTTTCTTTCTTCTTCTTTTTTTTTTTCTGGGACTTCTTTTACCTTGGATTTTAAACCTCCAGGGTGTTTTGTCTCCCTTTTTTGTCCCCCCACTTTTTTAAAATTATTATTTACACTTTTCTTATTTTTATTTAAAAATTTTTTTTAATGTTTATTTATTTTTGAGACAGAGAGAGACAGAGCATGAACGGGGGAGGGTCAGAGAGAAAGGGAGACACAGAATCTGAAGCAGGCTCCAGGCTCTGAGCCATCAGCACAGAGCCCGACGCGGGGCTCAATCTCACACACCGTGAGATCATGACCTGAACCGAAGTCGGACGCTTAACCGACTGAGCCACCCAGGCGCCCCCAAGGCTTACTACTTTTTATCACTAAATAATATTCCATTGTATGGATGTATTGCAGCTTGTTAATTCACTTATTGAAGGACATTTTGGTTGCTTCCAAGTTTCCACAATTGTGAATAAAGCTGCTATAAGCATTGCGTGCAGGTTTTTGTATAGGCGGCAGTTTCAACTAATTTGGGGGTCTCCTAGGGAACATGACTGCTGGAGTTTCCCTTTACATATTTTACTCTGTCTTCTGGAAGAAAATTATTCCAGCTACTCCATTAAGTTTTTCATTTCTACACGCACAATTTCAATTTTAAGAGGCTTCTGTAGCCAAGCTACTGTTTTCTACAGCATTCTTTCTCCCTGTAATAACTTTCCTGAGAAGGTTTCTTCTCTCTGCATTACATTAGCCTCTATTTTTTCTAAGTTCACTTTTATCCCTCTCATATTAGACACTTAAGTTTAGACGTCAGGTGATCTTTGGTTGCTGGGTATTGTTATAATGAGGCCCTAAAAATAAATGGAAACAGATTATGAGTCCAGCTTATTGACGATAGACTTCACTGTAAAATGACCTGCCTGTGCCTTTTAGTACCAGACAGTATCTTTAACTCACCCTTCTTGGGATAATAAAATCCCTCGAAAGAAGATTATTCAATCTCTGGTTTAGATGGCATAAAATTGACTTCCTGAATCCTGAGAACATTCTTGAAGGGCAAAGGTTGGAGGAAGTTCCTTTTGAATTGCAAACTTAATGAATGACACCATCTACTTCAAATTATAAAATTATTTTAAATTACAAATAAATTTTAAATTCATGTTTCGTGTGTAAAAAGAGAATATGTTACGCACCACTTCTGAACGATGACCTGCGTCTTCAAGCCTATTGGGCCTTCAACTGATCAGAAAGGTAACAAAAGACCCAGTCTTTCAGAATAGTGAGATGAGCTGGGCCAGTTGAGCCTTGAAAGAAATTGGAGTGGGGTGTGTGTGTGTGTGTGTGTGTGTGTTCACTTTCAGTTTGGGTCACAACACGGTTATTAGAAAGAAATAACTTAATTCAGCTAGCACGAGTAAACTAAGTGAATTAATACCTTCTCTCCACTTTTTCTTCTCTTTTCTTTTTTCTTTTCTTTCTTTCTTTCTCTCTCTTCCTTCCTCCCTCCTTCCCTCTCTCTCTCTCTCTCTCTCTCTCTCTCTCTCTCTCTTTCTTTCTTTCTTGTCTCGTCTTTTAAATTTATGTTCATCAATGTACCCGAGCGTTTCAACAGTTCAGAAGTGAGCGCATCTCCTGGGGCAGAGGAGAAAGTACTGGTTAAGTTTCGGGCATGGGGCAGGGGTTGCTCCTTCTGGTTTCTCTTTCCTGGCGGACAAACCCTGGCGGGCAACATTCCCTGGAGCGGACAGGTCGGCCCTGGTTCTCCACGCTTCTATGGGAATGCTGTGCTTCGTCCCAGGAAGCGTGAACATGGTAAATATTTAGCTACTTGTGATGTGAAATTCCGTAGATACAGAAACTAGTTTATTTCTTGTCCACCACTGCGCCCCCGGCACCCAGCACAGTTGACCTGCAGTATTCGCTGAAAATTCACTCGCGGAACGAATAAACGAATGAACAACCGCGACAACGCAGGAAAAGAGCGGCAGGCGTCTCACGCCAGCAGCGGACCGGGGCGCCTCTTTGCTCCGCGTCCTGGGAGCAGCGGATGCAGCGCGTCGTGGACGCTCATCCCGTTGCCAGGCGACAACGTAAGTCAGGAATTCGCGACTGCGCGCGCGCACGGGAGCTCCGAGGGGACGCTACTCGCGCCTCCCGAGCCGCGCCAGGTGTGCGCACGCGCGTGCGCGCCCGCCGCGGCCCCGGGCTCCCTCGGTGGCGGCGGAGGGACCCACAGGCGCTGGCGGCCGGGTACCGCGTCAACGATTCGGGTGCCTCGCGTCCGGGAGATCCGGGATTCAGAGCCCAGCTCCTCCGAGAACAGTGCCACTGTTAGCAAGGTGAGAGCCCAGTCTTTTTGGCAAGAATATTTGGGAAAATACTTCTTTTCCTTGATTCTCTGAATCCAATTGGTTGAAAAGGAAGCGGGCTCGTCCGGGATTTGAACCCGGGACCTCTCGCACCCGAAGCGAGAATCATACCCCTAGACCAACGAGCCGCCTACGTGCACAGTCCCTCCATATTTTCAGATAAGAAGAAATAGATTCCAATTACCCTCATTCTGTTTACAAAGAATTTGTTCCCCGAAACTTAATTCCCCGCCAGTCACCTACATGAATGAACAGTTGGAAAGGCTGTTTGTGTGAAAGGTCTGTTGACAGTTGCAATCACCATGACGTCACTTGGTGGTAAGGCTGGTCTGTAGGAAATTTGGACATTTTCTTTTTCCGTTGCTCTACTTCGCTAAACTATTCTAAGTCGTTTAACTCATTTCCATCTAACTTTGAATTAAGTTAGGTTAGAAAAATTCTTATTCTGGAGTTGTCCTCTTCTCACTTCTTTCCTTTTTGAAAGTTAGATATTATCATTACCGAGGGGCTCCTAGACCAAAGCGTGTTTTCAGCTCCCAGAAGTTCCACTGATCCGAGGTAGATTTCTTAACATTAATGTTTCACGGGCACCAAGACGTTAGTGTTAGATGCGTTTATTAACTTACCAAAAACTTCTGGTTAAAGTCAAAGTTTACACTAGCTGGTGTATCTAAGCTACATCTTAAATCCATGTGAACCAACACGCATGCCTGGAACTAATACACATTTTCAATTTTATTTTGCTGCACTGAGTGTGATACCTTCAGAATTAAAAACAGTTTCCCTCATTAGGTTCATCCTTCCCGTTATTCTATAATTATTAGATTGGAAAAAGAAGCGATCATGGTACCAAGCAAGTAAGCGTCAGAGGGAATTTTTTTGTCTTCACACTTTCCGAGTCAAAAAGATGAGACACAGTCTTCTTGGCTATTTAATCAATGCAACTATCTCTCAATGACAACTAATATACACTTTGGAGCCTTATGATCACTTCTTTTTTTTTTTTCCAACGTTTATTTATTTATTTTTTTGGGGGGGGCAGAGAGAGACAGAGCATGAACCGGGGAGGGGCAGAGAGAGAGGGAGACACAGAATCGGAAACAGGCTCCAGGCTCTGAGCCATCAGCCCAGAGCCTGATGCGGGGCTTGAACTCACGGACCACAAGATCGTGACCTGAGCCGAAGTCGGACGCTTAACTGACTGAGCCACCCAGGCGCCCCAATCACTTCTTAACTTAGGCTCATGTTACTAAATTTTTCATCCTTTTTCCCATCTGTTATATGAGAACCACTCCGATGTGAGTTCTGTCGGTAGATTAATCTGTGACTCACTGAACCCAATTAAGTTTACATTAGGAAAGTAATCTAGTTTTGATCGGTATTCTTATCTAAACAATACATTTGGACTCTATTCTAAATTTCATGATATGCTGTAGGGTATGACAAATGATTTGAGGGGACATCCATCTTAATTTTCTATGGTTTACTTTTACAGAGGTAGTTGTTTGACATGTTCTTTAACAAGTCCCCTAAAAACTTGCTTTCTCATAAGTAAGACGGAGGGAGGACTGGACTTGGGTCCCCTCACCCCAACCACAAAATCCAGCATTTCTTGGCTGCCTTCACAGAGAGAAAAAGATATGCCCTTGAGTAGCGTATCTTGCAGGAACGCAGAGGCAGCATGCTCATTGAAAGGGACTGTGAAGACTGGTAAAGGTGGGGCCAAACCAGTGAGCCCCAAGATGGACCACGGCGCTAACGTTTCACCCCCGTTTCCCCCTCATTAAAATACTAAAAAAAAGTACTGCCCAAGGGTTGAGATTTAACATGCTAGAAGACGCATGAAGAAGCATGACCTTGACGTGTGCAGGAGCCAAGAAATCCCCTCCTCTATGTGATTAGAAGTCATTCTTTTCCCACCTACGCCTCTTTATAAAGCTCTCTCTGACCCCTCCTCAGAGACCCAGCCTCTCTTGTGCTCCAGCATAAGCCCCAACCAAACCCTGCCTGGATGGCCCCTTCCGCCTCTTGTCAATTTCTATTGTCTGGGGGGCGCGAGGGCCCAGTTAGGTACCATGAGTAGCCATGTTGGTCAAGGTATTGATTGTAATATTCGGTGCCCTAAAACCAGATTGTACCCCAAGCACAGGTCATTATGACTTCATCTGGTTTATGACTTTGAAACCTCTGTATTCTGCTAGAACTAAGCACAGAGCCCCTCAAAGATTTAACCCTTCAGTGCAAGTAGCTGTCTCCAAATTCTTTATAGACTGGCATCCCTGTTTGCTGAGTGTCTCACAAAATTTCCTCCTCTGAAAAAGGCAATGCAGGCGGATGAATGCTTAGTTTGTCTCCCTCTTGTGTCTGTCCTTAGCTTTAGAAGGTTTAGGCTTTTCAGGAGGATTGAGAGAGAGACATTTGAAATGTCAGCTCCTCAGAAAGATGGTGCATCAACCCAGTTAAGTTTCTTATCAGTGCTTTTCTGAACATTTTTCTCTAATCAAAGACAAGACCCAGGACATGGCTGATATTCTTGTCAACTCTCACTCTTTATCTTCATCAGTTTTCCTGTCTTCTGTCTCCCGAGGGTTCCATCTGATTTGGTAATCTCACCCTTTATTTCTGTTTGTCTACTCCAGTTCTTCCTAAAGACCCACTAACAGGCCAGATCTGGAGAGAACGACAGGGCACCGATTCACCCCCTGGCCTGTTGCGCACATGGACTCCTCAGAGCTAGAACACTGTGCTGACCTCATTTTCTCCTATGGACACGTGTCATAATTGTCCTTGGGGTTGCATTTCTTTCTAGAGTGAACTGGAACATACTTATGACTCTTGGCCCTCTGGAATTACTCAACGCCTTGCAAGGGGAGGGCATAGGATGTGGCATTCATGGCTGTCCCGGACATCCCTGAAATCAGGCACTACATACTGCCCAGATTCCAAGATTACCCCAGGCAAGGAGCGAGGCTACCTCCAGGTCCAGGGCCACCAGCTACCATAGACCCAAGGACCGGAGCACTGTTTCTGTAAATGCTGTCTCTCCACTTATTTTGTTCTATCCTTCTGGGCCTCGTTTGTTGTTGTGTTTCGTAAAGTTATCTTAGTTTCTACCTTTTGATGACTCTGTAATGCTTGCTAAGATTGTTCTTTGACTTAATGTTCTAGCTCACTCATTTGATCTTTGGGTATACTGCCCTCTGTCTTATCTGATAGTCTACCGAGTTGTCAAAAAACTCATTCATTTCCCATCCATAGCCAGTGTCTCTGGCTGTTTCTTCTTCGTAACTGTTTATTCCAGCATCAGGTTTCCATTTTCTTCCTTTGTGACTTACAGAATTTGTATTGTGTTTATTTCAAATCCTTATGCTGACATCGCCCACACATTCTGTCACCCCTACCATAGATTTCCTCATTATTGTCATTCTAAAATAGGTCTGGCACCCTGCAGATATCTCCTGCCCAGCCTCTGGACCCATGGTCACCCTTCGTTGATAATGTTTGTATCTGGTAATAGGGGCAAAACTCCCTCCCTGATTGTGCCGATCCCAACGATACAAGGTGAGAATGCCCACCCTGCACGGTTTACCACGTAGACCACACTACCTCCCATTTGCCCCCTCCGCACAAGGAAGCCATCCACCTCTGCCTAGAAAGTTTCCTGTACCATCTGCTATGACACTGGTTTTTCTAAACTGTGTCCCAATCTTTCCTGGGATGTATGGGAGGAGATATTGTTTGGGTTGAGAGCACGGAGTTAATCTCCTCAGAGGTTACTTTGTCTGCCTTTTAAACATAGGGTTCTTTTTTCCACTGGATACTTTTTCCTGCGTTGTCGAAGATTAGTTGGCCATGTACTTGTGGGTCCGTTTCTGGGTTCTCTATTCTATTCCATGGATCTATGTGTCTATTTTTGTGCCAGTACCATACTGTCTGGAAAACTACAGCTTTGTAATGTACCTTAAAGTCCGGAATTATGATGCCTCCAGCTTTGGTTTTCTTTTTCAACATTTGGCTATTCGGGGTCTTTTGTGGTCCCATACAAATGTTAGGATTGTTTGTTTTAGCTCTGTGAAGAATGCTGGTGCTATTTTGATAGGGATTGCATTGAATATGTAGATTGCTTTGGGTAGTATTGACATTTTAACAATATTCGTTCTTCCAATCCATGAGCATTTAATGTTTTTCCATTTCTTTATGTCTTCTTCAATTTCTTTCGTAAGCTTTCTATAGTTTTCAGTGCATAAATCTTTTACCTCTTTCGTTAGGTTTATTTATTCCTAGGTATTTTATGGTATTTGGTGCAATTGTTAATGGGATCGATTCCTTGAGATCTCTTTCTGGTGCTTCATTATTGGTGTATAAAAAAGCAACTGGTTTCTGTACACTGATTTTATATCCTGTGACTTTGCTGAATTCCTGTATCACGTCTAGCAGTTTTTTGGTAGAGTCTTTCGGGTTTTCCATGTAGAGAATCATGTTGTCTGCGAAGAGTGAAAGTTTGACTTTTTCCTTGCCAATTTCTATGCCTTTTATTTCATTTTGTTGTCTGATTACTGAGGCTAGAACTTCCAGCACTATGTTGAACAACAGTGGCAAGTGTGGACATCCCTGTCGTGTTCATGACCTTAGCAGGAAAGCCCTCAATTTTTGCCCATTGAGGATGATATTAGCTGTGGGCCTATCATATATGGTTTTTATTATGTTAAGATATGTTCCTTCTATCCCAACTTCCTTGAGGGTTTTTGTCAGGAAGGGACACTGTATTTTGTCAAGTGCTTTTTCTGTATCTATTGACAGGATCATACGGTCTTATCCTTTCTTCTGTTAACATGGTGTATCACGTTGATTGATTTGCGAATATTGAACCAGCCCTGCAGCCCAGGAATGAATCCCACTTGATCATGGTGAATAATTCTTTTAATATACTGTTGAATTTGATTTGCTAGTATCTTGTTGAGAATTTTTTCATCCAGGTTCATTAGAGATATTGGCCTTTACTTCTCCTTTTTAGTGGTGTGTTTGGTTTTGGAATCAAGGTGATGCTGGCTTCATAGAATGAGTCTGGAAGCTTTCCTTCCATTTCCATTTTTTTGGAATAGCTTGAGAAGAATAGGTATTATCTCTGCTTTCAATGTCTGGTAGTATTCCCCTGGGAAGCCATGTGGCCCAGGACACTTATTTGTTGGGAGATTTTTGATAACAGATTCAATTTCTTTGCTGGTTTTGGGCCTGTTCAAATTTTCTGTTTCTTCCTGTTTGAGTTTTGGAAGTGTGTGGGTGTCTAGGAATTTGTCCGTTTCTTCCAGGTTGTCCAATTTGTTGGCATATAATTTTTCATAGGATTCTCTAATAATTGTTTGTATTTCTGTGGTGTTAGTTGTGATCTCTCCTGTTTCTATCATGATTTTATCTATTTGGGTCCTCTCTCTTTTCTGTTTGAGAACTCTGGCTAGTGGTTTATCAATTTTGTTTATTCTTTCAAAAACCCAGCTCTTAGATTCATTGATCTGTTCTACTATTTTTGTGGATTCTATATTGTTTATCTCTGCTCTAATTTTTATTTCTGTTCTTTTACTGGCTTTGGGCTTTCTCTGCTGCCGTATTTCTAGTTCCTTTAGGTGTGAGGTTAGGTTCTGTATTTGGGACCTTTTTTGCTTCTTGAGATAGGCCTGGATTGCAGTGTAGTTTCCTCTTAGGACTGACTTGGCTGCATCCCAAAGGGTTTGGACGGTCGTGTTTTATTTTCATTTGCTTCCATGTATTTTTAAATTTCTTCTTTAATTTCCTGGTTAACCCAGTCATTCTTTGGTAAGATGTTCTTTAACCTCCATATATTTGGAGGCTTTCTAAATTTTTTTCTTGTGGTTGATTTGAAGTTTCAGAGTGTTCTGATCTAGAAATGTGCATAGTGTGATCACAATCTTTTTGTACCTGTTGAGGGCTGATTTGTGACCCAAAGACAGTCTCTTCAGCAAATAGTGTTGGGAAAACTGGACAGCAACATGCAGAAGAATGAACCTGGACCACTTTCTTACACCATACACAAAAATAAATTCAAAATGGGTGAAAGACCTAAATGTGACAGGCAACCAGAAAAATCCTACAGGAGAAAATAGGCAGCAACCTCTTTGACCTAGGCTGCAGCAACTTCTTACTTGACATGTCTCCAGAGGCAAGGGAAATAAAAGCAAAAATGAACTGTTGGGACCTCATCAAGATAAAAAGCTCCTGCACAGCAAAGGAAACAACAAAACTAAAAGGCATCTGACGGAATGGAAGAAGATATTTGCAAATAACATATTGGATAAATGGTTAGTATCCAAAATCTATAAAGAACTTACCAAACTTAACACCCAAAAGCAAGTAATCCAGTGACGAAATGGGCAGAAGTCATGAATAGACACTTTTCCAAAGAAGACATCCAGATGGCTAGTAGACACAGGAAAAGATACTCAACATCGCTCATCATCAGGGAAATACAAATCAAAACCACAATGAGATATCACCTCACACTGGTCAGAGTGGCTAAAATTAACAACTCAGGAAACAACAGATGTTGGCAAGGATGCAGAGAAAGGGGAGAACACTCTTGCACTGTTGGTGGGAATGCAAACTGGTTCAGCCACTCTGGAAAACAGTATGGAGGTTTCTCAAAAAAATTTAGAGTAGAACTATCCTATGACCCAGCAATTGCACTACTAGGTATTTATCCAAAGGATACAAAAATGCTGGTTCAAAAGGGCACATGCACCCCAATGTTTACAACAGCGCTATCAACAATAGCTAAATTATGGAAAAAGCCTAAATGTCCATCGACTGATAAGTGGATAAAGAAGATGTGGTGTATATATACAATGTACTTTACTCAACAATCAAAAAGAATGAAATCTTGCCATTTGCAACAGCATGGATGGAACTGGAGGGTATTATGCTAAATGAAATAAGTCAGTCAGAGAAAGACAGATAGCATATGATTTCACTCATATGTGGAATTTGAGAAACTTAGCATGAGACCAGAGGGAAAGGGAAGGAAAAATAAGTTACAAACAGAGAGGGAGGCAAACCATGAGAGACTCTTAAATACAGAGAACAACTAAGGGTTGCTGGGGGGGGGGGTGGGTGAAGATAGGTTAAATGGGTGATGGGCATTAAGGAGGGCACTTTTTGGGATGTGCCCTGAGTGTTATATGTAAGTGATGAATCACTGGGTTCTACTCCTGAAGCCAAGACTACACTGTATGTCAACTAACTTGAATTTTAATTAATTAATCACAGAGTTCAAGTCCTAAACGGAGTGATAGCAGGTACCTCAATTACAACTTTGAATTGTTTTCCACCACTGAACATTCTAAGAGTTTTTTGAGGCATATAGTGACTACAACATCATAAAACTCCAAGGAAGTAGTTTTCTTTCTATCCCTACTCTCACTTTGTATTTCTTGATTTTTATTTTGGGTATTCTTCAAGAAATGTACCCAGTCTCCTCTTGTCTCCAGCCTACTGTGTTATCACATAGCTTCCAAAAGTGGGTGATAAAGGTGAGAGGCAACAATGGAAAAATTCAAATCCCCCAAATGTATATCTTAAGGAATATCTTTAGAATTTTAATACTTTGCAATAACGGGGGCACCTGGGTGGCTCAATCAGTTAAGCATCCACCTCTTGATTTCTGCTCAGATCATGATCTTAAAGCTCGTGTGTTGGAGTCCCACGTTGGGCTCTAGGCTGACAGCATGGAGCCCACTTGGGATTTTCTCTCTCTCTCCCTCTTTCTCTGCCCCTCCCTTGCTCACGTTCTCTCTCACTCTCTTTCTCTCTCCCCTCAAAGTGTATGAAAAGAATAAATACTTTGCACTAATGAATTGAGTGTTCCCATTAATGAACTTGGTGTCACAAAATTGTCCTTTCTCTTAATTACAAGTCCCAGCCTCTTTATTCACACTGATTTCATCTGTTCCAAGTTTCATGTGCATTTTGCTCTCTGGCACATAGTTTTACCTTAATTGTCCCTGGGCTGGCAGGGAACCAGGGACAAGGGTAGTCACTGCTAACCCTGTGCTTAGTTTGCCCATGAAGTCAGGTATGCAGAATTCATGCATGTTTCAGGGAAACAGCAGTTCATCTGGAATCAAACACGTGTGTTGGTGTTAGTTGGCAACCTCAAGAGCTTCTTGGGGATAATCTGAAACAGAGCCCTCTGAGGAGGGCAGGGAGAGACTGAAGAGAGAGGCAGTCCACTCCAGGTTGGTAGGTACCAGTTCTAGTTAGCAAGAGAATTTACATACTAGGCTTGTCTTCAGTGGTCTACGACAAGAAGATCCCTGCACCTGCCTGCCAAATCTTAAAAGTTTATATAGAGGTCCTAACTGGGTTCAGTCACATATAGTGTCTAGGTGGCCTCAACACCACATCACTATCTCAAAGCTGTGTTCTTGAGGCAGCTTCTGGAAACAGGGAAGGCAAACAGAACACATATTCCAAAGACAGGGGAAGGAGTAGGAGCTCCCATCGCCAGGGTCCAGCTCACAAATCAACCAGTGGTCACATCCTCTCAATGACCTGCCCAACATTTGGGAAGAATCCATTTAATTAGAGATGGTAATGGTTCAACTTTCAGCTTATTGTCAGAATCGGGGTCCAGAGTTCTAATTAGTGAATCACGGAGTGGTCTTTATTCATTTCCATAAAATTAATGAGTGATTATGGGGTACAGACTGTGAACTATGTGCTCTGGTATATTCCTCCTGTTTTCCTTTGTAAAGGTCATGATGTCATTAGTATCATCCCCATTTTTCAGATAAAGGGTTTCTGAGATCTAGTGTATTTTACTGGCAACTTGGCTAAATTTTACCACTCAGGTTTTTATAACAGCCTGATACGGGTTATAATGCACTGAAGAAAAAGTAACTTTTTAAAAAATTCTTTAAATGTTTATATTTGAGAGAGAGAAAGAGACAGAGGGCAAGTGGGGGAAGGACAGAGAGAGAGGGAGACACAGAATCCGAAGCAGGCTCCAGGCTCTGAGCTGTCAACACAGAGCCCTACATGGGGCTTGAACTCAACGAGCCATGAGATCTGACCTGAGCCGAAGTCGGATGCTTAACCAACTGAGCCACCCAGGTGCCCCAAGAAAAAGTAACATTAAAGAGAGGCAGAATTTTATTATTTTTAAGTGTATTTATTTTGAGAGAGAGAGAGAGTGTGTGTGTGTGTGTGTGTGAGCAGGGGAGGGGAAAAGAGAGAGGGAGAGAGAGAAAGCGTGAGCAGAGGAGAGGCAAAGAGAGAGGGAGAAAGATTCCCAAGCAGGTTCTTGTGCTGCCAGCACAGAGCCAGACCCGGGGCTCAAAGTCATGAAACCGTGAGATCGCAACCTGAGCCAAAACCAAGAGTTAGATGCTCGATGGAATGAGCCACCCAGGCACGCCCAGAATTTTGTTATTTTGATAAAAACACTTACGTGATACATAGCATCTTCAGTCAGCAGCAGTAGTCTCCAGGCATATGAATATGCTCAAAGAATTTCCATAGTCCAGGCATTTTAAGTTTTATTTTCACTGAGGTAAAATATACATAAAGAAAACCACATATAGCTTACTTATATAGCCCAATGAATCTTTACAAACTGTACATGTCTATAAAACCACCCCCCAGACGAAAGTGTAAAACATTACCAGACATAAGCCAGGAGTGTCTCCCATTTCTCCATTCTACTTGCTCCTAGAGAACTGACTGTCCTGACTGAACAGCACAGATTAGTTTTTCAGTCCGCTGCCTGATGGCCCTCATTCTTCTTCCCTTCCAGCCATGCTCTCATCTAACTTCTTTCAGTGGGAAAATGTACAACCAGCCCCTCTTCTGTATCTCTCATGTTTCCGGCACTGCTACCAAAATCAATTTTGAGATTTAGATTATTTGATTTGAAAACAGTAAACTAGTGGAAGGGGAGATGGGCAGGATTCTGTGATGAGTCCCATGATTCTTTTCTCTCTGGTGTGCAGACCTGGTGTAATCCTCTTTCCTAGAATATGGGCAAGACCTCTGGATATGGTGGGATTTCACTACTGTGGGGAAGGAAAAATTCTTCCTCTACCCTTCAAGGTCTTCCAGTTGGCTTAAGAGTTAAGTTGACGTGAGACAGATTAATAGGAGAAACCAACCACAGTTATTACATGTGCCTGGACTACCAATAATAAAATTTAAGACCTAAAGAAATGACCAAGGCAGGCAGTGTTTATACTTTTTAGACAAAGAAATAATACATTTTTGAGTAATTGACAGGATAAAGAAAACAGATGTTTGAGAACTTTACTTAGTAAGGACTTCTAAGTGGAATTTGGGCTGAGATAGTAGATTAGTAAAAACGTAACAGCTTTCTCTGCCATTTATACAGCTTTCTCCACTCTTAAATTTTCCATCTCTGGTGACAAGAATTTCTTTTTACTTCTTAGTATATGGTGGGTATCTTTCATATGAAAGATTTATTTCCTGCTTTCAGGGAGAGAGCAGAAGGTCTGAGGCCTATGCACTGTCTGTTTCTCTAATAGCTTTAATTCAAAATAATCAGTCTGCCATTGTGGTACATTTTGGGACAACCTGGCCTTGGCTCCTACACTACCATGATTGAATTATATTATATGACAAAATGGAAGTGATTTTTTTCAGATGTAGTTAAGGTCCCTAATCAATTGGCTTTGAGTTAATAATAAAAAACGAGAGATCAAGCCTTGCAGATGCTACCACCTTGGAGCCATCTGTGTGGCCCAGCCCATGGTCAACTCCACTGTGTTCTTCAACATCACCCCGGACAGCAAGCCATTTGGCCATATCTCCTTTGAGCTGTTTACAGACAAAGTTCCAAAGACAATGGAAAATTGTTGTGTTCTGTGCACTGGGGAGAATGGACTTGGTCATAAAGTTTCCTGCTTTCATAGGATTAATTGGGGATTAATGTGCCAAGGTGGTGACTTCACACGCTATAATGGCACTGGCAGCAAGCCCACTTATGGGGAGAAACTTGATGAGAATGTCATCCTGAAGCATAGGGATCCTGGCATCTCATCCATGGTCCACTGGACCCAACACGAATGGTTCCCAGGTTTCGTCTGCGCTGCCAGCACTGAGTGTGATGGTGAGCAGGTGGTCTTTGGCAAGATGAAAGAGGGCACGAATGTTGTGGAAGCCAGGGAACACTTTGGGTCCAGCATTGGCAAGAGCAGCAAGATCACCGTTGTCGACTGCGGACAAATCTAGTGCATTTGACTCGCATTGTATCTAAACTGCCAGACTGTTCCTTCTGTCGCTCAGGGGAGCAGTCCTTCACCCCCATCTGCTCAAAATATCCTACAATCTTTGTGCTCTGGCTGCAGTTCTATGGGGCCCCTAGTTTCCTGATTCCCCTCCAAGTCTAGCTGGATTGCAGAGCTACGTTTATGATTACAAAATAAAAACTAAACAACAACAACAAAAGAGAGAGTGACAGATTATCCTGGGTGAGTCTGACCTAATCAGGTGAGCCTTTTGGAAGAGGGTCCAAAAGAGACATATTCAGAGTAGGAGAGGCTCTCCTGCTAGCTTTGAAGAAGTAAACAGATATGATGTGAATGGCTTATGAAGAGGGTCACGTGGCAGGGGGTGTCCTCTAGGAACTGAGGGTCTGCATTCTAAAACAACAGGCAACTGAGGTTTGCCAGCCATCAAGCGAGCTAGGAAGACCTCAGATGAGACCACAACCTTAGCTGACATTGTGAATTGTGTCTGGTGAGACACTAATCAGAAGAGGCAGCTAGGCCATATTCCTGACCCTCTGAAACTATGAGGTAATACATTTGTGTTACTTTAAGTCGTTAAATGTGTGTTCATTTGTTATGCAGCAATAGAATACTAATATACCAGACTACATGGATGTGGTGTTTCTTGACTGCAAGTCATTCAAGTAGGTATTTCATTTCCCCTTCTGGAGAAAGAATCATCACCATATGTGACACTCTTGATATGTCCAGTATGGACAAAAAGTGGGGAAATGAACAGTGGTTTGTTATGGTGGGTCAATCAGTTGAGCCAGTTGTGAAATATTAGTTTTTAAGCTGTCACGGATACTTAAATATTTGTTCTTGGCAATCTAGCCAAAGTGGCCCATAGCTCTCATTTAAAACTTCTCTCACTTTCCAAAATCCTTCTTTCAGTTTGGTATCTGACTCTATTTTCTTCTCCTCTGTTCATGCTTGCACATTAGTTGCGTTTCCTTACGTTTGCTCTATTGAGCATCATGGATAAGAATCATTCTTCCCACTTACTTGCTACACTACTTATTTGATAATTGGACATTCATTCATTTATACATGTGTTCAATAATTATGAACTTTTACTTTATTCCTTCAAGGAAATAAGACGGGATGAAAATAAATAAATAAAAGGGGTGCTTGGGTGGCTCAGTTGGTTAAGCGTCTGACTCTCTTGACTCAGGTCACGATCTCACTCAATTGTGAGATCAAGCCCTGCGTTGGGCTCCACACTGACAGTGTGGAGCCTGCTTGGGATTCTCTCTCTCTCGCCTTCCCTCTCTCTCCGCTCCTCCCCTGATCACACTTTTTCTCAAAATAAACATTTTTTTTTAAAAAGAAAATAAGTAGACAAGAAATAAGATCTTATACTGTGTTCTTTTAAAATATCTAAGTCTCTTGTTAGCTATCAAGTTTTCACTCCTCTCTTTTTATTTCTTTCGATTTATTTTCTCAAGAAAGAAGCACATTTGTGTAATAGAAGTTTTCACATCTCAATTTTAGTCATTTCCACAGTGTCCTTGAATATGCTGTTATCCCCCATATTTATTGTAAATTCATAATTACCTTTATAGCCTTCATTAAATTTGGTATGACACGAAGGGTCAGATTTTCCATTAGGGGCTGATGGTAGAGATGATCCAAATATGGTGGACATGACTATGGCAGTCCAAATCCTATACGGAGCAATGAAAATCTTGGAATAGATTTTAGAGCAAGATAGGTTTTAGGGCAAAGCCACATGTATTTCAGAAAACATTTCATCTGTATTTCGGAAACAGTCCCAAGATGATTTGTGGCCCAAGCTGGAGATAGGTATATGGAAATGGATCTGAAGGGTGTAGGATCAAGGTGAAAAGAGTGTAAAGATGGATAAAGCCAAATGTATTGAGATAGACTCACTCAGCAGAGATTATGAATTCAATATTTTAGCCTAAGTGGCTAGGAATGGCTCAAACAGTTTGAGAGCTTGGATGACTGAAAGATGAACCCAAACGTGGCCCACACTAAATGAAGCTGAAATGCCAAGAACTTCTTAGTATGCTGTAGAGGAAGTTAACCCAAGATTTGGGATTATTGGAATTCTAAAGTATTTATTATGTAAGATCTGCTCATCCAAACCAGGAGGGTTCCAGAAAATATGCCTTTCGCTAGAGCTGTGACAAATAAATTCATGAGTATAGCCCCAGCATCCTAGAAGAGCTGTGTTGAAGTTCTTCCCTACAAATAAGAAATTACATCAAAAGTTTTTGTCATTGAACCGAAATGCCTAAATATAGTGTGAATAATTTGAATGCAGAATGACAGGTATGGACATTAATCAAATAGTCTGACTCACAGAGACCTTTGCCATTGACTAGTTGATTATGGTTCTCTAGAACCAATGTATATAAGAGGTCGACTCAAGTCTTTCTTGATCTGAAAAAGGAGAAAAACTCCAGGCCTTGTGAGTACAAATCTGACTTGAATCCCTTGCACATCATGAATGGTCATGGATCCTTAACCATTCCCAGACTGGAACCAGTTCAGTCACCCATGGCACCTAAATGATGGGAGAGACAGACCCCCAGGAAGAAACCCTATTACATTGCCAAAGAAATACACTGATAATCTTCCCGCCAGCCATCCCGAAAGGAACATTCAGTCATATACTATGGTAACTGTGTAGTAGATGAGGGATATAATCATCTTTTCAGAGATTCATGATCATTGGCTCTCAACTGACGATAATTCCCGGAGCTCCAAAGTCTCACTGGGGATGGCCAGTTAGAGAGGGAGTTTAGTAGGGTGACATGATCAATGAAGTTTTGTCTCAGGTGCACGGTTTCTTCTAAGAAATCCACTGTCATTTAAGAATCATTGCTTTCCAGTGGGTAATCTATCATTTAACTCTGGTTACTTTCAAGACAATTCCTTTGTTTTAATTTTTACAAAAAAAAAATCTACAAGTAGATATGTGGTATCTTATTGATTTCCTATGTAAATTAATGTAGAACCACATTATTTTGTGACTCTTTCACGGCATACTAGGATGAGGCTGGTTTTATGGTGGCAGTGTGAGGGCACTAACAAATGTGTCTTGCAACAAGTCACAAATTATTTTCAAAACAAATTTTAATTCATTTTTTAAAAATACGTACTCAAAGATTTAACAGCTCGGAAAATATAGAAAGATGTAAAAGGAAGTTCCAGTTTTTGCTTCACTTACCCAGTTTCTCTGAAACCAGGTAACACTCTTTTAAGTGTCTTTTGAACTCTTGTAAAAGATGGAGATAAGGGCGAGTAAAAATATTACAGTCCATTTTTTAATACTATTGCTCTTGAATTACTATCTCTTATTAATTACAAATACACTTTGAATATTATTCCATAACAATACATTTTGAACTCACCTGTTCTTTCACAAGCTCAACAAAAATTCCTTTGTATGGCTGGATCCTCTAGGGTATTTTCACATAGCCAGCAAAACAGCCCTTTTTGGCTAGATATTTTAGTTGATGTGTTTAAAAAATTGCTGCAGTTTGTAATAGTTTTTAGGCTACGAATCTCCTGCGAGCAATATTTATCTTCTTGATCCTCCTAGAAGTTAAGCGTATAAGTCAAAGAGTAAGTACACAGCTTTTTGAGGGAATTTGACAGATTCTTCTCCTTCCTACAGGAAGCATGATAGTTAAAGAGACATCTTATAAGAAAGAAAGTGGAATTGGCTAACTCTTCCCGAGGGTGGCAAGATGGACATGAGAAGAAGGCTGGGTCCCCAGAGGTTATTATAATCTCCTTCCTTGTCAGCTTATGGCTACTAGTCACCAGCTTTGTTGTATAATACGATACTTTAATTTGTTTAAGCCAGGCTTCATTTTTTTTTTTTTTTTAATGCTCAGCCATAACATGTCTTCTTTCAAACTTGCTACCCAAGGGATCTGTGAAAAACCAGGCATTTTTCAGGATTTATTGAGTATGCCAACGTCCACCCTGACGTCCGTCTCTGTGAATCAGCACAAACGGGCTGAGAATTGCATAACCAAGAGTTCGAAATTCTTGAATATTTAACACAAAAGAAGCATTCTCTAAGGAGAAATTTAAGCCCAGAGAAAGAATACAATCTGTCCAATAAAATAAAAGAAAACAAAGCATCAGAAGGAGAACACTGTGAGCGGCTCTTCTCTCGGGGGGGGGTCTGGTGGAGGATCTTGGATTTCTGAAGGTAGAGGACGTGCCTGTGGTGCTTGTGGAGAAGAAGGACCATATAGGCGCTGGCCCAGCCCATGAGACTCAGAAACAAGAAATCCCGCAGGGCCATGAGGATGGGAAACGTCCACTTCATGATCTGGCTTCTTGGGAGGACGTAAGAGCAGCTATTTCCGTGGCTAGCTTGTGACCTGTTTAGGCTGCTCGTGTTTCTGACGTAGTAGAGTAAGTTCATGCTGACCAAGGAGTTGAGGACCCAGAAGAAGAGGCAGAAGGGAAGGATGTGCCTTGCGGATGCTGGCTTGAAGCCGGCGGGCACGGGGGGCTCTGGGGCTGATGGTGGTGGCCTGGACCACGGCCAGGAAGCTGCTGGTGGAGATCGAAAGGCCCCGGGCCACCCTCTCCAGAAACACAAACGCTTTACAGCCCATGTCACCCAGGACGTTTCTCACACCAAACATCGCTATTGTTTTCAGCGTTACCTTGGACAAAAGTATCACGGTATTTGTAAAAACCAAGTGGATGCTAAGAAGGTGTACAGATTTCGTCGCAGTGCCCGAAAAGAAGGCGCACGTATACTTCACAAACACAGAGATGTTCCCCACGATGCCGGGTCCGGTGAGAAAGAGAAAAATTGTTGCCCGGATATTGTTCAAAACCATGTTTTTGCTTCAAGGGCAGAGAAATTTGAATCCAGCAAGAGGCTTTCGAACAAAGCTGTGGGCCCAGTGGATCTGCGAAGAAAAATGCACATCAAAGGGCTCCTCCGGTGCACAGAGGACAGTCACGGTGTATGTGACAGAGCAGATTTCTGTCCAAAGAACTCTCTTCCTTTCCCCGTGAGCGCTCTCAGCGGGTCATTCTATGTGGCTTCGGATGCGATCCTGAGAATCAGAATACAGAATCTGAAGTGGCAGTCCGGATTTGGTTGTCTGGCTCCACACCGGCGAAGACAAACTACGTGCTCCAGAGTTTATGTGTCCCCGATACGTTCGATCCCAGCGTGTGCTGAGCGGAACTAAAATTTCCCCCAACCGGACGTCCCCCTGTGCTTTCCAGTTCCTCGCGTGACATCACCATCAGCCACCCCCAGGAAATCTGGGTCTTGCTCACCGCCCCACGTCCCCACACGAGAGCCTGAAAACCTCCCGTTGCATCAGTGTCTTTTCTAGCTCCCACATTCAGCCTGTCTCATCTGAACCCCTGAGGCTCAGCAGGCATGACGAATCTCATTCTGACCAGGATAACAATTTCCTGGTGTGCCTCCCGATTCCAATCTTTATACCTCTGATACACAGCCCTGAATACTTCCAGAGCTGTCTTTGAAAGCCCAGACTGAGTCTGTGAGTTCACTGCTTGCAAGTTTTCACCGGGTTTTCCTAGTTTCAACACCAAATCAGACGGCGTAGCCTTTGGAGATGGGACCCCAACTTTTAAAGCCGGATCAGCCAGAGACGTGCAGACATGGTCCGTGGGCTGGACGAGCTCTGATCGGACCTGATGCAGTCTGGGCAGGGCCCGGGGGGTCGGGGGGTGGGGAGACCTTGGAATGCTGCCCGGCAGGGGGGCAGGGGTCTGCACAGGAGGTCTGAGTCCCGCTGAGGACACGGAGGACACCCCAGGGGAGGCCTGGGTCCCTCCAGGGCGTGTTGCCGGCGCCCGGGAGGGGGCGGTTAGGAGAAGCCAGCTAACGAGGAACTGGGTGCTGTCCTGAGACAGGGGCGGTTAGGAAGTAGGGACTCCCAGGGGTGGGCAGGGTAGCCAAGTGGGCTGGGGCCGCTTGGGTAGGAAAAGAGGAAGCACAGCCACGAAGGGTGATGGCGCCGGTCACACTCGCTCAAGAGCCCTGGGGGAATCCGTGTTTGCAGGGAATTGAGCGGTCAGCTGTCCCGCGGCTGTCCTCCCACCCTGGTTAACAAGGGAACTGAGGCGCCTGCTGTCAGTCCCAGCCCGCCGGCCCCCTTCGCGCCTGGGTGAAAATGCACGCTCTCGCCCCCGACCTCTCCCACCTCCCTTTTCACCCAGAAGTGGCTAGAACACTGCTGACAGCTTCCCCCAGACAACATAAACCAGGAGGTCTGACTGAACCGCGGGGCTTGCACGGGCCCTGTGTGCTTGGAAAGGCGGCCCACCGGCCTTCACCCGCTCCCTACGCTCCCAGTCCTCAAGGGCTCGGACGACCGTGGCCCGGAAGGCGTCTGGCAGCGCGAGCTGCGTGAACTTAGGCTTGTGTCCGGGTTTGGCACCAGGAGGCCTCGGGACCCGGGGACCTCGGTCGTGGCCTTTGGGCCCCCGCGTCCTCCCCCCACGGACACGTGGGGAGACCAAGGCCTGCGCCACGTTGTCGGAGAAAGCGAGACAGGATCCCAACTGCCTCGCACCTCGTGAAATGAACGGCCCGCCTGATGGCAGGAACAGCACCTGAGCCAACCTTCTGGGGTCAGAACAGATTCACTGTTTAGTCCAAGCCCTGGAATCTGTTACAGTGACTGCACTCAGCACAGCTCAGTGCCCCGCCGTGTCCTCATCAAATAGGTTCCCGTTTGGTTTTGCTTCTCTCGACCCAGAGTCTCCCAAGTTTCCAGCCTTCTTTTCATCTTCCCCAAATTTCAAAGCTCTGAATCAGAGTTGGGACCGGTGTCTGTGTCACCCAATCAGCCGCTTCTCTTCGTTTCCGACCCAACCCTGGCAGAGGAGGGAGGGACGGTGTCCTCCCAGATTCGTTTTTGGAGATGTCGAAGGAAACGATTTTCCCAGACACCTTCTCCCTTCAGACAGGTGCGTAGAGCCCCTTCTGGATCTAACACCTACCCGCTGAGCCAAGGAGGCGCATCCCTGTCGGCTCGTGTTCTCAACTAACTAACAGATGAGATCAGCGCTTTTGGCTACAGACCCCTAGGATCCAATTGCAGGGGATTGCCTCGGGCCCCCACCTCCCGACCCGGCAACCTGACAACGAAGAAGTGGGATTTCGCCAACAGCCACTGCAACGGCCACCCTGGTGGCTGTTAAGAGGTGCCCCCCGCAAGCCGGCGCCCAGGGGCGAAGCAGTATTCCGAATTAAGCCCAGTGTTTCCCCATCATTGTTAAGATCCCACAGCAGTGTTTCCCTGTACCTCCCACCGTGGTCCTGAATAGTCTGCCTTAGCGCCTTGAACAAGCGTCATTGAATATTCTCTTCTTTCACATTACCTATAGGTGTACCAGGAACCTGCTAAAAATACTTATGTAACATGTGATGTACATGTGATAAAAAGCCTTTTGAGATAAGCACTATTTTCGTCCCCAATTTTGAATGAGGACACGCAGGCACACATAGATTGCATAAGTTGTGGGGCACCTGGACGGCTCAGTCAGTTAAGCGTCTGACTCTTGATTTCCGCTCAAGTCATGATCTCCCAGTTTGTGGGATTGAGCCCCGCATCTGGCTCCTTGCTGATAGCAAAGGAGCCTTCTTGGAACTCTCTCTCTTCCTCTCTCTCTGCTCCTCCCCTGATCTCTCTCTCTCTCAAAATACATAAATAAACTTTAAAAATGTCGCACACAAAAAAGACTGCATACGTTGCCCACTGAGACTTCTAAGGGCAAAAGAAAAAATAATAATTTTCGCTGGTGCAGAAGCGAGACCCCACCTTCCCTTCTCTTAAGAGTGTTTTCTTAAAAAAAAAAAACTTATAGATTTTTCCTCAGCCCCTTTGAGATGTATGTAAAATTTTTAAAAAGCTAAATAAAAAGCTTACCAGTTTTGCAACCCAAGAATGTTTTTGTCAAGGACCTGTGAGCCACCTTTTGAAACATAAGCCTGAAAGAAGACAGTGCCCTTGTCACCCAGGTGCTACAGGACTTAGGAGCCCAGCTTCTGGGAGGACCTTATCCCAAATTGCAAAACTACACCCTGTCATCAGAATTGAGAAATTTATTTATTTTCTCTTCAGATGAAGCCAACTAATTTACACAGCATCATCCAAATCACCAGGTGACTTTAGGACGCACTATGTGTGACAAATGGTGCTGGCCAGACTTCTCACTGGAGGGCAAGCTATCACTTACCTTGAGATAAGATGTATGTGATGGGTTGCACCTGCTTGGCTCTATAAAAAGTGAGCTTTTGTTTTTTCCCATCCAAGTACCAACCAGACCCGACCCTGCTTAGTTTGCAAGTAGCTTTTGTTTTCTGTTCCTGCAGTCTCTTTAGTGGATTGTCTGTGGTGCACAGCACATTATGGTTTCCTGCTTTCTCAACAATAAAATTGTTTTCCTTCCCTTTTACTTTTTATAGAGAAGTCTTGTGGTTGGCTGGAGATTTTATGGCTAATTCTCTTTCTCCAACACCTATAGATAGTAAGTAGCTGAACCAAGGATTGAACCCAGGACTCTAACACAAGAGCACAAGTTCTTAACTCCCGCCATAGTTCACTGGAGTCAGATGCTTAACTGACTGAGCCACCCAGGCGCCCTGGAAAATAAAGGCTTAAGAAGAGAACATCTTCAGGACCCAGGGCTTAATAGAGACTATAACAAAAATAAAGAGGAGTGCCTGGGTGGCTCAGTCAGCTAAGTGTTGGACTCTAGATTCAGCTCAGGTCATAAACTCATGGTTTGTAAGTTTGAGCCTTGCCTCAGGCTCCATGCACACGGACAGTGTGGAGCCTGCTTCGGATTCTCTCTCTCTCTCTCTCTCTCCCTCCCCCCACCTTTCTAAGTAAATAAATAAATTTTTAAAAAAATAAAGACTTTTGCTCTGTGAAAGACTCTGCTGAGAAGATGGAAAGACATGCCTTAGACTGGGAGAAATATTTACGAAGTGTGTATCAAACAAAGGATTGTTCTAGAATGTAGAAATAACACTCAAAACTCAAAAGAGGAAAGATGAACAATCCAATTATAAAATGTGCAAAAGGCATGAAATATTTCAATGAAGAGGACAGATGGAAAGCTAACATGTGACAAAATGTGCAACATCACCAGTTTCCAGAGAAATACACATTAAGATGAGATATGTCAGAGAAATGAAAATTTACGTGCACAAACGCTCGTACACAAATGTTCACAGCCAGTTTGCCTTTGAATGGCGAAAAGCTGGAAACAACCGGAATGTGCCTCAATGGGTGAATGGTTACACACAAAATGAGGTACATCCATACTATGCAATAGTATTCAGCAATAAAATTAATTACCTGCAGCCCGTGGCTGGCTCACTCGGTGGAGCGTCGGACTCTTGATCTTGCGGTTGTAGCTTCGAGACCCCCGTGCTGGGTGTAGAGATTCCTTTTTTAAAACTCTTTAAAAAAATTAATTAACTATTGATGCATGCAACAATTTAGATAGATCTCAAGGGTACTATACTCAGTGGAATAAAAAACTCTAAAGGTCAATAATCCGTCATCTATCTATCTATCTATCTATCCATCCTTCCACAACTTTGTTTTGTACTTTTGAATAAGCAATGCATTTGCTAGGGTTTAAAGCTGCATCTATAAAGAAATAAAATAAACAATCCTCCCCCACCCCAGTCCCAAGCTACCCCTTCCCCCACTAACATCAACCTTTCACCTTTATCCCGTGGGCCCACCTGGAATTTCTTCATACAAATGGAACATACAAGTACAAACGTGTAACTCAAAAGGCCTGTGGTCACCCCTTCTGCGCATGTTTATGTCCATCGCCCCGCTGGTGAGTCCCGGGGGCGCAGTTGGCTTGGTCCCCAGGCTGCGGCCCCCGGCCACGCCCACTCCTGCACCGGGAGCCCCAGGTGAGCTGAAGGTGTTTGTTGTCTGTTGTGCCCACGTGGCCTCCCTTCTCCACACCCCCCTTCTAACCCGGCACGTGGGATGCAGACCCCACCGTGTTCGTTGGATTGAGCCAGGTAGAGTGGGAAGGTCTGGGTTATCTCGAATAGCAGAGCTTAGAACAGCTTTTTTTGTAGTTATGGAGCCAAGAAACACTGGGGGAAAGAAAAAAAAAAAAAAAGAGGAATTAGAACATGGATAATGTGTCTGATACTGGCGATTTCCATAAGGGGCGGTCTCCTCTGCCTACGCCTTGTATCAAGGAGTTCTCCCTGGTTTGGGCCAGAAAAGATCTTTCCTTTCTCAAATCGATGCAGTTTCTCATAAAGATGTATATAATTAACATCATTAAATGTTTCCTATATTATGTATTTCAAATAACATTGAAGATAGTGTAGCTGTGTTGTTCGATTTATCTGTTAAAGTGAGAGCTCTTGGGTTCAAGACCTTATGGGATTCAAGTTGTATTTAATGGGATTTTCTTTGCTCCTGCCTCCTTTCCACTCTGGCTCGGGTTCTCGCTCGCTTGCTTGCTTTCCTTCTTTCTTGACGAGTCTTCACTGCCTTCATTAGGTGGTTCCACAAGGGACTTGCCAGCATTCAGATAATCAACAAACTCAGTAGTGTCTCCAGGGGTCTCTCATAAGATGAATAAGAATGAGTGGTAGGTTAGGGCAGCGGTTTTCAAGTTCTGTTTGTGTTTCCCTCTTCGATTCAATACTATTAGAATGTTTTTAAAAGTTCATAAATCTAATGAACAAAATATGTATGCCAACACTTTGTCTTGTTGATGTTTTAGTTTCATGCCTTCGGGTGTGTGTGCAGTCATATAATTCATTGTAGTTTTGATTTGCGGTTCCTTCAGGATTAATGATGTTGTGCACCTTTTCATACGTTTACTGGACATTGAATACCATTTAGTGGAGGTGGCTGTTCAAGCCTTTGCCCATTTTTATTGGGTTGTTTATTTTTCTTTATTGACGTCTAAGAGTCTGCATATATTTGAATCTTTTGTCAGTTATGTGTATTGTGCATAGCTTGTCCCAATCTGTGGTATCTCTACTCAGCTTCTTAATGATGATGACTGATGGATAGAAAATCCTAATTTTAATATTGTCCAAATTATAATTCTTTTTAGGGTTAGCCTGTTTGACATCCTGTTCTTTAAAAAAATATCTGTCTACTCTGTCGTCATAAAAATATTCTCTTACACTTTCTTCTAAAAGCTTTATTATTCTACATATTAAAATCTTTATTCCATCTCTGTTTGGGTTATGTAGGTTAGGAGGTCAGGTGCATTTTTCCACGTGGATATTTCAGAAACCCAACATAATTCACTTAAAGTCCATTTTTGACCCACTGCACTGAAGTGTTGCCCTTATAATAAATCAGATTATTATAAATATGTAGTCTGGGCTTAGTCTCTTGTTCTGTTGATCAGTTTTCTCATTCTAGTAGGTCCTTTATATTTTCACATAAACTTAAGATAAGCATACGAGTTTATACACACACACACACACACATTTTGGAATATTAATCCAAATTGCACTGCAACTTAAAGAGTGATTATGGGGGGAGGGTGCCTGGGTGGCTCAGTTGGTTAAGCGTCCAACTCTTGATTTTGAATCAGGGCATGATCTCATGGTTTGTAAGACTGAGCCCTGCGCCAGACTCTACCCTGCCTACTTGGGATTCTCTCTCTCCCTCTCTCTCTCTGCCCCACCCCCCCTTCTCAAAATAAATAAATAAACTTTAAAAATTTAAAAAAATTTGGGAGAATTGACACCTTAAACATATTGAGTTTTACTTTCCACGAACGTAGGATTCTTATTTATTTATGTACCTTTAATGTATCAATGTTTCATAGTTTTCAGTGGAGAAATAGCATAAGTGATTTGCTTGTTTTCTCATATATTTGATGTTTAAATTTTTAGTAAAATTTTCAATTATGTATTGCTAATAGGTAGAAGGCAATTATTTTTCTATTGACCTTCAATCTATTGAACTTCCTAGTTTCACTTCTTTTTCATTCTTTCCTGTTTCCTACACACACAATTTTATTAATGGTGAGTAAAAAAAATTTTACTTATTTCATTCCATTTTCTTTTCTTTTCTCTTCTCCTTGTTTGTTTTTGTTGTTGTTGTTGTTGTTGTTGTTGTTGTTGTTTTACCTTCTCACAGGGTCTAGAGTCTCCAGAACAATGCTGAGGAGAAATGATGATAATAAACATCTGACTCATTCCCAACCTCGGAGATAAGCATTTAAAATTTCCATATTGAATATGATGTTAACTGTGGTTTTCCTGTAGCTAATCTCTATCAACTTAAGAAACTTACTTTCCTTTATAATTTCCCTGAGAAGTTTTATTTATATTTTTCATAACTGGGTGTTGATTTTTGTCCAGTGTGTTTATGGCTCTATTAAAACGAATGCATGTTTTCTTTGTCCTTTGATGTCTTTATGAGATTCATTATTTTCCTCGGTTTATTGAATATTAATCCCTTCTTGTATCTCGGGAATAAATTACACTGGAGCATAATATATTATCCTTTTTATGTATTGTTGGGTTCTGATTGCCAATATTTTGTATACAATTGCTGCATTTATATGCATAAGCAATGTTACCCTATGATTTTGTTACCTTGCAATATCCTTTTTCAGATTTTTGTATCAAAGTCGTGCTGGTCCCTTCAAATGAGTTTGGAGGTATTCCTGGGATTTTGCTGATGGCCAAATAACTTCCTCGTTTAACTCTATGTAGGCTGGAAGTTGGCCTAGGATGTTTCCATCCAATCTTTTCTCCTCTGTCCTTCACTCAGAATCATACTTGCATCTTGATTGGATGGCTCTTGGGCCTCCCGGGCTCCCTCCACATTTTCTCTCCCAGTCTGTTTGCCCTGGCAACTTCCCTGCATATTTAATTTGGTCTTGGTGTTTGCTTCTCGGAAAACCCAGGCCAGCACACTATTTTTATAATACGCTTCTAGTTCAGGCTGCACAGAATTTTTGCCGTGCAAAAAATTTCACTACATCATCTACCTGTAGCTACTAACAGAAACAGTATAGAAAGCAGGTTTCCCCACATCTCGGCGGGCACTCTGGCGGGGAGGCCGGTGGGAGGCCCTGCTGATCAGCACAAAGGGGCTGAGACTGGCGTAACCGAGCGTTAGAAATAGTTTCATATTTAACACCGTGTGGTCATTGGTCAAGAAGGAGCCGATGCAGAAGGAGAAAATGAAGTCTGCCCAATAAAAGAGAAGGAAGCAGGCCATGAGGAGGAGGGCACTCCGCATAGCTCTCGTCTCTGGGCTGGAATTTCTCTGGAATCTGGAGCTCCGCAGGTGGAGCACACTCTGGCGATGCTTGCACAGACCGAAAGCCATGTACCCGCTGCTCCAGCCCATGAGGCTCTGGGAGATGATGTCCCGCAGCGCCATGAGAGTCAGGAAGAGCCACCTGACGATCAGCCCAGAGGGCAGCATATGGCAATAGGGGTGGGAGCCAGACGGTGTGATCCCGGACCCGTTCGTGCTCTGGGCGGCTGTGATGTAGGAGAGCAAGTTGGAGCTTATCAGGGAATTCAAGATCCAGAAGAAGAGGAGAGAGGGGAGCATTTGCCACGCGGTGTGGGGCTTGAGCTTTCTCCATGAGGAGGTCCTGGGGCTGATGGTGATGGCCTGGACCACGCTGAGGAGACAGGTGGTGCACATTGACAGGCCACGGGCCACTCTCCCCAGATAAAACACAGTTTTGCAACTGGCACTATCAGGAAAGTTACTGACATGAAAAGCTGCTGTTACATCGAAAATGCCTCTGGCACAAAGTGTCATGGTATTGCTAAAAGCCAGGTGGACGAGGAGAAGGTCTGTGGGCTTTTTCTTAGGACCCATGACAAAAACGTACACATGGCTCGCAAACAAAAAGAAGTTTCCCGCACAGCCAGGTCCAGTAAGAGAAAGCAAGATTGTTCCCCGGATGAAGTCAATCCAGTTTATCTTCCACCTCATGGACAGTACAGGAAAAACCTTTTGAGGAAAACAAACAAGTGAGGACGGCGAAGACAAACATGTTTTACGGCTGTGGCCTCTCTCCGGTTGACTGAAGGGGACAGAGAAGCGGAAATACCGCAGTGCGTGCACGGTCCTGCCTATGCGTTCTGCTCAATCCACGCTTTCTCTGCCCTTTATGCTTCTGCAGCAGCATTTGATTTGTAGAAGGGATGACTGTAAAATCTGCATGTCCCACATCACACACGGTCCACCCGATTCCCGTAACTTTACCTTCCGAACGCTCCACCTGTCCGTGCGCCTGCGACAGTGTTCCCCCGGACGTCCCGCTCTAGGTCACATGTTCCCCAACCCGCGGTCAATTCCTGCTTTGTGACGCTGCCTTTCACCGTCCCTCACGTCCGATATCCAGCCAGCTTCACGTTGTAGGGCGCATTGTGGGTCCTCCCCACCCCCTCTGGTAGCCTGTGCCTTCGTGACTCTACTGCTATGAGCCCTGGCTGGAAACAGTTGACCTTGTCTGGAGAATTGCCTCTGGCAAGAGAAAGCAACCTCTACCAGGAGGATACACACTCCCCCCACCCCTGTCCGGGCCTTATTCAGAGAACCTAGGCCAGTTACCGCCTGCGGGAAGGAGCTCGGCCACCTCCACATGTGGGGTGCTCCGTTAGGCAGATTCATTCCGTGGTCTCGTAGGCTGGACGTGGCTGATATGTTCTGATAACTAAGACCACATCTGGACCTTGTTTTCAACGGTTCACCCCTCCTTTATCTTCACTTCCTCCAACCCCCCCCCCCCCCCCCCCGCAATAAACCCTGTGAACAGAATTAAACTTTCAGAACGTGCTTTGAGGAAATCCAGTTACGGTTAATGTCGAACTGATTATGTTTCTTTTTTTTTTTAATTTTTTAAATTTAAATTCCAATTAGTTAACCTAGGTGTAGTCTTGGCTTCAGGAATAGAACCCGGTGATTCATCTCTTCTTACATATGACACCCAGGGCTCATCCCAACAAGGGCCCTCCTCAATGCCCATCCCCCAGTTAGCCCATCCCCCCACTCACCCTGCTCCAGCAACCCTCAGTTTGTTCTCTGTATTTAAGAGTCTCTTATGGTTTGCCTCCGCCTCTGTTTTAATCTTATTTTTCCTTCCCTTCCCCCATGTTCATCTGCTGAGTTTCTCAAATTCCACATATGAGTGAAATCACATGGAATCTGTCTTTCTCTGACTGACTTATTTTGCTTAGCATAATACCCTCCAGGTACATCCACGTTGTTGCAAAAAGCAAGATTTAAATCTTTTTCATTGCTGAGGAGTATTCCATTGTGTGTGTGTGTGTGTGTGTGTGTGTGTGTGTGTGTGTGTATGTGTGTATATACACACCACATTCTCTTTATCCACTCATCAGTAGATGGACATTTGGGCTCTTTCCATAATTTAGCTATTGTTGATAGTGCTGTTGTAAACATTGGGGTGCATGTGCCCCTTTGAACCAGCATTTGTGTATCCTTTGGATAAATACCTAATAGAGCAATTACTGAGTTGTAGGGTAATTTTATTTTTAACTTTTTGGGGAACCTCCATACTGTTTTCCAGAGTGGCTGCATCAGCTTGCATTCCCACCAACAGTGCAAGAGTGTTCTCCCCTTTCTCCACATCCTTGCCAACATCTGTTGTTTCCTGAGTTGTTAATTTTAGTGATTCTGACTGGCTTGAGGTAATATCTCATTGTGGTTTTGATTTGTATTTCCCTGATGATGAGTGATGTTGAGCATCTTTTCATGTGTCTGCTGGCCCTCTGGATGTCTTTTTTGGAAAAGTGTCTATTCATGTTTTTGTACACTTCTTCACTGGATTATTTGGTTTTTAGGTGTTGAGCTGGGTAAGTTCTTTATAGATTTTGGATACTAACGCTTTATCTGATATGTCGTTTGCAAATATCTTCTCCCATTCCGTCCGTTGCCTTTTAGTTTTTGTTGATTGCGTCCTTCCTTGTGCAGAAGCTTTTTATCTTGACGAAGTCCTAATTGTTTACTTTTGCTTTTATTTCCCTTGCCTCCAGCAACTCGTCCAGTAAGAAGTTGCTTGGCCGGGCCAAAGACACTGCTGCCTGTTTTCTCCTGCAGGATTTTGATGGTTTCCTGTATCACATTTAGGTCTTTTATCCATTTTGAATTTATTTTTGTGTAACGTAACATTTGTCTAACCTGACCATTTTCTCCATCAGAAGTGCTACCCTGATATCTCATGCTGTGGTTAGTATATTTTCCTAGCTCCTGACTCTTCCCTAAAAATAGGATTTTCCCTATTCATTTTGTGCCAGTTGAGATTTCAAATCAGAAGTCTGTTTCTTTGAATCTCTATCTTACAGTCCTTGATGGCTTTGCATTTAGTCCAAGCTCAATTGCCTTCTCTCGATCTGTGCAAAGCTACCTGCTTGACATCCTTGCTTTCGGATCCATCTTGTAGGAAAGCGCTAGCGTACATTTAACTCCTGCAAACAAACTGAATCTTGGCACTTATCTGACCCACAGGAATATGCACAGAGTCCCTGTGCCTCACCTGGTACCACCCTTCTTATCTCTCACTCCTGTCTATTCGTCAGAAACCAGCTGCTATGGACTGAATGTTTGTGCCCCCCACAATTCAACGTAAGAATGTGATGTGATGTGATGTGATGTGATGTGATGTGATGTGATGTGTTATTAGGAAGGGTGGGGGGACTTGGGAGTTGATTAGGTTTAGATGAGGTCATAACAATGGACAGGATTAATGCCCTTGTACCAGCATTCTTTAGATTTGGAAAATTATGAATACATTTCAAAATTTCTAGAAGAATATCTTTTTTAAATTAAATTAAATATTAAAAAATTTAAGTCAACATATCTAAATATCTTTTCGTTTCTCTGTAAAAGAAGCCCAAAGTAGATAAAACTGTATTTAGTAGTTACTGTTGGAATATTTTGTCTTGTTTGGAAACGATCTAGCTTTCTAATGGATTTCACTTAATTTACCATTTAACCTAATCCAGCAAAATTTTAAAGTTTTAGGTTACCAAAAAGACTTAGAAAAATCAAGTGGACATAAATGTTACTGGAAGGCTTATTTATAAAAATGTATCTTCCATTTACTTGCTTTTAAAAGTTATATGTAGATTACGTGCAAAAACCTCACTAAACATTGGGCAAAATCAGCCATTATCTTAAGCTATCACATTGTGTTTGTTGTTCACAGGGCTCCTGGGAGACATGAACTTACTTGGCTAGTAAACTCAGAATAAAATGTTTACATGTAATGTCAACAATTCTAAAGACACGTCTGTTTTAAAGAAACCATCAGCCTTAAACTAGCTTTTTGAAATGGTAGTTTATTTTTTATTTTCATTTCTTGAGGTAGAGAGAGAGAACAAGCCGGAGAGGGGGGCAGAGGGAAAGAGAGAATCCGGAGCAGGCTCCACATTGCATGGAGCCTGACTCGGAGCTCGATCTTGAGACCGTGAGATCGTGGCCTGAGCCGAAATCCAGAGTCGGACGCTTAACGGACTAGGCCACCCAGGTGCCCCTAAACTAGCTTTTATATCAAGTATTTTATTAGATCACGTGAACTTGCGTAGCATTTGGGTTAGTTTCTACCTTTCTGAGTTTTAGAATGCCCAATTTTTATGAGCACCTGACTTTAAATCAACTAAATAGAGCTCTTTTACAAATCAATTTTAGCAATACCATTCGGGGTTAGAAAAATACCTCACATAGACCACAACGGTCCTACCATCATTGGATTGCTTAATATTGAAAGGAAAAAGAGGCATCTGCCCGAGTTGAGATCAAAGAATAAAGAACAATAGGAAACAAAACTAGAATTGCCTTCATTATTCCAACCAGAAGATTTACAATGTTAAGGTATCAGTGCTTTCAAGATTTATTTCCTTTATAAGCCTGAGACCCAAGGGCTGTGCGCGGCTCAGCGGTGGGAAATGATAAAAGAAGCATCCCGGAGACTGCATTTAAACCCTGGGTGTGCACCCCAATCTGGCTGTGTCTAGCTCTATGATTTGGGGAGCCCGGGTTTTCTCTCTCTTATATAGTACTTGCTAAATGGTTCAGTAATTGGCGACTCACGGCTATAACAAAAATAACACTGTAGCAAATAAATAGGATGAAACCAGGGATATGTTGAAGCGTTTGGTCAGGACCTGAGACACGTTCATAAGGCGCATCTCGGTTCACGTTAGTGACTCGGTTTTGCTTCCAGGCGCTGCTCCCCTTTCCCTCACTCTTTGTGACCATCCCCACTCTGCTCCCCTGATCTCTCCTTCCCAGGCCAGCCCATCCATTTCTACCTCCCACCTGACGGACCTGCCCAGTCTCCCGGAGACTGGGGCCTGAATCCCCCGGCGGCTTACCCGGCCTCGTCGATCCGGGACGCACACTCGTGCCCGGACTCACACCCGCTAGCTTTGCGGTCCGCCGCTCCGACCTTCAAACCCTGGTTCCTCCGCTCTCCCTCTACATGTTACGTGACCTCCCTAGGGCCCCACGACCCCCATCTGTAAAATGGGACCGATGCTTTGTATCGGACTGGTCTGTTGGGAGGACTGAGTGAGCGTCACTGCCTGGAAACTACTAAAGAGCAATTCCCTAAAAGACAACCATTAGTGTCATGCGCGCTTTCCCTCCACCCTTTGTGTCAGAGTCTCAGCAATTCTAAGAGTCTACTGTGTTAGGTTTTGAAGCTACTGTGCTGTTTAAAAGAAAAATGCAGAATACATGTGACAACACTTGGAATTCTAAATCTGAGTAGAGCAGGCAAGCGTGCCCAGTGCCGAAAAGGCAGAACTAACGGGCACAGAGCCCCTCTGCCGGGAGGGGACGTGCACACGAGCTGAGAGAAAACTCCAGAGAGTCACTGCGTGCGCGCACACCCGGGTGAGCCGCCCTGGGCGTCCATCTGACGCCCCCCCCCCCCACGTGAGGAAGGGGCAGCTTCGGGCTCAGCGTGGACCCCCGGGCTCACCTCCTGTGCAGCACAGAGAAGCCGCGTCTCCCGATGGGCTGGGAGGCGGCCAGCTGTCCTCCCCCTGGGTCCCGGCCGCTCCTGCCACACAACCGACCCAGCAGAGCGGCTCCGACTCTCCTCTCCTCTCGCGCCTGCCCGGCCCCGCCCTGCCCCCCAACGGCCTGTGTCCGAAGCCAAGGCCGGCGCCCACCCGTGGCCGCCAGGGGTACCCACCTCGTCAGCTGCACGCGGCCCTGCTCGGGGAGAGGGTGTTCTGGCCGCAGCGCCAGCCGGGCCCTGTTATACCTCCCCGAGTCCCCGTGCCCCTGGCTCAGGCGCTGAGGTCACGATGTCAGTGTCAAGGGCTCCTTGTGCACCAGGTGGGTCCCCGGGGCCCACTTCTCCCCTCTCCCTGATGCTCTGTAATTTGCGGAGCCGGGAACCGTCCTCATGCAATTAGAGTAAACGCACTGCAGGCTGAGCGCTGGTGCAGCTGGGGCCCTGGGGGGGGGGGTGCCCGGGGTCCCCGGACTTCATTAGGGCCTCCTGCCAACCCCACCCATATCCCACTGGTCGCCACAGCTCAGGAACAGACACCTGAGAATCACAAGTGCTCACTTCGTGAATAGTTTAAACTGCACCCACACTGATAACAGAAGATCACTGAGGGGCAGGGTCAGAATCCCCACTGCCCCCCCCCACCTCATGATAGACGGGGTCCAGAAAGGAGCAGGAGGGGGACTCCTGGGGTGCTGGCTTCCTGATCTGGGGGCTGGTCGTGGGCTCTGGGTCAGTCCATACAGCTCACTGAGGTGCTCCCTTCTGAGTGTGTTCATTTCTTTTCCAAGTTTGCCTCCAAATGGTTGGTGGCCCAGAAGGTCAGGTCCTGCGGTCATGGTCCAGACCCGGGTCTGAGTGGGATGAGCGTACCCCCCACCCAGAGTTGTTCGGGTCCCTAGTGCCACTTCCAGAGATGGCTCCTTTCTAGCTGGTCCATTCAAGCAGGGGAGGGAAGCTGATGTGACATTCACCCCGCCTCGCGGCACAGACGGGCTTACATAGTCCTTCTCCGCAGGACCTGGCTGTGAAGGAAGGCCCGGGACTGACAGGTGCTGGCTGGGCCCCGGGGTGAGCTGGGTTCCCGTCAGCTGGGTGAGGTGGGGGTTAGTGGAAGGAGGGGAGAGGTGAGGGCGCAGAGGACACTGGGGGTTTTCCATCCCTTCCGGGAGGACAACCCCGGGAGCACCTGCTGTCCTGCCGGGCGCCACTGATGACGCACGCTTCGCTCGCTTACGTTGCTTTTCATCTCACTTACACGGCTTTTATTCAGCCCTTCGGGTCCCTTAGTGTAACCTTTGTGCTCCCTCCAAAGTGGGGTGCGCGTGAGTGTCTGAGTGTCTTCTCGCGGACCGTGTCTGCTGTTCGCAGAGCTCCCGTCGGCACAAGGATGCAGACGGGAGGCACTCTTTGGAGAAAACGCCAGATTGCTGCAACTTCCGCTCAGCGCCTGTGAAGAGAGGCACATGGCAATGAATTATACATCAGAGTACTTTATGTAAGTCATTTGACTTTCATGAAAATGGGAGAAATAAGTTGGATGCTGAGGCCGGCGGGCTTAAATAACTCCCAGAGGGCAGCCAGTAGGACTCCTACCCAGATCTCTCATAATTCATGCTCGTCCAAAAGCCCCCTAAGTGGGGCGCCTGGGTGGCTCAGTCAGTTGAGCGTCCGACTTCGGCTCAGGTCATGATCTCGCAGTTTGTGAGTTGGAGCCCCTCGTGGGGCTCTGTGCTGACAGCTTGAGCCTGGAGCCTGCTTCCGATTCTGTGTCTCCCTCTCTCTCGGCCCCTCCCCTGCCCATGCTCTGTCTCTTTCTCTCTGTCTCTCAAAAAATAAATATTAGAAAAAAAAATTTTTTTAAAGCCCCCTAAGTAAGGAAACCAGCAAGCTACAGACTGGTAAACCATATCTACAACCAACTATGCTGAATCAGTATTCAGAATATATAGGAAGCCTTGCTAAAATAAACAGGAAAACGACAAAAGAAAAAAATGGGGGCGGGGAGGAAGAGCCATTCTGCAGAAGAGTAAAAACCTGAATGGAATATATAAAGATGAGGACACACTCGGGCTCAGTAGTTTTATGGCAATGTAAATTAAAACCACACAAAAAAATAATATTTTTCTCAAATTTAAAGGGACCGAAGACCAAGTGTTAGTGAGCATGTGGGACACTGGGGATTTAGGGCTGGTGGCTTGTTGATTGGAACATCTGTGGAAATAGTTTGGGACTATTCCTTTTTTAATGTTTATTTATTTTTGACAGAGAGAGGGACAGAGCATGAGCGGGGGAGGGGCAGAGAGAGGGGGAGACACAGAACCCGAAGCAGGCTCCAGGCTCTGAGCTGTCCGCACAGAGCCCGACGTAGGACTCGAACTCATGAACCATGAGATCATGACCTGAGCCGAAGTCGGACGCTTAACCGACTGAGCCACCCAGGCGCCCCTGGAATTATTAACCAGGAAGTTTGAATAACTCATGGCCTATGACTCAGCTGTTAAACGACCACTGCCATATCTCACTGTTACCAGATACCTTACTACTCTACGACGTATACCTTAGAATACTAGTTTTTGAAGTGTGGTCCTGACGTGGGGTTCAGAGATCTGAGCGTCACTTGGGAACTGGTTAGAGATGAAAATTCTACGGCCCGTCCCAGACCTACTGAGTCCGAAACTCTTGGGAGTGTTTCCCAATGATTTGTGTTTTAACAGGCCGTCCAGGGAGCGCTGAGGCACTCGGTACTTTGAGAGCCACTTCTGTAGGGTGCGTCTGGCACGTTTGTGCAGGACACAAGGCAGTTAGTAGAGTTGCTTTTAGGGCAAATGAATAACAACCAACAAGAACTAGAAATAAATCGAAGTCGGTAAGAGAATGAATAAAGACGTCGTGATACATTCGTACAACTGAATATTTGACAGCACTGGGTATAATGAATTGCGCCTACAACCACAAGACGAACAAGCGGGAGAAAGTTAGGTAAGTTAAGGTACAATTTGAATAGAGTTTCAAACAAGGGAAACTCCGTGTGTATTGTTTTGGGATCCGTGCATATGTAATAAATGAAAATAAGCAGGGAAATATTATGTTTTACCTTTTGATATTTATTTCTAACCTAACTATATTTTTCAGAAAATACAGTTTTAACTATACTGTGAAAATATTTTTTGAGACCTTAGGGCCCCGTAATGTTTTGCACACCTTCTTTTTTTTATGTTTATTTAGTTTTGAGAGAGAGACAGGGAGTGAGTGGGGAAGGGCAGAGAGACAGGGAGACACAGAATCCGAAGCAGGCTCCAGGCTCTGAGCTGTCAGCACAGAGCCCAACATGGGGCTTGAACTCACGGACCTCGAGATCATGACCTGAGTGAACGTCGGATGCCCAACTGACTGAGCCATCCAGGCACCCCTACACCATCTTAATAATACATATTCTCTTTAACTTTAGGATATAAGAGTCTAAATATGTTTTAAATTATTAATTATGTTGTTCTAAATGTTTACTAATTTCTGGTCTTATTTACCTACCAATAAGTGAAAAAGGTATGTTGAAATTTTATAGTGGTGAATATGTACATTTCCCCCTGTGGTTCTATCACTTCTGTTTTCTGTATTTTAAGATTATTTTAATAACTATATACAGTTGGGAATTCTTTTATTATATGATTTGGAACTTTTATCACTATATGGAAACCCTCTATGGTCAGCAGGAATGCTCTCTTGCCTTCATTGTTTTGTGTCGTATTAATATAGGTTCTCTTACATTCTTACTATTTTCATTAGTCAAGGTATCTTCTTCCACAATTTTACTCTTAACCTGATCTGTCATTATGTGTTGGATAGGCCTCTTAAAGAGGGAAAAGAGCAGTATTTGATATCTAATTTCCCCTAATGCGATAGTCATAGGCAGCAAAGAATAACGTCTTGATCTACGGCCTCTGGAATTACTTTGCCTGAGTTTGATGTCGGCTTCCGCCAACGGCCAGCTCTGAGACCTTGGGAAAGTGATTTACTGACTCGTTGCTTTCTCAGGAATAAATCAATGAGAGCAAATTAAATTGTTTAATATTTACAAAACATATAAACGTTTGATGTTTCGAAGAGTAAAATCTCCCCCAGACTGAGAGAATCAAAGTCAGCTCATGCTGAAAAAGAGAAAAGCACTCATCAGGCTTTGAGGACGCATATAGGCAAATCAGGCTGCAAAGTGTGCAGGCAGGACCATTTCTTCCAAGGTCACAGAGCAGCTGAACAACACTGTAAACACCCCCTCTTGAAATCCCTACTGCTTTCATGCCAATGATGCCCCCAACCAGTTTTTTAAATTTTTTTTAATGTTTATTTATCTTAGAGACAGAGAGAGAGAGGCAGAGCGTGAGTGAGGGAGGAGCAGAGAGAGAGGGAGACGCGGCATCCGAAGCAGGCTCCAGGCTCTGAGCGGTCAGCACAGAGCCCCACGTGGGGCTCGAACTCATGAACAGTGAGATCACGGCCTGAGCGGAAGTCAGCCGCCTAACCGAGGGAGCCACCCAGGCGCCCCACCCCAAAGCACTTTTGATATATCTGTTTGTTACTGGGGATCCCCCATTGCTAACCCACCTTAGATTCACGACTGCACCCAATTCGTACTTACTGCTGGCTTCTCCGAATTACTAATCCCATCTCAGAAACATGAACTGATCCTGCTTCCCCAAGCCCCTGCTCGGACTCCTTTAGCCGAAACCCAAACCTGCCCAGAGATCCTTCCCATATGAGAGACCATTCCATGGTTGGGCATTAACATGTTGTTATGGTATGTACTGATCTACTTGGATTTCTTTGATTTGTACTCTTCCCGTATTTGTGTTTATCATTCCTTCTGCTTTGTCTTTTCTTCTTTCATTTCCCCTGTTATTCTACTCTTCTTTTCCTCCACCCATCCACGTGGTATACATTTTGTTCAGTTTTTTTTGCGTGCTTATTACTGGAATGTCATCCCGCATGGTTGACTTTACAGAGCCTGAAGTCACGGTACTCCATAAGGTTCTCTAAGCATTACAACACTTTAAAACACTGGAAATCTAATTGCTTCTTTCTGCTAAACTATTCCTATCCAGTACTTTAATTCCCATCTTTTCAGTCAAAAAGGAGACATTATTTATCTGATTCACCATCATCTTATACTGGCAATATTTGCTTGTGTTTATCTATTTAACAGTTTCTTTTCCTTTTTTTTTTTTACTTACACTTTAGCTCTCCTAGGTTTTTTTTTTTTTAATAATTCCTCAAGTATGAACTTGAAGATTCCTTAATAAATCTTAGTGGCAGTATCGCCCTATTTTACTTCATCTCACATTATATTTATGTTATCCTTATATGTGAGAGACACATTTACTTTGTATAACCCTGCCAGTTGACAGCATTTTTTCCCCCAACAGTGTCAAAATATATCTTCTCACTTCAGACTTTTGAGAAATCTATGCCAATCTGCACATCCTTTCCTCAGAAATCTTTTTTTCTGGCTGCTTTAAAAATCTTTTCACTTCTGTGCTATGAATTGCCCTACAGTGTGTCTGATGCGATCACTTTCTGTTTAACTCACTAAGAATCTGTATTTGTGGGCTCCTAACTTCTCTAACTTCTGAAAAATGATCAGTCATCTCCTTTCCCCCTCCCTTAAATCAGTGGTGTTTAGCCAGAATTCTCCGCCCCCACGGAGAGGTACTCAATTTTTTCTGGTTATCTTCAAGTGCACAGGAGGTAGATGTGCTAATAAATGCCTGCTTGTTTCCTCTTGTTTGTCTCGTTTCCTCTTGTTTGTCTGGACGTCTTTCACGACAGAGTCTCAGCTTGGATCTCAGAGAGGTGGAAGGAAACTCACCTCCCCACTAAAACACAGTGTGCATAGGCGGAGCGTGGTGACTCCTGTCCTCTCCGGATCATGCTTGTGACGCGGCAGAAAACAGAATCTCCATCCCAGCCACCCTTTGTTAGATCCCTGTGCATAAAGGACACCGCGAGAAAGAAAGGAAAGAGACTTCTATGTGTCCAGGAGCCCGTCCCCATTCTGATTCACAGCCTTGGAACTTAGGGGAGGCGAGGAGGGGGCCAGAAAAATGGGAAAGGCTGGATACAGAAGCCTGGCTGTTGTTCATTTTCCCATGGCACAACCTTCCTATTAATACAATTAAGCCTCATTAAGACTGAGAACATTTCTGAGCCACACACTTGTAATTGTGGAGGGAGACGCACAGCTATACTTCAGGGACCGAGATTCCGCCGAGGGTTTTCTCCGCCCGAGCGGGCTGACAACTTTGGAAATTGAGGTCTCGGTTACGGTGTATGTTTGCCAAGAGCTCCTCAAACCCAGAGGGTACAAATATGGCTTCGCGGGTTCACCTGCCAGAAGGACCGACCTAGAACTTGACCGCACAGCGGGTCAAGCTGAGCACAGCTGACCGGTTCCTCCAGTTCGCCCTGCGCCCTACAGAGTCCGCCTCGGAGGCAGGGCCGTCGCTTTTCTCTGCGACCAAGTGAGAGCGCTCGGGGAGCCTGACCGCCCTGACCCCTCGGACCTTACCCAGGTACGTGCCCGGGCCAGAAAGCGGGTGGGGCCGCTTTCCGCAAAGGTGCCTCGAGACGCGTTTGGGTTCGGGGTCTGGTACCACAAGACACTCCGCGGTGGGCCCCCACATCGGGCTCCCGCTTTCTTTTAGCCAGAAAGCAAGCAAGCAGGTGTGAGGGTAGTTCGGGTTTCCAGGAACAACTCTTTCTTCGGCCTCCACGCTCACCCGTGTTACGACTCTGTTGGCCCCGTCAGCGTTTACAACATCTGTACCCGCGTCTGGTGCATCTTGTTCGGCGGCTGAGCCGGCCTTGTCTCGGCCAGTGTGCTGCTAATCCCCAAGTGCATGCGTTTCACTGCGAGCTTGTGTTCCCGCCTGCACCCTGCGGCCTCCCCGTCTATCATACGTGCTACCGCAAGTGTATGTCATCTTTGCCCCTGCGCTTGCCCGGGGCACCTCTTAACAGCCACCAGGGTGGCCGTTGCAGTGGCTGTTGGCGAAATCCCACTTCTTCGTTGTCGGGTTGCCGGGTCGGGAGGTGGGGGCCCGAGGCAATCCCCTGCAATTGGATCCTAGGGGTCTGTAGCCAAAAGCGCTGATCTCATCTGTTAGTTAGTTGAGAACACGAGCCGACAGGGATGCGCCTCCTTGGCTCAGCGGGTAGGTGTTAGATCCAGAAGGGGCTCTACGCACCTGTCTGAAGGGAGAAGGTGTCTGGGAAAATCGTTTCCTTCGACATTTCCAAAAACGAATCTGGGAGGACACCGTCCCTCCCTCCTCTGCCAGGGTTGGGTCGGAAACGAAGAGAAGCGGCTGATTGGGTGACACAGACACCGGTCCCAACTCTGATTCAGAGCTTTGAAATTTGGGGAAGATGAAAAGAAGGCTGGAAACTTGGGAGACTCTGGGTCGAGAGAAGCAAAACCAAACGGGAACCTATTTGATGAGGACACGGCGGGGCACTGAGCTGTGCTGAGTGCAGTCACTGTAACAGATTCCAGGGCTTGGACTAAACAGTGAATCTGTTCTGACCCCAGAAGGTTGGCTCAGGTGCTGTTCCTGCCATCAGGCGGGCCGTTCATTTCACGAGGTGCGAGGCAGTTGGGATCCTGTCTCGCTTTCTCCGACAACGTGGCGCAGGCCTTGGTCTCCCCACGTGTCCGTGGGGGGAGGACGCGGGGGCCCAAAGGCCACGACCGAGGTCCCCGGGTCCCGAGGCCTCCTGGTGCCAAACCCGGACACAAGCCTAAGTTCACGCAGCTCGCGCTGCCAGACGCCTTCCGGGCCACGGTCGTCCGAGCCCTTGAGGACTGGGAGCGTAGGGAGCGGGTGAAGGCCGGTGGGCCGCCTTTCCAAGCACACAGGGCCCGTGCAAGCCCCGCGGTTCAGTCAGACCTCCTGGTTTATGTTGTCTGGGGGAAGCTGTCAGCAGTGTTCTAGCCACTTCTGGGTGAAAAGGGAGGTGGGAGAGGTCGGGGGCGAGAGCGTGCATTTTCACCCAGGCGCGAAGGGGGCCGGCGGGCTGGGACTGACAGCAGGCGCCTCAGTTCCCTTGTTAACCAGGGTGGGAGGACAGCCGCGGGACAGCTGACCGCTCAATTCCCTGCAAACACGGATTCCCCCAGGGCTCTTGAGCGAGTGTGACCGGCGCCATCACCCTTCGTGGCTGTGCTTCCTCTTTTCCTACCCAAGCGGCCCCAGCCCACTTGGCTACCCTGCCCACCCCTGGGAGTCCCTACTTCCTAACCGCCCCTGTCTCAGGACAGCACCCAGTTCCTCGTTAGCTGGCTTCTCCTAACCGCCCCCTCCCGGGCGCCGGCAACACGCCCTGGAGGGACCCAGGCCTCCCCTGGGGTGTCCTCCGTGTCCTCAGCGGGACTCAGACCTCCTGTGCAGACCCCTGCCCCCCTGCCGGGCAGCATTCCAAGGTCTCCCCACCCCCCGACCCCCCGGGCCCTGCCCAGACTGCATCAGGTCCGATCAGAGCTCGTCCAGCCCACGGACCATGTCTGCACGTCTCTGGCTGATCCGGCTTTAAAAGTTGGGGTCCCATCTCCAAAGGCTACGCCGTCTGATTTGGTGTTGAAACTAGGAAAACCCGGTGAAAACTTGCAAGCAGTGAACTCACAGACTCAGTCTGGGCTTTCAAAGACAGCTCTGGAAGTATTCAGGGCTGTGTATCAGAGGTATAAAGATTGGAATCGGGAGGCACACCAGGAAATTGTTATCCTGGTCAGAATGAGATTCGTCATGCCTGCTGAGCCTCAGGGGTTCAGATGAGACAGGCTGAATGTGGGAGCTAGAAAAGACACTGATGCAACGGGAGGTTTTCAGGCTCTCGTGTGGGGACGTGGGGCGGTGAGCAAGACCCAGATTTCCTGGGGGTGGCTGATGGTGATGTTACGCGAGGAACTGGAAAGCACAGGGGGACGTCCGGTTGGGGGAAATTTTAGTTCCGCTCAGCACACGCTGGGATCGAACGTATCGGGGACACATAAACTCTGGAGCACGTAGTTTGTCTTCGCCGGTGTGGAGCCAGACAACCAAATCCGGACTGCCACTTCAGATTCTGTATTCTGATTCTCAGGATCGCATCCGAAGCCACATAGAATGACCCGCTGAGAGCGCTCACGGGGAAAGGAAGAGAGTTCTTTGGACAGAAATCTGCTCTGTCACATACACCGTGACTGTCCTCTGTGCACCGGAGGAGCCCTTTGATGTGCATTTTTCTTCGCAGATCCACTGGGCCCACAGCTTTGTTCGAAAGCCTCTTGCTGGATTCAAATTTCTCTGCCCTTGAAGCAAAAACATGGTTTTGAACAATATCCGGGCAACAATTTTTCTCTTTCTCACCGGACCCGGCATCGTGGGGAACATCTCTGTGTTTGTGAAGTATACGTGCGCCTTCTTTTCGGGCACTGCGACGAAATCTGTACACCTTCTTAGCATCCACTTGGTTTTTACAAATACCGTGATACTTTTGTCCAAGGTAACGCTGAAAACAATAGCGATGTTTGGTGTGAGAAACGTCCTGGGTGACATGGGCTGTAAAGCGTTTGTGTTTCTGGAGAGGGTGGCCCGGGGCCTTTCGATCTCCACCAGCAGCTTCCTGGCCGTGGTCCAGGCCACCACCATCAGCCCCAGAGCCCCCCGTGCCCGCCGGCTTCAAGCCAGCATCCGCAAGGCACATCCTTCCCTTCTGCCTCTTCTTCTGGGTCCTCAACTCCTTGGTCAGCATGAACTTACTCTACTACGTCAGAAACACGAGCAGCCTAAACAGGTCACAAGCTAGCCACGGAAATAGCTGCTCTTACGTCCTCCCAAGAAGCCAGATCATGAAGTGGACGTTTCCCATCCTCATGGCCCTGCGGGATTTCTTGTTTCTGAGTCTCATGGGCTGGGCCAGCGCCTATATGGTCCTTCTTCTCCACAAGCACCACAGGCACGTCCTCTACCTTCAGAAATCCAAGATCCTCCACCAGACCCCCCCCAAGAGAAGAGCCACTCACAGTGTTCTCCTTCTGATGCTTTGTTTTCTTTTATTTTATTGGACAGATTGTATTCTTTCTCTGGGCTTAAATTTCTCCTTAGAGAATGCTTCTTTCGTGTTAAATATTCAAGAATTTCGAACTCTTGGTTATGCAATTCTCAGCCCGTTTGTGCTGATTCACAGAGACGGACGTCAGGGTGGACGTTGGCACTCTACATAAAGCTGGAACAACTCTGTTTTTTCACTGATGCCTTCAGTAGGGTCATTTGAAATAACCATTAGTCTTCCTGTGCCGTGTTTAAAAATAAAATGGTACATCACTTCTGGGCCTTTTGGCTAAGATCAAGCGTAAAAATACAACGGACGTGGGGAACTTGAACATATAACAAATATATTAAAGACATAATGGAAGTTATTCTCATACAAGAAACTGGAACCTTCGGTCCTGAGCTGACACAGGAGCCCGTACAACAGGGACTGAATCATTTTCTCATTTTCCATCTTGTCACCCTCAAGAAGTCACTTAAAGTCTTATGTTGGTAGGGCACCTGCGTGGCTCAGTAAGTTAAGCATCTGACTATTCGGCTCGGGTCATGATCTAGCGGGTCATGGGTTCGAGCCCCACGTCGGGCTCTGTGCTGTCAGCACGGAGCCTGTTTGGGGTTCTCTCTCTCTCTCTCTCTCTCTCTCTCTCTCCCTCCCCTGCTCTCTTTCTGTCTCAAAATGAATAAACATTACCAAAAAATTCTCATGTTTGTTAGATGGCTCTTTCACCACGAACACTCCAGGAGTAAGAAACGAGCAAAGAAAGCAATTTGGCAAATTTAATCATAATTACCAGGTAATGTACCCTTTGTCCCAATAATTTCTCTTTAGAATCAGATCCTATAAATATAATTGTCTGCATGAGGATTACACTAAGAAAAATAGACATCCCAGAGCTGTTTTTAAAAAACAACTTAAATATGCAACCAAAGATTCTATATTTCTAGTTAGTTGAAAGCATTCATACATCCATAAATATCCATCCTTCCAAAGGGATGGAATTTTATGAAATTCATGAAAAAGTGAGCAAGTGCTAAATGTGCTGATAGAGTTTGACATCCATGATAGATTTTAATCAATAAAAGAAAAGCAATTTCAGGGCAATAGCATTCACATGGGAGTAAAATATATTTGATTTGATGTTACACACACGAAGTATCTCTGGAAGAATAAAAAGTAAACTATAAGAGTGGTTACCTGTTTTGAGAGAAAGCAGGTAAGTGGAGGCATAGTATGAAGAGTTTCATTTTATATGTTTCTGTGCTCTCTGATTTGCTACTCATAGGAATGTATCTTTTTACAGGAATAAAGAAACTAAGTTTGAAAACAATTTGCGGTTTTATTCCTAGACATCATTTGTTAGCGTCCTGATGCCCTCACGACGCAATCCGTCTCTTTATTACCAAAGGGCACAAAGTAATCTGGCTTTCCATTAATTAATTTATTTAAAAAAATTTTTTAATGTTTATTTATTTCTGAAGGAGAGAGGGACAGAGCGTGAGGGGGGGAGAGGCAGAGAGAGGGACACACACACACACACACACACACACACACACACAGAATCTGAAGCGGGCTCCAGGCTCCGAGCTGTCAGCACAGAGCCCGACACGGGGCTCGAACCCACGAGCCGTGAGATCATGACCTGAGCGGAAGTAGGACGCTCGACCGACCGAGCCCCCCAGGCGCCCCTGGCATTCCACGAACTCAAATGAAGAACTTTGTTCTTGATTTCTCAAACTGGAATTAAATATACATATTTGGGTACAATGCGTAGGTCTGGCAATAAGATTTCCGATGAAGCCACTTTGAAAAATATCTGGTATTTTTTCTTTCTCATATATGTGTAGAGTGCAAAATCTTCGAATTGATATAAACAGGCTCTCACTCCATGTTGAAGACTTCTGTTTACCATATTTCAATATTGTTTACGTATGCATGTGGTTATTTTATTCCCGTACTAAATAATGGCGATCGCCTATGCCTACTTTGGGGCTTCATTACACCACGTCCACACAGCTTCAATAACTTACTTCTGCTTTACATTACACTGCAATTTTTTTTTTTTTTTTTGAGCTTACGTTCCTGACAGTATTGTGAGTGCTGAAAGGCTTCTGCACGGAGCACTTGCTAAACTTCCATTCTTCCCATATCTGCATAGAACAGAGGAAGCTTAGAGCCTTGACCAGCTCTCCAAGGACAAGCGTGTGGGCCACGATGGATGACACGGGGGTGGCAGTGAGAGACGAGCGGGGGTCACCACTCAGAGAGGCGTCTGTGACACACGGTCTCCTCTGGCGCATCCGGCCTGAGCCCCAGAACCTCTTTCGTCCGTTCCCTCCCTGTCTTTCCTTGGATCCCGTCCATTGTGACTTGGCCACCACTCCCCGCTCCCTCGGCGATCCCACTAGTACTTCCAGTGGCTGGTTTTGTGGACGTAAGCCCCAGGCCAGCCTCTGAGACTGGCCGGACAGGAGCGCTTTGCTCAACTAGCCAGAGCCAGCCAACCCTCGGCCTTCCAGAAGTATGCACACCAGAGAATGAGTGGGTGAGCCAAAATGGTACATCCCACAGGACGGGCAAGTGCGTAAGATAAAGTTCTCTTCCACTTGCTCTCTGGGGCAAGCATTAAGAGAACGCAGAGGATAAGAATCACTTGTATGAGGTTGAGGGATGAAGGACGAAAACGAAGGGGAAACGGGAAAGGAAGGTCGCAGTCGGCAGGTGCCGCCACCTCTGGGTGGAAAAACCCACGGCTTCACGGCGACACGGTCACATCGCACCCAGATGCTATGTTCACTCACAGTGCTACCGTGCAGTGGAGTACCTTAATTTGAGAGGAAAGACTTTTCTTCAGATCGGTTTTCCACAGACGACTGGATTCTCTGAAGCCTAGTGTTTCATCAGAGAGTCCTAAGGTCAGATTTCCTTTCCTATTAATGCATTTTCTTCTTTTCTTCGCTGTAAAGAACAAAAGGCTCTCAATGTAGTCACAGACAGGCCAATGAAGTTTTAGGTGGTAACTTACCAGGGGGTGTGGAGGAGATATTGGCGAGTTTGTTTCCTGATGATAGAATAGTTGCCCATAAGACAAATTGGAAGGAGCAGACAGAGAGGAGGCTACGGGCAAGGCTAGACAATAGAGGGGACTTTTGAAGATCTGAGATAAGCCTGCAAATATTTTTACATTATTATTTCCAATCATCGATGTGTTTTTAAATTGCTATAATCAAATGTCTTTAAAAAAAGAAGAAGAAAGAGAAGGAGAAGGAGGAGGAGGAGGAGGAGGAAGAAGAAGAAGAATTATTACTTCAGGGGGCTTGGGTGGCTCAGTAGGTTAAGCATCAGACTCTTGATTTCGGCTGAGGACGTGATCTCACGGTTGGCGAGTTCAAGCCCTGAGTCAGGCTCTGCACTGACAGCAGAGAGCCTGTTTGGGGTTCTCTCCCTCTCTCTCCCCCTCCCATGTTCTCTCTCTCTCAAAAAAAAAAAGTTAAACATAAAAACATTTTGGAAAATTCTTGAAGATAATAGTTTTTAAACAGAAGGCAATGCAATTGTAAAAACGAGTTGAAATTTGAGGAGGAAACATTTTCCTAAATGGATACACCTCAAACGTCTATCTAGAACCTATATTCTATTGTTCTCTAAACATAAAATACTAAAATAATACTAGATTTCCATTGTATTGAGAATCTGGCTTACTCAAGTATGAGCGGTAACACTGTAAAATGAAATAAATTGGTCCATTTGGAAATTGGTCAATTGCCAAAAAAGATTCATAAGGTTCAAGCCTTTGACCAGTCAAGTCTCCTAATTATGAATGGGCTAAAAACAAGAGCTCTTCAAGGAATATGGCTAAATATCAAGAGAATATATTAGACAGGGTGAAAATGAAGAATAATATCCGCTCTAAAGAATTAAGGTCACAAATGCAGGAATACTCCCTTAAAGAAGAAAGGGGTAAGTGGCAGAATTTATACAGCAAGGGTAAAGACAACCTTCTCCAGGGGAAGCTCAAGAACAGCGGGCAGATTGCTTTCTTTTCAAGCTTATTTATTTAAGTAGTCTCTACACCAACGTGGGGCTTGAACCCACGATCCCAAGGCCTGCAACCCCCTGCTCTGCCACTGAGCCAACCAGGCACTCCTGGGACTGGCACCTGAAGGGAGCTGGCCCCAAGCTGGAAACGCCAGAAGGAGACACAAAAATAATCGTAAATCAAAAGCACGCAACCGACAAAGGTGGGATTCGAACCCACGCGTGCAGAGCACAATGGATTAGCAGTCCATCGCCTTAACCACTCGGCCACCTCGTCACGACACACCATGGTGTCCAAGTGCTTTATTTCAGAGGTGACACTCGGGCGCTTCCCGGCTGTCCTGGACGCAGGGGATCCAGGAGGCGGCTCGGGGACGCCCGGGAGACCAGCTCCGGCTCCCACGCGAATGGACCACGACCGGACTGGAAAAGTCGCGACGCGAAAAGCAGGCTCAGCTCCCCCAGGAGTCGCGACGGGGGCGGAGCCGGGACGCGAGCACCTCGGCCTGGGCCTGGGCTCCCCCCGCGCGGCTGCCTGGCACCTGTCTGCGGTCCCCCCCTCCCTGCGGTCCGAGGGCGCCACCCGCCCGAGCCAGCCGCGGGCGGGGGCTCCCAGAGCCGGTCGCCCCGGTGTGGACCTCAGGGAGCCTGGCGAGTCCGGACTCCGAGTTCGCGGCTAAGAAGACAGGCCGGAAGCTTAGACGACGGGCCCCAGCGGGGCCGCGCCGCAACTCTGCCCCGTGTCGTCACCGCGTCGACCCTGCAGGGTCGAAGTGCGCAGGGCAGACAGAGCCCTTCACTCGCGGGGCTCTCTCCCCGCTCATCCCAGCAGAGGAGCCGCGCCTTCCGATTGCCCCCAAATGCCCGTGTGCTTCTTGGGTGGTCTTAGGGGGGCCAGGTGGCCCGACTTGCGCCTGATTTCCAAAGGCTGCGGTGCAAAAAATGTTGAGACTCATCCCTGGCGAGTTCAAGCACACAGTAGGGGTGGGGGAGATTTTTCAGCTGCTTGTTTCCTAAGCGCGGCTGAACGAACAAAACAGGAATTAATTCTGACTAATCAGAATGAATCATAAATGCCTGGAAAAGAAAGACAATATCGAAGGTTAGTATTTATTTTTCTTTCCAAGTTTTTACTTAAATTCCAGTTGGTTAACAGTGTGAAATAGTTTCAGGTGTAGAATTTAGTGATTCGACAGGCACACACAGTACCCAGTGTTCATCACAAGTGCCCTCCTAAATCCGTATCACCTATTTAACCCATCCCCGCCCCAACCTCCCTTCTGGTAACTATTGGTTTGTTCCCTTTAGTGAAGAGTCTGTTTTTCCTTTTTTCCTCTCTTCCCTGCACCCCATGGCCATTGGTTTTATTTCTTAAATTCCGCATGTGAGTGATATCATATGGTATTTGTCTTTCTCCGACTGACTTATTTTACTTAGCATAATACTCTGTCTAGCTCCATCCACGCCATGGCAATGGCAAGATTTTATTCTTCTTTATGGCTGAATAATATTTCATTGTGTGTGTGTGTGTGTGTATATATATATATATATATATATATATATATATACACATTCATCAGTCCATTCATCAGTCAATGGACACTCGGGCCATTCCCATAATATGGCTGTTGTAGACAATGCTGTAAACATTGGGGTGCATGTGTACCCTTGAATTTTTGTATCCTTTGGGTAAACACCTAGTAGTGCAGTTGCTGGATTGCTCAAGACTAACCTTCAGAAAATAGAATTACCTTGCAGCCTCTCTGGAAAACAGTAGGGAGGTTCCTCAAAAAAACTAAAAATAGAACGACTCTATGACCTAGCATTACACTATTAGGTATTTATCCAAGGGATACAGGTGTGCTGTTTCGAAGGGACACATGCACCCCCATGTTTATGGCAGCACTATCAACAATAGCCAAAGTATGGAAAGAGCCCAAATGTCCATCGATGGATGAATGGGTAAAGAAGATGTGGTATATATATATATATATATATATATATATATATATATATATATATATATATACAATGGAGTGTTACTCGGCAATCAAAAAGAATGAAATCTTGCCCTTTGCAACTACGTGGATGGAACTGGAGGGTATTATGCTAAGCGAAATTAGTCAGAGAAAGACAAATATCATATGACTTCACTCATATGAGGACTTTAAGAGACAGAACAGATGAACATAAGAGAAGGGAAATAAAAATAATATAAAAACAAGGAGGGGGGACAAAACAGAAGAGACCCTGAAATATGGAGAACAGAGGGTTACTGGAGCGGGTGTGGGAAGGGGGATGGGCTAAATGGGGAAGGGGCACTAAGGAATCTACTCCTGAAATCCTGTTGCACTATAGGCTAACTAATTTGGATGTAAATTAAAAAAAATAAAATTAATAAAAAATTGAACTACCCTATGAAGGTTAGTCTTGAGCAACTTTTCTAGAGGTGGCCAAGAGAGAGGGCGTCCCAGACTGAGGAAGGGGCCTGAGCAAAGGCAGGGAGATTTGCAGTACGTAGGGGACTGGCGAGGAACCCCAGGGAGTTCATGCTCTTGGGTCACACCTCCTCCAGTCCAGTATTTGCCTTGGGGACTATTCATTCGTATTGAATTGTTTTTTATTTAGAGATTATTTCAAACAGAGGAAAGTTATGAGGATATGGTTGGAGGAATAAATAGATCTAATTTTATCTTTTTTCCAAATAATTATAGCATTGATTCAAAGGCCTCTATTAAAACCTGTTTCTCTGCGATTTGAAATACCGGTTTTATTTTATAGTGAATTTGTGTATGTAATTGTATCTATTTGTGAAATTTCTATTCAGCCCATTGTCTGCCTATCCAGGCCCCAGTACCACACTGTTGAATATAGATGTTTCATTGTATACCTTAATGAAGAGAGCCAGTTTCCTTTAAAGGTTTTCTTTTGGGTATTTTCCTAGATATTCCTGTGTCTTTACTTTTCCTCATTAACTTTATGATAAACTTTTCTAGCTGCATTGGTAAGTTCATTGGACCTTTTAAGTGGGGGTCACAATAAAGTGACAGATAGCCCTCCTCGAACTTTCTGTGCTGCCGTCATGGTGCCCCCGAATGTCCTGGCAAATACTCACAAGACAATCTCGAAAGGAGAGGCAGACACCAGGTCCTTATTAGGCCCTGCCCCAAAGTCATTGTCCAGTTTCTAACTGTGATGGGTAGTTACACTGGCGAACCTGAGATCACTGATGCTTCACAGAGCTGCGTGGAGAGCCTGCGAGGGTCCTGGAGCCCTGTGCCCTGGGGTCTCCTCTACACCCCCCACCTCCAGATTCCGCGAGGGCGGGAGAGACGCGGCCCCAGCACAGTCAGTGGGGAGTGGAAGGAGGATTGGGGGCAGGGGATGCCAGCTTCAGTTGCCGCCCCAGAGGGAAGCCAGAAGGTCGCAGCCCCGGGAGCTGTCACCGCGCATCCCCAGCCTCCTCGTCACGTGTGTTCAGGTGCCTTCTCCTCAAGGCCGAAGGAAGGTGGGTGTTGTGGCCGCGGGCAGGGCTCCTCTCCACCCTCACACCAGCCTTCCTGGTCTTCACTCTTAGGATGCGAAGACCTTATCCAGGCTTTTCCACCTGTCCCGCTGGAGCTTAAACTCTCCCCACACTACTACCCTCTCAGCCTGCGACTTAGCCTGTGTCAGGTTCCAGGCAAAATAATTTCCTGGACGAGGAGCCCCTAGTCCCCTTCCAGAGACTTGCAAGTCCAGGGATAAAGGTGTTAGACCCTCAGTAACTGCAAACAGGGCAACAACTCGCTGAGCCATGTGACCTCTTGAGCCCTTGCTGAGATAAGGAAGGTCAAACAAAGTCAGGTCCTCGCGGATCGCAGCTCTGTATACACCCCTGTGAACTCCCAGTGGTACCCCCAGCTTAACCCAGCTTTGGGAAACCACCCGGGGGCCCCTGCATGATGTACTTAACACGCAATCTTCTCTCAGCCTCAGGTGTACAACATAGTGATTCAACACACAACATTAACTGATTACGTTCACCATGGTCTTGGGGCACGGTTCTCGGAACCCCGAAACAATTACAGTGGTGACATCATTGATCACAGATCACCACAATAAATATAATAATAATGAAAACGTTTAAAATATTGTGGGAATTACGAGGATGAGACACAGAAACGCAAAGTGGGCAAACGCTGTTGGAAAAATGGCACCCACAGACTTGCTCCACAGCGGGTTGACACAAACCTGCAATTTGTAAGAAATGTAACAAAGTGAAGGTCAATCAACGAGATGGGCCTGCAAATAGGACAGCTCCACCATATTGTGATCTAACTACTGCTGAATGTCCACCGCAAGTACTTTTTAGTCACCCCCATTTTTTATATCATAAATATACGATATTTTGTTTGACTAGTGAGAATCTTGAAATCTGAAAATCATGAAAATTTTCTTAATGTTTCTTTATTTTTTGAGAGAGACAGAGACTGGGTGTGAGTGGGGGAGGGGCAGAGAGAGAGAGAGAGAGAGAGAGAGAGAGGGAGACACAGAATCTGAAGCAGGCTCCAGGCTCCGAGCTGTTGGCGCAGGGCCCGATGCGGGGCTCGAACTCACAAGCTGTGAGATCGTGACCTGAGAAGTCAGACACTTAACTGACTGAGCCACCCAGGCACCCCAAAATCTGAAAATCATTTAGATGTGTAAGATATCTTCAGCTCATTTTTACTCTCAGCCTGGCCAGCAAAAAGGATGAGAGAGGAACGAGATATAACCATAAAGCTTGAGAATCTGTAGGCAAGGTATGCTTCAGGCAATATGTTTCAAATATAGTAAAAAGAAGCAGTAATGAGCTTTACCAGTTTTTTTTTTTTTAATAAGAAGCTTTTGATAAAAATCATTTGAGAGTATGTCAAGACCCAGAGAGTTAATAAGAATCTTTAGTGATAAAAAAAGAGCTTTTCATTTCTGGGCAGAAAATAATTTATCTATTTTAACAGGAATACAACCTATAAAGTAACTTTACTCTTCCTCTCAGTCCCCTTTTTATATTGTCCTTGTACAATTTGCAGTGAAAGATTTATAAGCTTTTTTAAAAATTAAACTTCTCAACATTGAGTCAACTTTGATATCTTAACATGCTCTATTGCTTTTAAAAATCAGTATTATTTGGGGTGCCTGGGTGGCTCAGTTAAATCTTGATTTCTGCTCAGGTCATGATCTCACAGTTCCTGAGATCTAGCCCAGAGATGAGCCCTGCATCAATCCCAGCAGTGTGACAGTGTGAAGGCTGCTTGGGATTCTCTCTCTCCTTCTCTCTCTTCCCCTCCCTCACACGCACATACACTCTCTGTCAAAATGAATAAAATTTAAAAAAATAATAAAAAATAAAAATTAGTGTTATTTGTATGCATTATAGAAACAGACAAATAAGGTTCACGTCAATCAAAATTTCCTTACATACGGTATATCCTAACATTTTTCTTTTATTATCTTTTTTTATGCTGGCACAAGAAAAAAAATTCCTTTAACATAAATTTAGCACAAAATGAAGGATGAAAAGACCACATGTGCCTCTCAATTCACACAGAAAAGACATTTGACAAAATTCAATACTCTAGAATGATAAAAAAAAAAAAGCACCTTAACAAACTAGAAATAGGAGGAAACTACTTTAGCATAATTAAGGTCATATATGAAAAACTCACAACAAACATCATACTCAATGGGGAAAGACTGAAAGCTTAACTATGAGATTAGGAACCAGATAAACATGTCTGCTTTCATCACTTCTATTCAACACAGTACTGGAAATACTAGTCAGGCAACGAAAGGAAATAAAAAGCATCTAAATTGCAAAGGAAGAAATAAAAGTATCCCTGTGAACAGACTATAAAGTTTTATTTGTGAAAAACTCTAAAGACCCCACAAATAATCCTGTTAGAACTAATGGGTATAGCAAAGTTGGAAGACACAAAATCAACACACCAAAATCAGTTATTTCTATATACCAACAATGGACAATACAAAAAAAAGAATTTAAAAACACAATTGCATTTCAAAGACCGTCAAAAAGAACAAAAATACTTAAGAATAATCTTAACCAAAGAGGCAAAAAGTTCATACACTGAACATACAAACAATGCTGAAAGAAATTAAGGAGACATAAATAAGTGGAAAGATATCCCATGTTCATGGATGGGAAAACTTAATATTGTTAAGATGTCAATACTACCCCGAAACCAACAGATTTAATGCAAACCACATCAAACTTCCAATGATGTTTTTCACAGAAACAGCAAAGTACAACCTAAATTTCATATGGAATTTCTAAGTACTCCGAATAGCGAAAAGCCATTTTGGAAAAAGGAAAAAGACAAAGTTAGAGATGTCAGACTTCCTGATTTCAAAACTGATTACAAAGCTATGGCAATCAAACAGTATGGTACTGGACTAAAGACAGACATATAAACCAATGGAATAGAATAGAATAGAGAATGCAGAAATGCACTTTCACATATTTGATCAAAAGATTTCCAACAAGAGTGCCAAGATCATTCAATGGGGAAAGGACAGTTTTTTCGGCAAGTGGTGTTGGGAACACTGGATATCCACATGCAAAAGAAGGAAATGAGACTCTTATCTCACACCACCAACAAAAATTAACTCAAAATGGACCTAAGACCTAACTTTGAGGGCTAACACTATAAAACTTACCAAAAAAATAAAATAAGACAAAACTCCATGACACTGGATTTTGCAATGATTTCTTGGATGTGACTCCAAAAACATAGACAACAAAGAAGACATAGAAAAGATAGACATTTCTCCAAAGAAGACACACAAATGGCCAATAAGCACGAAAAGAGGCTCAACATCACTCAGCAATAGGGAAAAGTAAATAAAAAGCATCCTAGCATACCATTTCATACCCATGAGGATGAGCATTACTAGAGAAAGAAAAATTAAAGCAAAATAATAAGTGTTACACTCAGACCCGGGTCTGGACCATGACCGCAGGACCTGACCTTCTGGGCCACCAACCATTTGCAGGCAAACTTGGAAAAGAAATGAACACACTCAGAAGGGAGCACCTCAGTGAGCTGTATGGACTGACCCAGAGCCCACGACCAGCCCCCAGATCAGGAAGCCAGCACCCCAGGAGTCCCCCTCCTGCTCCTTTCTGGACCCCGTCTATCATGAGGTGGGGGGGGGGGCAGTGGGGATTCTGACCCTGCCCCTCAATGATCTTCTGTTATCAGTGTGGGTGCAGTTTAAACTATTCACGAAGTGAGCACTTGGGATTCTCAGGTGTCTGTTCCTGAGCTGTGGCGACCAGTGGGATATGGGTGGGGTTGGCAGGAGGCCCTAATGAAGTCCGGGGACCCCGGGCCCCCCCCCCCCCAGGGCCCCAGCTGCACCAGCGCTCAGCCTGCAGTGCGTTTACTCTAATTGCATGAGGACGGTTCCCGGCTCCGCAAATTACAGAGCATCAGGGAGAGGGGAGAAGTGGGCCCCGGGGACCCACCTGGTGCACAAGGAGCCCTTGACACTGACATCGTGACCTCAGCGCCTGAGCCAGGGGCACGGGGACTCGGGGAGGTATAACAGGGCCCGGCTGGCGCTGCGGCCAGAACACCCTCTCCCCGAGCAGGGCCGCGTGCAGCTGACGAGGTGGGTACCCCTGGCGGCCACGGGTGGGCGCCGGCCTTGGCTTCGGACACAGGCCGTTGGGGGGCAGGGCGGGGCCGGGCAGGCGCGAGAGGAGAGGAGAGTCGGAGCCGCTCTGCTGGGTCGGTTGTGTGGCAGGAGCGGCCGGGACCCAGGGGGAGGACAGCTGGCCGCCTCCCAGCCCATCGGGAGACGCGGCTTCTCTGTGCTGCACAGGAGGTGAGCCCGGGGGTCCACGCTGAGCCCGAAGCTGCCCCTTCCTCACGTGGGGGGGGGGGGGCGTCAGATGGACGCCCAGGGCGGCTCACCCGGGTGTGCGCGCACGCAGTGACTCTCTGGAGTTTTCTCTCAGCTCGTGTGCACGTCCCCTCCCGGCAGAGGGGCTCTGTGCCCGTTAGTTCTGCCTTTTCGGCACTGGGCACGCTTGCCTGCTCTACTAAGATTTTTTTTATTCTGATGTTTTCCTTTTCCACCCCCCCCCAATGATACAGTACATTATTATAAAGAATTGTTTTTTCTGAAGTGTGGGGACACATAGGAATACTAATAGTCATTTTTAGAAAATGATTCTTTAATACTTTCTGGGCACTGACATAGCACCAAATCCTGAGCTCGTTTACTCCTGAACTACAGAGTACAAAGGATCATCCCTAGTTTTTACGGGTGAGAGTTCTTGGGCTTGGAGAGGCCAAGTTACATGCCCCAAGTCACCCAGACAGGAGCTGGGAAGGCCGTAGTAAACTCAGATCGCAAAACTTGTTCTTGTGACCAGCGGTTGCCCTACTCGGATGGAACCATACTTCTCCGGCATCTGGAACGTGCATAAGCGTCCCTACCATTTTCTACAAAACACAGGCACACAAATACGAAACAGAGCCAACCTTGACTTAACTAAAGTCACACAGACTGCATTTTGTTCATTCGCAAATGATACAAGTAAGAAGTGGGTGAAAGCTGATTCACAGCTGTTTGTGCAGAAGCGGTGAGGAGGACATTCATGTCTTTGCCTAATCAATGTGCAGCGTGACTGGACTTTCGTCCACTCAGTGACAATGTCCACAGTGATAAGGGACCATTAAAGTCTACTGAGCTTGGAAAGATTAGAAATCTGAGTCTCCTGTAGAATGTTAAAGCCGATCTTCTCGTGTGGGGGGAGAAAAAAAATCTTAAGACGTTCATTCTTTTTTTAAAAAAATTTTTTTAGGGGCGCCTGGGTGGCTCAGTCGGTTGAGCGTCCGACTTCAGCTCAGGTCACGATCTCACGGTCCGTGAGTTCGAGCCCCGCGTCGGGCTCTGGGCTGACGGCTCAGAGCCTGGAGCCTGCTTCTGATTCTGTGTCTCCCTCTCTCTCTGTCCCTCCCCCGTCCATGCTCTGTCTCTCTCTGTCTCAAAAATAAATAAAAACGTTAAAAAAAATTTTTTTAACATGTATTTATTTTTGAGAGACAGAGAGAGACAGCGTGTGAGCGGGGGAGGGGCAGAGAGCGAGGGAGACACAGAATCTGAAGCGGGCTCCGGGCTCTGAGCTGTCAGCCCAGAGCCCGACGCAGGGCTTGACCCCATGAACCGTGAGATCGTGACCGGAGCTGAAGTCGGACGCTCAACCGACTGAGCCTCCCAGGCGCCCCTAAGTCATTCATTCTATTCATTAACAATGTGATTTTGAATTAGTAAACAAATGTTCTTGTCATCCAAAGCTCTATTATGTAATGTACCTTTCATTTATGAAGCTGGAAGCCATATTGACTTAACTGAGGCAGGGGAACAAATAAATTAATCTTTAAGGAAAAAAGAAGCTTGTGAGAGCTTATTAAAATATATATATGTAACCTCCGTCTCCAGTGCCCTCCAGATCATATATGTGTGCAGCTTTTCCAGTCTACTTGGGATGCCCTTCAGAAAAGCCAAGACAAATTCTTTCTTTCAAAATCTGTTATCGGTGTTTCAGAGAGTAGAGAGGTGTATCGAGGCGGGGCGGGCAGGGGGGGTGGTTGGAATCCAGGCAGAAGTAGGTAGACACAGAGATGCGGGAAGGAGAAATGTATCATAATGTACAGGTCTCCCAAAGGATGACCGATGTCATTCACTAAATCAAGGGAGGCTCTGACATTCAACTCACTTACCCATCTGAGGACACACTGAAGTCCCTTCTGAACGTGCTATCCGACGTGGATTGACTTCTCCATCTCAACCATCTCTCCAAAGTGGCTCATGAACCCGTCTGTGCGATTACCAGGCAGTTTTACAGGCATAACCATACGCCTCATTTCATCCTATATTCATAAACAACTTTTTGAGCGGTTGAAAGCCGATACCGTGCTGGGTCCCGTAGGTACTCGGTGCGCAGACAGCACCCTCTCAAGTGCTCCGCTCCCCAGTGAAGGAAAGAAACAGGTAAGGGGCGAAGGCAGTTCAGAAGTGAATTTGGTGAGAAGGACAGGAGGCCAGATTGTGGAGGGCAGACACATTTAGAAGGAGGTTGACAGGTGAAGCCACGTACGGTTTGCAAGAAGTGAAGCAGAAGGAAGATTGATGTTTCAAGATCTCATTTCGACTACGATGTAGAAAGAGAATAAACAGAGAGAGTGATGAGCGGGTTCTGTAAATCACAACGTGAGACAGTGGTGGAACCTAGGCCCGCAGGGTGGGGGCATTTCTGATTGAGAAAATCACCACGTTTGACAAAGGGGACGAGGCTGAGTCCGCACGACGTGAGCCTTTGGCTGGATCCCATGGGGCCAAATCTATTTCTCTGATGAATTGCTGGGTGAATTTTCCTTTTTATTTTGATTTGCTTTTTGATTTTGCCCTCAGGAGAAGTGGAGAGTGGGACCTGCACAGGCAGGGAGGGGGGCAGGGGGGTATCCCACCCATCTGGAAAGTCCGGAACACCAAGGTCACCAGAGTTAGCCCCCCTTGAGGAAAGGGGACCGGGCTTTCCTACCGCCCTTGGAGGAAGTGAACAAGCCACTAGACTCCCCTGTGTAAACACTCTCATTTAGCCAAGTACAATTCTTTGGAGACACTGCCACTATTAGCCCAGTATTCACAGTATCAGAGCAGCGGTAAGTGTGCTCGGGGAAGATCACCTGGGGGGTGGCGAGGCGGGGCAGGGGGTGGGGAGGGAGCACCAGCACACTCCTAAACAGTGAGATCATGTATTGGGAAGGGGTAGTGAAGGAGGAGGCATCCAAATGATACTCAGCATTACGGCTTGGAAATTGACTGAGTGCTGTGGCCCTTCGCTGAGCTGCTGCCCGGGAAGCATATTGCCACGGCCACTTGATACACGAGGGGTACGTGTGCAGGGATAGAAGGACCTCTGGGAATGGCAGGGGGACGCTCTAGCGTGGGTTATACGAGAGATGTTTAGGCTGGATGTTTAAATTATAGGTGTCACCATCTTCATATCAACGGACACGGGAGAAAAAAGAAGAGAGAGCGGAGAATGAGACCGGAGACATGCGAGTGACAGAACCATATACGTCTACACACTTCGGAACTGAAAGTGTCCTTTTCGCTGGAGTAGACCCAGAAAAGCCCGGACCTAAACTATGTCATCTTTACTTCTTCGTGTCTCTCCCAAGCCCTTCCTAGTTGTGTGCGTGAAGTCAGAAGATGATTTGGAGTAAGCTCATCCGGGGAATAACCTTGCTTTCTCTTACTGGACCCGGAATTGTGGGGAACCTCTTTCTATTTGCGGGACATGTGTCCGCTTTTCTCATGGGACCCGAGAAAAAACCCATACACCTTATCCTCGCCCAACTGGCTTTTGCAAATACGATCATTATTTGTACCAAAGGGAGCAAAGATATCACCGTATCTTTTCATCTCAGAAATGGCCTAGGCACTGCTACTTGCAAAACTGTGTTTTATCTGGGGAGAGTGGCCCGTGGCCTGTCAATGTGCACCACCTGTCTCCTCAGCGTGGTCCAGGCCATCACCATCAGCCCCAGGACCTCCTCGTGGAGAAAGCTCAAGCCCCACACCGCGTGGCAAGTGCTCCCCTCTCTCCTCCTCTTCTGGATCTTGAATTCCCTGATAAGCTCCAACTTGCTCTCCTACATCACAGCCGCCCAGAGCACGAACGGGTCCGGGATCACACCGTCTGGCTCCCACCCCTATTGCCATATGCTGCCCTCTGGGCTGATCGTCAGGTGGCTCTTCCTGACTCTCATGGCGCTGCGGGACATCATCTCCCAGAGCCTCATGGGCTGGAGCAGCGGGTACATGGCTTTCGGTCTGTGCAAGCATCGCCAGAGTGTGCTCCACCTGCGGAGCTCCAGATTCCAGAGAAATTCCAGCCCAGAGACGAGAGCTATGCGGAGTGCCCTCCTCCTCATGGCCTGCTTCCTTCTCTTTTATTGGGCAGACTTCATTTTCTCCTTCTGCATCGGCTCCTTCTTGACCAATGACCACACGGTGTTAAATATGAAACTGTTTCTAACGCTCGGTTACGCCAGTCTCAGCCCCTTTGTGCCGATCAGCAGGGCCTCCCACCGGCCTCCCCGCCGGAGTGCCCGCCTACATGTGGGGAAAGTACACCCTGCACCACCTCCACCAGGAGCGGAGCGTTAGATTCGTGTTAGGGATCGCTTCTGCCTTCGTGCATCAGAGCATCAGATCACTCGAGGCTTCTACGAGCAGATTTACTTTTTGCTTTAAAGAGAGGCCCCGTACTGGGCAATCGGGGGCTTGTTCGGGTGTTGCAGGAAGTGGGAAAGAGATTCTTTCCAGCCTTCGGTTCCGCCAGCGCTGTCACGTGGCTCTGACGTTCTTGCCTGAGCAATTATTGCCGTTCCTTCAATATGTAGTCAGCACGCAAAGCACGGTGCCCACACACACACACGCACACACGCACACACATCCCCTCAGGGGCTGTGTTCCCCAAAGCCCTGGCCCCCAGTGCTGCACTACGTGCACGGCGTGTGTGTGTGTGTGTGTGTGTGTGAAAGTGAATAAAGGAAACCCCAGTTTAGAATGCAGCACGCCCCTCCTCCTCGCCAAGGAGGACCCCGCCGCGCCCGGAAATGACGCACTAACCACGCTTGCAGCCAAGGAGAGACCTCCGCGGCCTCAAACTCTCGTTCTTCTCCAGTGAACTTCTGTGCACATCAATCCTCCCCGGTTTGCTCCTAAAACCTGATGAAGCCAGCCTGCCCCTTGTCTCTCCGGACGTGCCGCTGGTGTTTCCACAGTTTGCTGGTCCCGCGTTGTGATTCCTGGCTTTCCCCACATCAGCCCATTTTGCTAATAAAATAACCGGCCGTTTTGATTTTTGAGGTCGCCATCCCTTGGTGTCGGAGAAGTGGGATCCAGCGAAGACCCCTCACAGCTCCAGGGCTGGCGAGCAAACAGGTGCCAACACCCACCGAGCCCACTGAGCTCACTGCTTTCTCCCAAGCCTGGAGTGTGAGGTCAGTTTTCTCCTGCACTCCAGCTCTGCCCTCCTTGCATTTCGAGCTCTCCAGGCTTCAGGTGGAATCTACTTAAGAGCCTCGTCCTCTTGGTTTTTATAAAGGCGTCACTTTTCCCGATGAGTACTCTTTTGTTTCTGTTTTCTGGAGCTTCCTTCAGCCACCCGCCCTGTTCAAAAGGGGAGAAAACACATTGACTGCTGGTGTTTTACAACGGCTATCACAAGACAGGGTCCTCATAACCACGACATCTTAGCGAATCCAGAGGTCAGATCGGTTCCGTCTACCTGGTCCCGGGGCCCGGCTCTTGTGCCTTTCTGGGGAAATGGGTGAACTTTTGAATAATGTGGAATCACAGAAACCACTCTGAGGAATGTTCCAACTGGATAAGATCACTTAAGAAGGGCAGTTACAAGCAAAGGCTTCAAAATCCAGAAAACAGCTTCATTGCCAAAAAGCTGATAAAAAACGAAGAGACATGGGGTCCCTGGGTGGCTCAGTGGGTTAAGCGGCCGACTTCGGCTCAGGTCATGATCTCACCATTCATGGGTTCAAGCTCTGTGTCCGGCCTGGAGCCTCCTTCGGATTCTGTGTCTCCCTCTCTCTCTGCCCCTCCCCTGCTTGTGCTCTGTCTCTCTCCCTCAAAAATAAATAAATGTTAAAAAAAATTATTGTTTTTTTAATATTAACTTTATTGTCAAATTGGTTTCCACACAACACCCAGTGCTCATCCTAAAGGTGCCCTCCTTCATGCCCCGCCCCTCCCCTCCCCTCCCTCCCACCCCCATCAACCCTCAGTGTATTCTCAGTAAATTTTTTTTTTTAAATGAAAAAGATACAAGAGGTACCTGATTCAAAAGATTGACCTACTTTTGCTTACTGCTCCCTTCACCCTCCTTGAGTTCTCACTCTACTAATCTGCTGTCTGAACTGCACTGACAGGACCATGAACCAAAGTCGGCCAAATTAATCACCTTATAGACACCCCCACATCTGCTTTCCACGGTCGCACTTGGGCCCCTCCCAGAACTGACAGAACTGAGGGATTTTCTGGTAAATACGTTATTCGCTTCAACAATCAAGCTGAATCTCCGGTAGATAACAGCGTCTGCAGAGGGGATCCTGGAAGCCAGTGTTTGATTGGTAAATGGTAAAAAAAAAAAAAAAAAAAAAGTAACTGAAGGTTAAAAAAATGGTTAAAAAATGGTAAATGAAGGTAAAAAAAATGGTTAAAAAAAAAAGTTCTTACCAGAAACAGCTTTTCTGAATCTCTGTCTATAGTGCCCAGTTGAAAAAGGAAAATTACATTTCACATTGTCCCTCCTTCCAAATCCAAACCCATTGGTTATTGCCTTCCTCATTCTTATTTTATGTTCTGAGGAGTTGTGGCTTCCGGCCTCTCTGCTTGAGGCTCGTTGGCTCTTTCTTTGGCTGCCTTGGGGAGTGGGTCTGGATCTCGGGAAGGTAGCATCCTGTGCAACCTCTTTGGGGCCCCCACTTACATTCAGAGGGGGTTATTCAATACTGCCAGAAATATTTACTGTTTGTTCAAGCTGAAGACTGACAGCATATTTAAAAGAATTTTCTTTTAAGTAGATCTGTGGCCGAAACGTTGGCCAGATTGGAAGCTGATGGTCAGAGCCCGATAGGAATTCTTGAAAGCCTCCCCCACCCCACATTAAAATTAGAACTATGTACCCAGAAAGAAGCACATGGTGCATCCTGAGGCTGGAGATACGGATCTGTGATGTCATTTAAGTTACGACCCGGTTCTTTGACAAATTGAGAGCAATCGCCCTGATCTTACAACTCTTGTAAAATGAGAAACCGTTCTAGAGACAGTTCAAGTTCTCGCCCCGTTCGTGCCTACCAGCCCAAACCTTCCCTATTTATCTCAAAAGGCTTATAACCTCTTCAAGAAATCTTATCTACATCATCCCCAATTCCTAAGACTGAAGGAAAACAGGGCCAGGCGGCAGGCCTTTTAAAAATACAAATGGCTGTGGGAGCCCCCTTGTCACAAATCTACCCACAGCCGCCATGAGGTTACTTGTCAAGGACGAATACAAATCCTTGGTGTCCTCTCCACAAATATTAGTAGAAAAAGTGTCACCGCCATCTGAGCAGTTAAGCTCAATTTATTCCATCTGCCAAAAGAGTTTGGATCCAGCCATTCGCTTATGAACTAGTGAGTTTTGCCTCGTTATACACGCCTCATGGCTTAAAACTTTAGAACAATAAGGTCTCCTCATCTATCTGTACACTCTTCATCTGTACGTATGTGGTGTTTTCTACCTCCAGATAGTACTAGCAAAATTAATTTGTAAAAGAGGATTAAGAAGAGCACTTAGCGAAATCATCAGAAATATAATAGAAACTTAACCTGGGTGTTTTTTCAGTTCACATGATCTAGGATCAATCTATAATAAATAAAAGCTGTCTGAAGTTTGTGGATTTAACTAGAAGAGACGTTTTTAGAGTTGCCAGCATTAAATAGAATACTTTTATTCTCTCTGGGTTTACTACAAATGAAATAAGTTCATGTTTCCTCCGTTACAGAATTTGTCGGCAAGAAAAAGAACTTAAAAATGATGGTTAGCTGGTTAATGTCTTGTGAAATGTTCATAACTAAACCTAAACATAATTAAGAGCAAATGAATTAAGTAGATGTAAGGTAAAAGTACATAAGTTTTTCAGCAATATTTATGTCTATTAAAAAAATCTTTTTGGTAACTTAAAACCTTAGATTTTCGCTAAGTTAAATGAGATGATAGTCATTAAACATCTAGATCATTTCCAAATAAGATAAAATACTGAAGCATTACTTATTGAACATAGGTTCATCTACCTATGGCTTCTCATTACGGAGAAACTAAAAGATATTTGGATATGTTGGTGCTACGTTGGAAAATTTTAAAAGGCATATGCTTCTAGAAATTATGAAACGTATTCATAAATTTCCCAATCTATAGAATGCTGGTGTAATGGTTCGCAATTGCTTACTGTTTGGTTTTCACTAGAAATGAAGATTTCTAAAAGTTAAGCATTCTAACAATATATGTAATGAAAGCTACTAGAAATAGTTCAACATGGCAAGGAAAATATGATGTGGGTGTTTGCGTTTTGTGGGGCTTGTTTGTTTGTTTGGGGTTTTTTGGTTTGCTTTCTAGTTTTTTGTTTTGGGTAAGAATAGGAAGGAGGAATGAAGGTGCATTTTTGTTGAGAGAAATGAGTGTACTTTTGTCCTAAAGTAAAGCCTGTTATTTCTGAATGGGAAAGAGAACAAGAGATGAACTAAAACGGACATAGAATGTTGTAGAAGGTTTATGAAAAAGGAATCTTGGGAAAGGAATTTTGCATGTGATCAAGCTGGATAAGATTGAATGAATTTGTTAAAGGGTTGTTTTTTTTTTTTTCTTAAGCTTTCATAGTAACCGTGCACTGATGTAAAACTAGAACTTAATTTTCTTTCGTCTGTTAAAAAGACAAAGTTTATTGAACTATTGGTCTGCTCTTGGTAAGAGATCATAAAAGGGTTTTTTTTATCATTTAAAGTTATCTGCCTAGAAAATTCTATGTTTTGCCAAAATATTTTCCTGTGTTTATCAGGTCTTTGATTACTTAGGAAAATAGAGCCTTCTCAATATTAGAAGAGCTGATTTTTGCTAACAACTGTGTAAGCCCCTGTATTTCCCTTTAAAATCTTTTGCTGACACTTGGATTAAATAGATAACAAAGTATTGCTTCACAGTGACCTATGATCCTATTTGATCAAGTGCTTTAAAATCTTTTTTGATACTTTTCTCAAACTTCCCCAAATCAAATTCTAAATGAATCTTTTGACCTGGAAGAAACGCTGAGATTATTTCCAGAGTTTTGATATTCTGACTCTTGATTTCAGCTCAGGTCACGATCTCATGGTTCGTGGGATCGAGCTCCTGGACGGGCTCTGCAGCGAGAGCTCGAAGCCTGCTTGGGATTCCCTCTCCCCCTCTCTCTCACTGCCCCTCCCCTTCCTACGATCCTGCTCTCTCTCTCTCTCTCTCAAAATAAATAAATAAGCTAAAGAAAAAAATGTTTTTAATGATTTTAAATGATTCTAGGGTCAGGCCACTGCCCAGATATCACACTCTGGAGGATGGCGAGCTGGCATCATAAACAGAAACCTACGGTACAGAAGTGGCCGCTAAAAATACTTGTCTTATCTGTGACAAACGCCAGAGGCTCTGCTGACTAACATATTAAAAATTGGTCTTCTTTAGTGAAATTTGTCCTTGTTAATTAATTAGGATATCAGAAATGTGGTCTTAGTAGGTAAATTAGTTGTGCCCAAGAACTGTGAATTAGATATTTAAGAGATAGCATCCAAAGATAATAAGAGTTAAAGGAGCCCTGTGGTCTGTTCTGGTTTTCCTGACTCTGATAGAAGTTTGGCTGAATTCTGCCTCTGAAAAATTATTGCATATGCCTCAGGCTAACTTTTCATGAAAAGTAGTTTTGGGGGGGGCGCGGGCTGGGGATCAGGTTGGTGGTTGACAGAGGTGGAAGGTGGGGGTGGGCAAAATGGGTTAAGGAAGTTAAAAGCTACAAATTTCCAGCTATAAAATAAATGAGTCATGGGGATGTAATGTACAGAATAGCGACTATAGTTAATTCTTCATTGCATATATGGAAGTTGCTAAGAGAGGGAATCATCAAAGTACTTATCAAGGAAAAACACTGCACCTATGTATGGTAATGGATGTTCACTAGACTTATTGGGGTGGCCATTTTGCAATATACACAACTATTGAATCATTATGTTGCACATCTGAAATGAACTCACTGTTGTCTGTCAATTATACCTGAGTTTTTTAAAGGTAGTTTTGGAGCTACACAAGCAAGAAAACAACAACAAAAACACAGGAACTTCGCTGAACTTACAGAACAGATCTGATGACTCTTTCCTGCTTGCTTCCCAATAGATGATCATATACGTGGAGAATTTCGTCGCAGATCTGCTATCATGACAGCTTAGCGTGTTGGGGAGAGTAGCTAACCACTCTCTCCTTTCTTCTGTAGCTGCCTACCAACATCTAGCAAAACATTCCAGGTTGAGTATCACCAGAGTGGTTTCGATAGCATCACAACAGTTCTTTATGGAAATAACCGCTTACCATTGAGGACACAACTCACTTTTCAAAACATACTTATTGGGCAGATGTTCAATAAGATCTGATGAGGAAAGCAAAGGCCGGCAGAAAGTAACAAAAAATGAATTATCTGACAACACGTGGCCCACTGATGCGCATTGGAGACACGCAGAGCATGACATGCCTACAGCTTCTCATGACTCATGCTTTACTAGACAATAAAGGGTAACCCTATCTTGACAAATGCCACCCCTCCAAGATCCTGTAAATCTCACTTTCAACACACACCAAGTCCTTGGAGACTTACTTATCCCTCACCCCCACTAACTAAAAAGTATATAATCAGTCACTCCTCACAACCCCTGCGTAGCTCTTTCTGCCCACAGGTCCTGTCCCTGTGCTTTAATAAAAAGCAACTTTTTGCACCATGAGACATCTTGACCATCATGCGGCCGACTGAATGGAGGCAGAGACCAAAGAATTGAATTAGGATGCTAGACCTGGGAAGAAAAATGATCCAAATCTTGAAAATAAGGCCAAAAGATTACAGAATATCCTTTCAAAATTATATTAGAGCATGTTCAACATGCCCACCTAAGGGGCAACCGATTTTCTCGGATATTGCTACTCTAGGGCTTAGACTCCGTAAAGTTAAATGTTATCCTGCAGAAGACTGATTAATTTCAAATGATTCTTGTCCAGCAGAAATGCAACTAGTTTCTGTCTTTTGGAAAATAACCCCAAAGATTATACTTTTTGCTGTTCTGTGGGACATTAGCTAGTTTTTCACTCAATTTTGCAATATTATCTGAGCATTCTTTTTTTTCCCCACTGATAATGCATTTACCAGTCTCTTCTACTGTCACTTGAACTAGTTTACTATACTGTCCATTTCCTCATTAACAACCTAAATAAATCTCTGCCATTTAATCTCCATAGATACTTGAAGATTAGACTTTGACAGTCTCCAAGGTACTCTGGTGGCTTAGCAAAAGCTATGAAGTGTGAAAGTGTCCATTTTTATTATTATTATCTGGTGCTTTCCTGGATGGGACTTCCCTACGCTTCCCCAGGAAGACCACTCTGTGACTGTACAATGTCCAGACGCATGCAGGACACGTTTAGGAATCCAGATCTCAAGGGAGAGTTCTCTGGGCTCCGTTTCATTCCATGTACTATTTTCTGCAACCTGTTGTGGGTGGAACATACATGCGCTCAGGTTTGGGATAATCTTGACAGCTGGGAAAAGTACTCCAAATTACCTAGTTCAATTTACCCTTTGGGGCAGAGTGAGGAGGTGTGATAAGATCCATGACCAGGTGGGCTTCTTGTTTCATGGGGGCGGGGCGGGGGGAAGCCGCATATTTCTAAGTCAAGATCACTACCTACTGCCTACCTACCTCGTGCACAGCAATCTGCTTATTCCTGCAATGTTGGTCTGCAGATTTCTGGTTTCTGGATGTCATCGTCGCTCGGCCTGTTCCAGGCCCAGACAGCTGGATAATATGGGGATGCCAGGTTCTGCTTCTCAGGTGACCAGAGCTGCTCAACCTTCCATGGTTGTTGGTTCATCAGGGTAAAGTGTGGGGGGGCGGGGGGATACTAGAGGTGATGCTGTCTTCAGAAATCAGAAATCAGCATCTCATTGTTCCCCGAAGCTGGAAGTTTCATCGGGCAGGAAATGTCTCACTTCTGAGTTCCCTCTAATGGAGTTCAGGGCTCGTCACAGCAGGCAAGTTGCTCAGCACTTTCTAAGTATGTGCCGGGGGCTCCCCAGGAGCCATCGTCTTTAGAGCAAAGCGGGAAGGGGGTGCAGAAAGGGCAGGGTGGGGCTAAAGAGAGAAGCTAAGTCACCGCAGCACAACAGACTCGGTCTGTAAACCCTTCTTCACATTGTTCTGTCTCAAAAGCGCGAAGGAGAACCGGAAGGATACTTGCTATCGAACAAATTCAAACACATCGAAGACGGTGGGATGTGGTCCCCAAAGGCCTAGGGAGGCAGGAAAGGGTCTCTCCGGAGGGAGGCCGCCTCTGGGCGGAAAACGATGCTCCAGGTGAGGATCGAACTCACAACCTCGGCATCACCCGCACACATACTGCTGTATAAGTACCGCGCGCTAACCGATTGCGCCACTGGAGCACCTGCTCCTCACTTCCGGTCGCTAGCTACACGGCCTACGCAGGGGCGTCCGCCGGCGGGAAGCGAGCCCAGCCTGCGCGTCCCCCGCTGTCCCCGCGCGCCCAGGCGAAGCGGGTTCCTCTGCCACCCCGCCCGGGGCCCGAAGGCGCGGAGGGCGCTCTGCTCGCGGAAACGACGGCGGCGGCTGCTTCCAGGGACACACAGGTGCACGCGCTCGGGCGACCCCGACGGGCCCCCCAGGACCGCGCTCCACGCGCAGGGCTGGCCGGTGGCGGGGGGTGGGGGGTGGGAGGCGCACCTCCCCCCCCCCCCCCCCGCGGTGTCCCAGCACCTGGTGGACACCCGAGGATGCTCGCGGCCGCCAGAGGGCGCGTGCGGGGCTGCCCGCTGCAGCCGAGTGACCCGCGACCTGTCGCCGGATCCCGCGGCTCCTCCCACCCCCGGCATCCCTCCCCGGGACAGGACATGGGAACTGCCCGGGACAAACAGCCGGAACAGGTCCAAGACTGGCTCCCCCAAGTTCCCGGTGTCCCAATGCCACGTTCAACTAGGTTTTCAAAATATCTAACTACGTTAAAGACCTCAGAGCTAGGAGAGTTGTGACATGAGTGGTTGGAGGGAGGGGCTAGCTCCAGGTTGTGTGTGTGTGTGTGTGTGTGTGTGTGTGTGTGTGTGTGTGTCTTTACGTTTACCCGGAGTGCGGGGTCTTTCTTGGGGGTGGGTGACGTGGGAGACAGATTATGTAGAGCTAGCCGGCCGTTTCTATCCCCGACACTTTCTTCTTCTTTTTTTTTAAATTACCACTTGTCATGTACATGCGTATATGATATGTCAAAACAAACAAAAACTGTACTGTAAGATAGAAAAATGTTGAGTCATATGTGAAAGGTACTATGTGTTTAAAGAGGCAAAAGAGCCCCTGAAGTCTTCTGGAAGCTTATAAATACCACTTGCCCCTAAAGGTGTCTTCCAACTCAGATAAAAGATTACCACGGAACTTAAGAGCACTAAGTAATGTCCCACTGTCTTCCACAAGACGGATAAAGGGCATCTGGGCACCCGAGGAAAAGTCTAGTGTACTGAAGCTACTAACTCAAAGGATTATTTTTTAGAGCTACATAGACCCTGAGAAAATCCTAAGCTTTTCTCACGTGGGAAATGTGTAGGAGACTCAGCCTTGGTCCATCTTTTCTCAGACTAACCTAAGTCAGCCTCGTGCACTAAGGTGTCCACTGGAGGTCATGAATTAACCTCTCCTAAGGCATCTAGAATGGAACTATTTGGGTGCCACCCTTTGAGAAAAAGGTGACTGGTGGTCATCTGTTTTCTATAGATTAGATCAGCTCAGGTATAGATCTCTGGTTGGGAAAGGTTTGGAATCTGTGTGTGGACCCCACCCCATCGTACTGAACTGCACTCAAGAATCACACTCCCTGGGGCCATTGAGCCAAGAAAATGTGTTGCCCTTTCCAATGGAGCTCCCGCCAACCTTGAAACTTAAAGACCTTGCCATGTCTACTCTCCCTAAGTCTCAGGATTGGGTCTCCAAGTGCACGTGGTTGTCAAAAGCGATCTTTACCTTGTCGAATTACATCTGATTTCCCGCCACAAATATCCCTTCTTTCCCCGGCCACTGGCATGAGCAGACTATCCTCTTAATTGTACAACAAACTCATACAAAAACCTATAGTTCTGAGCTAGAAATGTATTGCACACTCGACAAAATTCCTACTGAATTTTTAAACATTTTGGTATAGTGTATACCTAACAGGAAAGGTCAGCTGAGTGAACGTGACGAATCCCTCCACCCCGAGGAGGAGTCTTGTGTTCCTGGATCATTCATTTGTTCCAAAAATATTTATGTAGCACCTGCCTCTGACAGACAGTACATCAGGGCTCAGAACACTGAAATGAATAGAATGGACAAGATAGTCCTGGCCTTCCCAGAATTTGCATTTTAAAAGCTTCCAGAGAGGTTCTTAGCAGCCCTCTGCGTCGTCCTCTCCTTATTCTTTATATTTACTTACTCATTAATTCCTTCATCAACAAACTTGCCGAGTGTCCACCATTGGCCGAGCAGCGTGCTAGTCAGTAGGGGCAGGGACCAAAGGTGTCACGTGGGCTAACAGTATTCTGATGAAGGATGGAAGTGGGCAGTCTGACCAGTGCACCCTTAACACAAAACTGTTTTCCACTTTTATCTCCCCAGGTATCTCCCTGATTATCCTGTAATCTCTCTCACATCCCCTTCAGTCTTGTACAGGAATCTTCAGTCTCGTACAGGAATGCAGTGTTCCTGCCTAGTTAGTATTAGAAGTTAGAACGAAGGACACAAGCCATAACTTTTGAGGTACACGAGTGCCAAGGAAAACAAAGACATGGCTGGGTGGAGAGGTGTGGGAAATGGTTTTTTTTTTTTTTTTTAATAACCTCTATACTCAAGATGGGGCTCGAACTCACAACCCCAAGATCAAGAGCCATATGCTCCACAACGGAGCCAACCAGGCGCCCTGGGAAATGATATAGGCTTGTGGTTTTTTTAATGTTTTATTGATTTGGGGGAGAGAAAGCATGGGCAGGGGAGGGGCAGAGAGAGGGGGACAGAGGATCTGAAGCGAGCTCTGTGGATGCGGGGCTCAAATTCACAAACTGTGAGATCGTGACCGGAGTCAGAGTCGGATGCTTAACCGACTGAGCCAACCGGGGGCCCCTGCTATGTTTTTTGTTTTTTTAAACAGAGACAGCAGGGAGGAAGGTAGAGTTCACATACTTAGGATGTCACTGAGTGTCCCTACCAAGGGGGACACAGGAGAGGACCGCGAGCTTCTACTCTTGAAGAGGTTAGGATGTCACAGGATTAAAGCTGAAACAGAACGATTAAAAGAAGAAATAAGAGAAAAGGTAAGCCGGGACCATCAGCAGGAAGACAGGGGACAAGAGGCGACGACCGTGCCAGGGAAAGCTGAGCATCAGAAAAAAACTTGACTTCTCTCGACATCACCGAGGAACAGATTTGGCGTCTGCTATTTTTTTTTCCCCCTTTCTGTCAACAGGTATTGGCTGAGATATTCTTGCATGGAAAGCACTGGGCCGAGTGTGACGGGAGGTTAAGTCGGGGCTCTTGTCCTCCAGGGACTTCCAGCCCAGGGACACCCAGAAAAAGCGTAGTAACAACGCAAGGCTGTGAGGGCCCATGCAGGGTTCCAGTGAGGGGAAGGCTCTTCGGCTCTGCTGGCCAGGGCACAGAGACAGGAGGGGACAGGGCCGGGAGGGAGGAAGCAGAACTCCGCAAGCCGAGAGGAGATGGGACTTGGATGGCGGTTTAAGGATGGGGAGAAACCCCAAAGGAAGTGAGAAAATCTAGCTCGTGTGCCTTCCCCTCACGTTTTTACAATCAGCACCCTTTTGTGTGAAGTGTGGGATAGGCCGTACCCGCGTCCTCATCCTAGTGGGCACCTTCGCGGGCTCGGCCCCGCTGTGGTGGGCCTTCAACCTCTCCATCCTGGGTGAGGGTAGAGGTCCCGGGCACTGCCCCCGCCCGTTCAGCGCCCTCTTGGCCATCTGCAGCGGTGACGTCACGGGCCGGATTCCTTCATCAAGATCGAGTAAGTTCTGCCCTCGAAAGGGAGGGCCCCGCACGGATCCCATCCTTCCCAGGAATTGTCGGCCCCTCTTTCCACCCCATGGGGGCCCGGTGGGGTGTCAGGCCTCTGGGGGGGACACCAGCCCAGCTGGAATCACCATTCTGGAATCACCATTCTAGAATCGGTATTCTAGATCTTTTTGCAGCTCCCTCTGCTTCCCACCAGTTGCCCTTGGCTCCCACCTTGAAGTCTGTGCCCTGCTTCTTTAGCATTCTAGGGACTCAGACCCAGGAAGGAAGGGCACCCTAGAGGGAGCTGCTGGCCTTTCTCCCCTCTCCCTTCCTAATTCAGACCACTTCACATTTGGTCGGATTTTCGTGATCGTCGCCCTCCTTCTGTCCTTCTTCCTGAGCTTTTTCCTCCTGGCCTTCCCTCAGCCCCTTCCTGGCACCAGAAACACTGCTTTCTCTTCACAGTCACCTTCTTCCTCCTAGGTAGGGGATAGGAGGGCGAGGACCCCCTGATGCACCTGGTACCGGGCCGGGGTGGTGGTCCTCTGGGCAGAGCCCCTCGGAAGCGGGTCGGGGACGACTGAGGAGAAAGCGAATCCAATGCAAATGAACCGGAGGAAACAGGGTCGGGGAGGTAGGGTGACGTAGCCCCTAAGGGACTGAGCCCTCAGGCCATAAACTAAGCTGACCGCACAGGTCGTCGTTGCCTTTCTTTCCTCACAGGGACCCGTGTGTTCCTTGGGTTATTGCTGCACAGTCTATACATCCAGAAACCAAGGAGCTCACACAAGGAAGCGAAAATCACTTTTCTCTACCCCTCCTTGATCCTTTCGCTCAGGGCCACACTGTTTTTCTTATCTGGTGAACATTCTCGGGGCTCTGCAAGTCCTGGGGGTAGATCCTGAATGCAGAGCAATCACCTGTGGGGCTCAGCCCTTCCCCTCAAGTGCTGCTGGTTCTGGGCGGGGATTGGAGCAGTGGTTCTGGGCCTGGATTGGGTGCCGTGAGTGGTTCTGGGCCTGGATTGGGCGCAGTGGTTGTGGGCTGGGATTGGGCGCAGTGGTTGTGAGCTGGGATTGGGTGCAGTGGTTCTGGGCCTGGATTGGGTGCCGCGAGTGGTTGTGGGCCTGGATTGGGCACAGTGGCATGTCGCCCGCCCACCGCGGCTGCTCCTACTCTATAAAGTCAGAGTTTTGCCTTCACCGAAGCCACAGAATCCACTCTCCTGAATCTTCGGTGAGGACCGTGTCTTGGAGATCAGAGAAGATTTGGAAGACGGATTCTAGCAGGACGAGGGGCAGGTCGGGGGGAGACGGGATGGACAGAGTAGTCCGCTCCCTGCACCACGCTCCCATTGGTCAAACCTGCTTTGAAAAATGGTTCATCGTTAAACTTCCTGACATGTATCAAGTAGCGTAGCGTTCCAGCTTCAAAACCGTCGTTCTTTCCTCGGGAATTCCCTGTTTCTGCAGCTTCCGTCACTTGTTGGCTCCGGTGTGTTTTACGGAAGCCAATTCCAAGTGGAACCCAAGCAAACACCAGTGGCCGATGAGGCCCGGCAACAGTCGTAGAGGAAACTGGGTAAACTGGGCTGGCCTGACCTCGGTGGCGGCAAGAAGGCTAACTGTAAGAGACACATCGCATCCAACCTGTAACTCAAGGCTTCCCGGCGACACACACTCGTGTTTCATTACCGCGTGAGACCAGAAGGAGTTGGCCTGTGACTAACCCGTGTTCAGATACGGGCTAGGATTCCAGGAGTTTAAGTTTTCGCAAGAGGGAAGACCCAGGTGGGGTCCCGGGAGGGATGAGTGTGCTTTGGCTGTTAGGGATTTGAAATGAGAACCTTCTCCTCACCCTGAAGATTCCTGAAGCCCAGCCACCCGCACACCGCCGTTCCCGGTCTCCCGGAAGTCGTCTCCTAAAGGTAACAAAGCTCGTTCCCCATCTGTGAGGCCCAAGTGTTGGCAAAAACTTCTCTGCCCTCTGGAAATTTCACGAGTGGAATCTCTTCACTGTTGTATTATTCAGGACTCTTTCTGGTGCCGGGAACGAAACCAGATCTAAACTACCTTAAACAATGAAAATCATTGGAAACACGCATGAGTAGCTCCTAGACTCAAAGAAAGCTTTGGTAGAATCCAGGCTACACAAGAGATTTGGGCGGGGGTGGGGGGAAGGACAGCTAGAATCCGAAGCAGGCTCCAGGCTCCCAGCTGTCAGCACAGAGCCATGATCTGATGTAGGTGAACGTAAGGAATAGAGCTCTCAGCTCTCAAAAATGCCTTAAAGGCTATTGATTTCATTTTATGTCAAACCCAGGGACGGACCTGACTCCCGCGTGGGTACCCCACCGCCAATCCCACGGCCCCCACGCCTCCTTGCCAACAGAAGCATGTTTTCCTTCACATGACAAAATCCCCTCCACCTCCTCGGCTTTGGAGGAGATAGACCCCCACTTCCGGCTCCAGAAGAAGAATTAGGATTGACCTAATCAATCACAGTGGGCCTGCTCCGGGGAATAATTCCCGCCAGTTATGCACATCTAGCCGGAAATCTACCGGGAGCAGACAGGAGACGTCGTCCTCCACAAGAGACAGAGGAAAGAGGCCTGTCTGGGTTTTTGTCTTGTTTTGTTTTGTTTTCCTTCCGGACTTTAAAGCTCGTGAGAGTTTGAGGAGCTGCAGGGAAACCGGCTGGAGCGTGAGATCCATCTGTTGAGACGGGACGGGGTGCAACGATTTTTTAAAAGTCTGGGTCCCGAGGACATCGTGGAGCCGCTGAATTAACCACGCGCTGGGCTTCCTCACCCTCTGGGCTTGTTGCGTGTGGCAAAGAATCCACTTCGTTTGGGCCCTTGAATGTTGTGGTTTCACCGGCTGTGGATCCATTGCCGAAGGTCTCCTGTTACTGGGGCGGCATCTTTAGAGGTCGCTGTCATGGACGCTGTGTGTCAGCATTCAGTTCTAAACCCTCCCGGTCCCCGGCATCGGGACAAACTCCAAAGCAACCACACAGGTGCCACGAAAAATGCCAGGCCCGTGTGCCTTTGGTTCGCTCAGCTTTCTCTTCCGTCTCATCAGGCTAGACACTCTCTTCGCTTAGGAAGCTTCTCGGCCACTGGCTCCAGCCCAGCCCTACTGTGCGTCACTAGCTTTAGACCTGCTGGGCCTGCCCAGCCCCGGCAGCCTCACAGCCGAACTCAGGAAACCAGACCCGCAGCGCTGTGCCCAGAACTCCTCGGGGCTTCCACCGAAACCTCCGGGTTAGGAGAGCGTGGATTCACACGCCTGCACGCAGGCCTTGCTCTCCCTCAATTCTTCAGGCACAGACGTTCACTGGGGAACTCAGTTATTGCAGACCCTGAGGGTGCTGCCCTCAAGGGACACGCAATTCAGTGAGCGACACCCCCCCCCCCCCCCCGGGCAAACGGCCCGTGGGCAACACAGCGCCATCTAGGGGAGCCCCGGGCGCTCTGCGCCGACGACAGCGGGAAGGCACAAAGCCCAAACTGGGTAAGAAGGAGTCTGACCCGGTTGGCGGTGTTTCCCACCGCCTGCAGTCACGCTGTCCCCGACCCCCGGCTTCCGGCAGCTCTCCAACAGCTAGGCCGCAACACCTCCATCATTTGGGGTTGGCAGGGGCTCGGCCACGAGGTCAGTGCCCTGAGCCGGCCGGACACCGAACTAATGAGTCCTCGAGGTAGACCGCGAATCCGGAAAGGGGCCGAGTGCACGCGAGCGACACCCAGAAACCAGGGGACGGAGGAATGCGAGCACCTGGGGAACACTAATTACTGATGCTTGAACGGTGGCCTCCGCCGGCGGGGCCAGTGGCGCAATGGATAACGCGTCTGACTACGGATCAGAAGATTCCAGGTTCGACTCCTGGCTGGCTCGGCGGCCCCCGTCCTTTTGGGGGCAGAGGGGGCGGTGGGGCTTACCACCTGCAGGGGCTGTTTTATTATGAGGAGTTGCATTAGAACTCTGGTTCCGTCCCCACACCCCTGAGGACGGAGGGAAGACGTACGAAGCAGGCCAGAGTCTGGCACAAATGGACTAATGACATCTTCGACACCAGCCCATTTTGCATGAAACCGTCTCCGGTTTGGGGACGCTCGCCCCTTTGTTACCGCTCCGAATCCTCTGACAATCCTGCTCCGTTTCCTCCGGTGCGGGGCCGTCGGAATCCACACCGCAACAATCCACAGCGACTTCATCCCGGATGGAGGAGAGAAGCTGGAGGGCGAGGACAGAACGCACGGGAATCATCCACCAGCCCCCCCCTCCACCCCGAGAGAGAAACAGCTGGGAGACGATGAGCCCTTCTCACGGTGACAGGGAAGACCTAGACCTTGTGGCTACCCAGTGGCAGGGTACGGGGCTGGGCTCAGCTGGGCGGCCTGGGGGCCCAGACGCACCGGGGCTCCCCCCGCCCCGCAGGTGCAGAGCAGCCGCCCCACGTGGCGCAGTGCGCGCCCTGCGCATCGCGCCCCTCCAGCCCCGGGCCTCCAAAGTGACAGGTCCCTGTGGCCGCTGCTGCTGCAGGGCTCGTCCCCACTGCGGGGGCGGGGGGGGGGGGGTGGTCACCAACGCACACGCCGACAGAATGGCAGAGAGAGGATCCCGGCCAGTAAAGGGACGGACGTCCTATCCTACTTCGACACCAACGCTGGACGAGCGCAGGGGGCAGCGGAGAGAATTCGGGTGACAGAAAAGAGAACAGAAGGGCCTGGGCTGAGCGGCTCCTTCCATCCTGGCGGCCCAAACTTTGTCTTTAAACTTTTGGAAGCGGAGATACGTTCCTGGAGTCCAAACTCAGATGCCACCAGCACTGGTCGCCGCTCCAGTGACAACCACTATTAACAGCGCCGATGTGTCTCCCACGGGCAAGTGTGTAGGGATTTGCACCCGCATTGGCTTCCTACTCGCAAACCCCGCGGTCCCAGACCTCCCTCTGTACATCCGCTTCGCTCTGCGCTGGAAATCCGTCACGAGGTCATCGCTCTCCAGATGACCCAGATCACCAGCGAGGAACCGACGTGAGCGGCTCGTGTGACTCGAAGAAAATAGGACTTGAAGGACTTGAAGAAAACAAACCTGAATCAGACCTCTCCAGGTAGGGGACCCTGCAGTGGGAAAGTTCCCATGTCCTCTGCCTCCCGCGATGACCCCACTTATAACTCAACCCACCCTGTCCGCCCCGTAGCCTGGCCTGTGTCTAGACCCACTTCCTGCTGTGACGCGGTACCCGGGTGACCCTCCCAGACCCGCCGAAAACAAAACTTCTTCCTCTCCCAGACCGTCAGGTTGACCAATGGCAAACAGGTACCTCCGGCCCCTTTGCTGCTGGATTCCTGCCCCGTTCCCGGGGTGCACCCCACCTTTGTGTCCAAAATGGAAGCATTTTCATTCTCCTGAAATTGGCTTCAGCCTCTGATTGCAGTCCCAAACCTGCTCTTTGTGAAGGGGACCGTGGGGGTAACACGTCTTCCTAACGTCTCTGTTGACTGGATTCATTTTGTTCTTAAAACAGCGATGTCGATTGACCTCTTGCACACGGGAAAATAAAGTCACGTTGAACCCCCACGTTGGGGTCTTCCGACGGGGAGAGGAAAGTCCCACCGATCACCCTGCTGGACCAATTCCTTGCCTCGGACCTCAAAACCGAGGCCCAATTCCTCCTCCGATGTCTGCATTACGGAATGCCTTTTCTCCACGCACAGGGCAGTGGTTCCTTGGAACCTCTCCATAGAATTCAATATGAGATCAGATTCGAAAGAGTTTCACACCCAAGGGCCTTGGGGTCAATGCCATCTAGCATCTAGGGACGCACTCTGACCACCTCCCCCCCAACAGCATGCAGTAGGCCCTCAAATGAAGATTTGCCGGATGAGTAAAGGTGTCCAACTCCAACAGAGTTACTGGAGAGTACTTCTGGCTAGACCCTCACGATAATGCCCTGACCTCCCGGCCTCCCGGCCTTCGCGCTCAGTTTAGTGCTGCCCCCTGTTGGAATGTTACTGAAATGCAAATTCAGATACAGCCCAGACTAAATTCATTTACCAGCAAACTTAGCTACAGAGACTGTCCAAATGCTTTATCCTGACATCCAAAGCCATTCGTGAGGAGGGCTGGCCCGTCGAACACCTTCACTCCTGGAATTTTTTCCCATGCACGCTCGAGCAAAAGTAAGTCCTTCCTAATTTGCCTTCAAACCCTGTTGTTTCATTCTTCAGGGACTTGGCAGATTCTCTTGGGTTAAAGCAGATGAACAGCTTCTCATCCTCAAAACAGTTGTGAGCACCTCCTTGAGTGGAGGTGCACAGAGAAAGAGAACAACGAATTGAGAAAGCTCAGATTTTTCTTCCCCTTCTGGCCTGATTTGACAGGCAGTGCCCGGAAAGAAGCACAGATTTTCTTCCGAATGGAAGAAAACCCAGCTTCCGATCAAAGCCTTAGATCCAGTTTCGGGGGGGGGGGGAGGCAATGACAGCGGTAGATCCCAGACCGCCACACTCAGATTCCCACTGAGGGCGCCACAGTCACAACCTGAGTAGTAACCGCTACATGATCACGGCCGGCCACTAGCAAAAGCCGATCACTTCCATTTCTTACAAATTAATCGTGGCAACTGCCTCTTCCTTAAGCCACTAAGAGCTCCAAAAGGGGTGCTGTGTGATTGCCCAGCAGAAACGAGTATTCAAAAACGCCACGGGTGACGCGTTCTTGCCTCCTTTCGGCTGTGCGCAATTATCTCGTCCGTTCCAGGAAACCAGAGGGCCCCCCAGCGAGCATGTGGCCTCAGTTTAAGAATGGTTCCTCCTTGAATTGACCCTATGAAAGAGTACAAGACAGAGGGAAACTGTCCCCTCCATGCCACCAATGTCTGAACAGGCGATAGCTGGGACCAGCATCGTCCTAGACACCGCCAGGATCTAGACCGTCAACTTTTCAAGAAGACTTTACCCTAGAGGAAGTATGGGAAATGTAACAGCAATTTCACATAGTTTCCGGTACAGAATTAAAAAAAAAAAAAAAAGATGAAGAGAGAGACAGGTGGGGCACTGATGCAGTTAGAGAGGTCGGGGAAGGGCTCTCTAAGGCCGTGACATTTGAGTAATGGTCTCCGTGATGCAAAAGAGTCAAGTCTGGACACAGAAGAATTGAGAGGTTGACAGCTGGGGTGGGGACCTCTCTGGCCCTTGTTGCCAGAACCTGATGCTGGGCTCTTGGTGTATCTAAGGCTTCGGCTCAAGGTGAAGAAGAGGAAAAGCCGTCAGCGTGGGATGAGATGCAGGGACGTCCCACGGGCCAGCCCCCTAGGAGTCGTGACCTTCCCGAACTCGCCCTTGCTGGAACTCTCACTAGATCTGACACCTGCTGGGGAAGCAATTACCCTACAGCATTTTCTGCTGGGCATTTACTGTGTGACTGGGTCAACCTGCCGCTGACTGGGTCCCTTGACAGATAGCTGTCTTGGGGCACAGAGGTGGCCTTGGGAAAGGTTCTCATTGGTCCTGTTTGTGACCTAGCAGGCGATCCCCAGGAATTCGCCCTGGGTGTCATTAAAACGTGGGAGCACGACGGTAGGGGTGAGGCCCAGGCACCTTTAACCGCCTGCCGCCACGCACCGCCTGTTCCCGACGTGCCTGCGGGCGTTTTCTCTGACAACTCTGGGTCACAGCCTTCGTTTCCGTCACTCTGATCTCCGGGCCGCCCGGTGCAGAGGCCTCCGATCCACACTTGCCTCCATCTGACACCGGGCGTCATCCTTCTCCCTTTCCTTCCCGGGCTAAATAAACCTTCACGCAAATCTCAATCGCGGGGAGCAGGGGTCCCTTCCCGCCACCCCTGAAATCCCTTTCTTCGGCCCGGAGAACCAGGAGTGGCCGTCGGCGCATCCCCGGGCTCGGACGCCCCTCGCGGCCTGCCTGCGACCGCCTTCCGTCCCGCGGATCGCGGCCTGTCGGGCTTCTTCCCCTCCCCGTCCCGTCTGCGCCGAGAAAGAAGAAACAAAAAATCCAAAGTCCGTTATTACCTCCGTTTGAGCTTGCCGTGCAGGTCAGAAGCCCCGCGGTTGCCCGGGGGCGTGGAGGTCGCCGCCGCCGGCAGGGGGAGGACGGCGCGGGAGGGGGGAGAGGGCGGGCTCGCGTCCCCCCAGCCCCGTCTCGGGCGCAGTGCGGCTGCGGGGACCCCGCTGTCCCCGCCCGGCCGCCCCGAGGCACTTCGTCGTTCACTCCAGTAATGAAACAGGCCTCGCCCTCCCCCCAGGGCGTCCCTACGGCCGCGCCTGCGCTCCCCTCCCCCACTCCCCCCACCTCCCCCCGGTACCCTCCGCGCCCGCATACCCCCAGGAGCAGTTTGGCGCCTACGCTCCGCGGCGGTCGTGCTTCTCCGCCCTTCCGTGGGGCACATTCGGGGTCTGGCTGTTCGTCTGCAGTACCGACCGGGACCGCCAGGCGGCGCACGCTTACCCGGGCAAAGGCGCATCCCGGCACAGAGGAGAGGCGCCCCCACGCGGGGTTTCCGTGGTGTAGCGGTCATCACGCTCGCCTCACACGCGAGAGGTCCCCGGTTCGAGACCGGGCGGGAACAGCGTGCGCCTTTTTGCCTCCGCGACCCGGGGCCATCCCGCCGCCCCCTCCGGAGGCCGCCTCGGCGCGGGGGTGTGGGGGACCCGTCCCGGGGGACTCCCTCCCGACCCGAAAGGGCGCGCTTCTGTCCCGGAGAGCGCGCGACGGGAGGCTCTGGCGGCACCAGATCTTTTGGCGACTCTGTCCCCCTCCGCCCCCCGCGGAGGGACCGGTGACCGCCGCGCCCCGGGCCTGGCGGGTCTCGAGAAGATGCGCGCTCAGCTGAATCCACGTTCCGCGTCCATGAACTTGACCCGCCCGGTACTCTGGGTCCCCAAGGACGGGGAATAATGGAGACCTCGCATCTCCTTATTAAAGAAAACCTGGAGGGACCCACGGCACGTGTCTGGGGAATTAGCTCAGGTGGTAGAGCGCTCGCTTAGCATGCGAGAGGTGGTGGGATCGATGCCCACATTCTCCACTTTTGGCCTCGGCCCCGGCCCCACAAACCCCTAGCACGTAGACTGCTAGATTGTAAAATCTGTGACCCTGAAGGGCCAGGCCCAGCCAGTCGCTGTTTTTCTCCGTTGTCCCTTGCAGCCCTGCCCTAAGTGCAACACGGCTCAGGGACGTGCAACGCGCGTAAACCAGATTCAGAGAGTCCAGTAAACCCAAGAGGGATAAATCCAAAGAAAATCACACCCGAGCACATCACAGTCAAACCGCTGAAGGTGAAAGAAAAGCACGTGAAAGCTGCCAGGGAAACGAAACCACAATCTGCATGTTTGTGGAATTCTTATCAGAAACCATAGAAGCTAGAAAGACAGGGAAGGATGTTTTTCTAAATGCTAAAAGAAAATAATTGTTAAGCTGAAATTTTATCTGTAACAAAAATATCCTTCGGACAGGAAGGTGAGATAAATACATTTCTCACTTGAAAGAGGACCGAGAAAATCCACTGGTATCAGAACAGCTTTAAAAAAAAAAAAAAAAAACTGGACTGAAGAGAATTGACAGGGAATTTGGAGCATGGGCGGCAAAGGAAGGGGTGCCGGAGTGGCCCAGTCGGTAGAGCATCTGGCCCTTGATCTCAGGATCGTGAGTTCAAGCTCCATATTAGACACAGGACCCACTAAAAAATAGGTGAAGGGATAATTTCTCAGCAGAAAAGCGAGTATGATAGACTGATATTCTCTGGAGCTCTTCAAAGTCCTTTTTGTAATTTTTTAAGTAAGCTCCTGATAACCGAAAGCAAAAATTATAACACTGATTAATTTTCATTTCATCTAAATATACTATATTCACGACACAAATGGGTTAGAGTTAAGGGATCTAAAAGGTGATAAGGTTTCTAGGTTCAACCTGAATGGTATGACATTGATTCTAAAATAGACTGCAAAACGTTAAGTATGTATAGGGTAATACATGTGCGAATTGCTATTATTAATAACCTAGATAATGGCTACATACCTATACAAATAGGTATAGTAAAACACACACACACAAACACAAAAGACAAATTAATAGTGTGTTTCTAAAAGTCAAAAGGAAGTAAGAAGACAGAAAAAGGAGAATGAAGCACAGAATGAACAAAGTAAAAATCATAGACCTATACACAAACATATCCTTAATAACATTAAACGTAACTGGTCTAAACACAGCAGTTACATACTAGAGATGGTCAGAATGTATGAAAAATAAACCATGGCCCAAACATGTGCTGATTATAAGAAACTCACCTCAAATATAATGGCTTCGGTAGAGTAAAAGAATGGGGAAAAGTAAGCCACTAAGGAAAAAAAAAGTGAATTGGATATGTTTATGTCCGACAAAGTAGATTTCAAAGCAAAGAAACTTTCCACATATAAAGAGAGAGGTGGTGCAACTATTTGGTGTCTGTTCACCCAAGAGATGGAACTTCTAAAGGTGCATGCATCTGGCCACAGATCTCCCAAACTCAAACAAAAGTTAATAAACCTAAAAAGAAAATCAAACCCAAAACGCCACACTTCTGGCCGCAGGTGTTAACACTTGTCTCTATCAGTTGATACATCTAGCAGGTAACAAATCAGCAAATACGTTGAAGAGCTGAACACCAGCATCCACCGATTGACCTTATAGAGCAAAGTTACCACGTCGGTAAGGAAGAAGAAGCAAAGATTGGGAGAAGAGGAAGATCGTACCAAAACTAGAAAACCAAGAATGGTCAGTGTGCAGAAGAGTGACGTTACTAAAATTGATACTTTAGGAGTTTACAGAGTTATCTATCTGTAAATGCCCGGGGGCGGGGAGAAAGTGGTGAAACTGGGAATTGGATAATTTCCTTCCCATCTCTTGTGGGCTGGGGTCGCCAGGTTCCTTCTGGAGCTCCTGAGCTGAGTACCATGCCCAGCCAAGAGCATCTCCCCAGCAAATAAGTCCCGAATTAATGGAAGAGAAGTGACAGATGCAAAAGAATTGCACAAGAACAAAGTTCGGTAATTATCAAGTCCCCGGATGTGGGAGTTGAAGGAGGGGAATGAGTGAAAACTGACTTGGAAGTCTAAGCCCAAAGGAAGGCACGCAGAGGGCTAGACAGGCTACTGCGGACAACAGAGGCGTCTTGAGTTGGAGCAGAGAAAGAGCTCCCACGGCGCAGTCTAACAAATCTTCTCAATTCGGGTTTTGCCACTGAGCAGCTCTGGGAAATTAGGAGCAATACTGAATTTATCTGAACCTCCATTATATCTGGGAAGTGCAGATTTTGATAAATAGTTGTGTTGCCCGAATCCTACTGGACTCTGTGAGATAAGCTCCACAAATCTCTCTATAATTACTGGTGTGTCACAAAGCAAAGCAAAGAGCAAGGCTTTTACTACGTTTGGTTTGTGCTTTTCACAGGGAGGATGCCTCCAGTCAGGTAGATGTCAGGGGAGGTAAAACAGAGGAAGACAGAGAAGTACGGGCTATAGACAAATGTGAGGATTATTTACTCACTTATACTCATTCATTTAGTCCTCCAGGCTGTGAACTCCTCTTAAATAAGCACCTCGTATGTTGGTTTCCAACAAAGGAGACCTTGGAAGGCGTAAGATCGCCTGAGATCTCCGAGGGCAGGAACAACCACATCACTGGAACCCCGGAGCAGCAAAAGCCAGGCATTACTGTCCCCAGTCCTGCAGCCCCGATGGACCTAGCCTTGGGCAGATTCCCGGAAAAGCCTGGACTTCACGGATCTTGGGCGTAAATTCCTTCGGGTGCGGCATTGGCTTATACGGAGTGATTTTCAAGTAGCATCGATTGTATTTCTTGAAAGCTGGAAACCAATAAAGCAGTGGTGCTTGGAAAATATTTGATATTTTACTTTAAATGTGAGCAGCCCCTGCAAGCTGCCCTCTTAGCGCAGCCGGCAGCGCGTCAGTCTCATAATCTGAAGGTCCTGAGTTCGAGCCTCAGAGAGGGCAAGCTGGGTCTTTTTTTTTTCTTCACGGTTAGCCAGAACCTAAGAATACTTTGATTTTTTAAAAAAAAGAAAGAAAGAACAGAAAGTAAAATTATCAAGTGGCTCCTGATAAGGATTTTTTTTTTTCAAGACTGACTCAGTACTTGCTGAGGACAGTGAAATCAGTTTTGTAGTTCGTCGGGCTTCCCAGTGGTTTCAGGAAAATGAACGCTGGAGAAACTCAGATTGTGCCAGAAACTACAAGCTATACTGTGTTGTTGGTCTTCTTCTCTGTCCTATGCAAGAAGCAGGGGAAATTTCTCTTCCAACTCCCCGCTCTGAAGGTCCCCCAAGCGCAATTAAGGGGAGAGAGAAGTGTAAAATCCTTTTTGACTCTTTTAATCCTTCAATAAATATTTCTAGAGCACATCTAGCTGATCAATGGGCAGTTCTGGGGGCAGTAATTAAAGAGTGTAACAATGCAAAAACTCCCTCCCTCCCGGAGCTGCATCCCTGTGCAGCGGGGGTGTGAGAGGAACAGACAAGAAGCAAATAGGAAAAATGAAGGATGACCCAGTGACAACGTTTACTGTGGGGGGATCGGTTGACAGTAAAGGGGGACGGGAGCGTGGAGGTGGTTCGTTCAGCTTTCCGGGAAAGAGTCAGAAGAGTTAGCACCTTGAAGATACTTTTCAGTCTCTCCTTCCTTCTTGCTTGTTGAGATCCTTGTGCCTTAGTTCTTCTAACACTGTCACTAGCGTAATTTTTAGCCATCAAGGCGACTGGGGTGGGGGTGGGGGGGAGTAGCAGAGCTATTTGCAGGTTGAGGTTAGAATTCACCACCAGGGTTCTCGTCTTGGACAGAACAGCCTTTCTTCTACGTGGAAAACGTAGCTCCTGGGGAAGGGAAGAGCCCGTGAGGGCTTGAGAAATGGATTGTTCTCTGGGCAAAGCAGGAAGCCGGGCTGCAGGATGTAACGTGCGCAGGTAGCAGGGTCCCGGTCTTCGGATGAGTTCGGGACGTCGGGATGGTGAAGCAGCGGACCTGACTCAAACGTCCGTGGTGGAGAGAAACCTTCTCGATTTCATTCCGTGCTTTGCCGGGCACGTGCATCGGAGTTGTTACCTACTGAGTTCAGGCGAGGAAGGGAGAAAAGAAACACGTGGTTTCTTTCACGATGGAGAAAAGCCTTTTCCCATGATTTCTGACTCCACGTCTCGAACATCCCTGACAGATAATTAGGATGGAAAGAGATTCTGACGCCTGGAGCATCGGTGTTGATTTTTCCTGACCATATCTTGACTTCTCTAAAATTAAATGCTGAGTAAAAGCCAGTTTCGATGTCCTCTTACAAATTCTTCCTCCTCCCCCTCGCCCTCCCTTATCCTTGTCCCCGGATCCTAGGGTCTCCTTATGCCAATCCTATCTTTCTCTGGGAGTTAGGGAGAGGGATCAAGCCCGACCCAGTGACCGGGGCCACGCTGGGAGGGGCTGGAGGTGCAGATGTGAGGCCCAGGGGTCCCCCACGTTCTCCTCCTGGGTGGCCATATCTCCAAATCGGGTGCCAATCGCAGCCCTGCTTTTACAGGGAGATACACAACTTCTGGGACAGCCCTGTCATTTCAACGGGGCACCCCACCCGGCTGGGACCTTTCATTTGCCTTCTGGCTGCCGTTCAAGATAGTGAAAGCGTTTGGGAGCTGGAGCACTGTCATGGCGACCAACGGTAGGTCTCCCTTTCCCCCACGCTCCCCGACAGAAACAGCAGTTTCGGTGCTTTTGCTGAAGTCATATTTGAGACGCTCTGCCCTCGCTCGGGTCGTCTTCAATGGGTAGTGACGCAACCCCACGTACCCGGTGAGATCCACACAATGGGCTGGGGCACGTGCCCGGAAGGACCACAGGTCAAAAAGAGGCTTGGAGCATGAGCACTGGGTCAGATGTTAGAATGCCCTTCTTTGCAGTGAGAGTCGCGGGAAAGACCCCTGTTTTCTCCAGCAACAATTCTTCCTTCTTTCTTAACAGGCTCCTGCGGTCCCTAGGGTTTCTCTCCTGAACTCAATCCCAGGAAACGTCGGGCCTTTTGTAAAAAAAAAATGGCAATGTGTGCATTTCTGGTGCTTTTCTGATTTCACGCCCAAGGCAGCTCAGGCTTAGCCTTTGACCCACACTGTCACCGGGCTGTAGACAAAGAAGAAACACCTGAGAAAGAGCTGGGGAGAGGGCGACCGTCATCTGCACCGGGCTGTGCTGGGCGTTTCCGACTCAAGATTCCCAGCTTTAGGCTAGTGAGAAGGTGGGCCTTCTGCCCTATTTTCTGGACAGAGAGGTCCTGGTGAGAAGAAGGCCTCCCCGCTTAGCCTCGGGAAGCAAAGAAGGCCGGCGAGGGGCACCTAGAGACACAGGGTGAAAAGGGAACCTGTGGGTCTGCGGTGTCTGTGCCCCATGTGTCTGGAGAGGAACACAAAGCCCCAGGCTGTCAGGGGCAAGAAGATGGGGAAACTAGGGGGATTCTCAGAGAAAGGCCATGAAAGGAGAGTAGAAGTACCATCTTCCTTAGGGAGATTCATGACCCGTCCGCCAGGACCCATTCATGCTCTTATTCACATGACAGATGAGTGGATCTGTCCACTATGGACATGAGTGGATCTGGGCTTCCATTCACGAGACATTAATTAAAAATCTCTTCCGTATCCGCCGCTTGGGCTCAAGCCTTCTCCGTGCCCGTGATTCCTTCTTCTCCCTCCGATGTCTACACCCGGTGTCTCGACGACTGCTGTACATCCGTCCTCCCCAACCTCTGCAGAATCCTTCTCTCTCTTCCCACTCGTGTATCCCTTCACCCATTCTATGATGTTTACGGAGGATGTGTTTATTCTATGCGGGCAGCACCCTGGGCCCTGAGGATACAGACTCATGGTACTCGGAGGCGCGAGAGTTAATAGGACAAACCCCAACCCTTCGACATCTCCCCAGTGTCTTTCCGTTCTCGTCAGTTTCGGTGTCCCCATTGCCAACCTCGCTGGCATTCCACATTAAAAACCGTTCCTACAATGTTACTTTGGTTATGTAAACCATCTGCCTGGAGTTTTCTGAAAGGTTCTGGAGCTCCACACTATCTCCCCAACATAGAGCCTCCCTATGCAGGTTTCCTAACCACTGCCTCCCTCCGTGTCTATTTCACACACACACACACACACACACACACACACACACACACACGCACACACCCCACCCTAACTGAACAGGTATATTTCTTAACACAGGAATTCCTACATACGTACCTGTTCTTTCTCCCTGTTGACGCCTCCTCGGGACTCCTCAACGTCCATTTTTTATCTCTTCATGCTGATACAATCTCTCCTCTTAGTTCCTATAGCTCTGCCTGTTTGGAATTTTCTGTTTTGTATTACTTTGGGTTTTTTTGTTTGTTTGTTTGTTTGTTTTCCGGCTCTTCTCCTGGTCGTGGATCTGTAACTGCCACACGACTTGCTTTACGTAGTAAGACTCGAACATCAATCTCCGAACGCCCTCAGGGCGTGGGTTTCCGTAGTGTAGTGGCTATCACGCTCGCCTAACACGCGAGAGGTCCCCGGTTCGAAACCGGGCGGAAACAGTCGGTTCCTTTTGCCTTCCCGGAGAAATCACCGGTTCCCATTCTAGGCAGCCCCACCTGAGAGGAACGAGTGATCATCTCCCTTTTCTTGTTGGGTTTTTGTTTTTGTCTTTAGGACACAGAGAACCATCCTGAGATAGCTGGGCCATTTTAGCCGATGTAGTCTGGATGAGCCCTTTCCCTGAGATGTGTCTTCTTCTAGTCCCGGAGAATTTGAAACGTGCAAGTTTGGGGACGCCCGAGTTTTCCCGTGGCTGCTTCCTCCTCCTTCCCCTGGCAGAGGAAAAGGTGCCCGTCGCTCTCTGGCCCTGGGTCATCTCGGAGAAGACATGCCCTTAGTGGCTCCTGATTTCATACTAAAGGCTCTGACATTTTCTGTGCTGGGGGCCGCCCAGGACAGTGAGCACGGACTGAGGGGAGGACCGGTAAGGTCAAAGACTGGAGAAGAAAGCGGGTGAGGTGGGGAATTAGCTCAGGCGGTAGAGCGCTCGCTTAGCATGTGAGAGGTAGTGGGATCGACGCCCACATTCTCCAGACTCTGCTGTTTTGACCCAATGTTCCAGCTCACAACTCCACACCTTCCAACCCATTGAATTCACTGAGAAAATATTAGACACTTCGAACCCACTAATTTGGATGCTTTTTCGTACCTTGCCTCTGAGCAAGTTCAAGACCAGCCTTCTTTGGCTCTACCTGTGCGGGGTGAGGAGATCCACAATCAATTTATGACTTGTTTTGTTTCTACAGAGGAGCTGTGATCCCAAGGGACACATTCGGTTGCTCTTTTTCTCCGTTTCTCCTGCAGCTTGGCCCTCCTGACAAGCGCAGGGCAGAGCAGAGTGAGGAAGGATCCAACTTCCTTCTCAGTGGATTGAGATGGTGAACCCCAAGTGACCAGAAAATACTGGGGAAGACACATGGAAAGCAAACACATCAAGTTGTTTATGAACTCTTGAATGCACCAGGCGAGCTGTGGACAAGGGGCTCTGACCCTAAACAACACGGCGTAGACTCTGAGAACCGCACTGAGCAGTAGCCCGCTGCCCCGGTCCACACTGGCCACTGGGGTGCACACACTCCAGAGATCTCCAAAGAGTATTATAAAGGCTTTGAAAACAGAAGGGACCTTGAAACCCTAGCACATCGAGGGCTGGTTGGTACTTGGAACTTGAACACAAGGCAAAATACCCACAAAAACAAAGCTTCTCTGTAAGATTTGAGTGAGACACAAAGCCTTATAACATAATATTTAAGTGGCTAGGTTATCATCCAAAATGATTCAGCATATAAGGAACCAAGAAATTCTTCAATCACTCGGAGGAGAGAATCAACAGATACCAATATTGAGGTGACACACGTTTTGGAATCGTCTGACAAGTACTTTACAGCAGTAATGATTAAATGCTCCAAGAACCAGGGCAAAGAGTTCTTTGAAGTGAACGGAATGTTGGAAAATCTTAGCAAATAATCTGGAGATGTAAATCCAAGTTGAAACTTCAGAACTGAAAAGGGTATGAACCAAAATTATGAATGAAAACACTGGATTGTCTCAATAGCAGAAGGAGATGGCTGAGAAACTTTCGGTCAGTGTGAAGGCAGAACAATATTAAGTACCCAACCTAAATGGCAGAGAGAAAAGTGCATTTTAAAAGCTGGACAGAGCCTCGGGGGCAAATAGGAAAATCACAAAGAAATTATATTTACATCATTGCAGAAGAAGAGGAGAAAGAGGTCATTGAAAAAAGGAAAATAATTGAATTATTAATGGCTGAAGATTCCCCCAAACTTGGCGAAAGACATAAACCAGATTCAAGAAGTTCAGCAAGCCTCAAGCAGGATAATGTGGGTAAATCCACACGCAGACATGTCACAATTAGCCTGCTGGAAACAAAAGGGGAAAAAATCCTGACAGCATCAAGACAAAAACCAAAAGGAAACTACAATCTGGATGATGAGATGTATTTCTCATCAGAAACCACAAGGACCGGAAGGAAATGACATAACATCTATTAAATGCTGAAAGAAAGACCTGTTAACCCCAGAAGGCTCAGGAGAGCAAAAATTATCCTTTGGACATAAAGGTGAAAGAAATACATGCTCACTTAAAGGTAAAACTAAGAGAACCCACTGCTAGCAGGAGTGCTAGAGAAGAATTCGTAAAATTGGGAGACCGGAAAAGGGATACCGGAAGGAAACTTAGTTACAAAGAATGAATGAACCGTAGCAGAGAGAGGCAATATCCAGGTAAATGTGACACACTGTTATTCCCTCTTGAGTTCTTTAAAGTAGGGTTGATGATCGAAAGTGAAAATGACAACACTGTCTGATGGAGTTTTCACTGTATCTCTGTGTACCATACAGATAACATAAGGAGGTTACGGAAAAGAAATTACAGGGTCGTGAGGTTTCTTTATTTAACTCGAATGGTAAGTTAATGATTCGAAGTATCCCGGGAAAAGTTCTGTATGCGTCTGGTAATTGCCGGGCCGCTTACTGACAACATTTAAATAAGCCAAAAGTATCTAGCAAGAGAAACAAAAAGAAGAATGAAAAACAAAGGGAATAGGCCATTAATCAATTAAGTAGTAAACTCATAGGCAAACCCATCGAAATATCAGAAAACTAAACGTAAGTAATCTAAACATATCAATTAAGAGTCAGATGGTCAGGATGTATTAAAATAGATTTCTCGCGGTAGGAAACTCACTTCAAATATCCTTATAGCTGAGATGAAAAGGTGTATGCAACAACCAGGATTTAAATAAAATTTTGAAAAAGAAAAAAAAGAAGTTACGTGCAAGATTAAGAGTCATACACAAGACTGAAAGTAAAGAAAGGGAAAAGGTACACAGTACAAGCATCAATCCAAAAAAAGCTGAAGCGGACATATCAGTATCGATAGATTTCAAAGCAAAGCAACGCTTCCAGGTATAAAGAGAAGTGTTACAGAGTTATAAGGTGTCAACTCACCAAAGGAATAACCGTGTATTCCCTAAATGTGTATGCCCCTGGCCACAGAGCTTCAAAACTCATAAACAAAAGCCAATAAATCTGAGAAGAAAAATAGAAAACCCCCAAATTATAGTGGCAAATGTCAACACTCCTCTCTCATGCATTGATGGGCTGAGTAGGTAACAAATCAACAGACATAGTGAAGAATTGAACGCCATCCACGATCTAATTGGCCTTATAGAGCAAAATCACGATACAGACATGTTCCCCGGCAAACTGGGAGACCCTGGGCCCTGGGGCCTTGACCCATAGGAGTCAGACCCATAGGAGTGGCCGAAGGTTTCTGGTCTCGTCTTGAGAAGGAATTTGAGGACAGACACGCAGCACGTGGGTCAAGCCACACAAGCAAGAAAGTTTCTTAAAGTGAAAAGCACACTCCGGAGATAGGAGCGGGGGTGAGGGACAGACAGAGAGAGAGCTGCGCGCCCTGGGGTCGGGCTTCCATCTTTTACTGACGGCCGTGAACCAGGGGACGGAATGTTCATTACTTGGGGCTGGGTTCCCACTTTTCCTCCTCTCTTGCTCAGGGGCTTGCTGTCATGGCCCGGCCCTCTTGGGCCCATCTGGTGTGCTGGGGCTTCTCGGGGAGTGAGGCCCCCACAGGCCTCTGACCCTCCCTGAGGCTGGGCATGGCCTCCTCCGTGCTGGCCTCCAGGCTTCCTCTTACAGCTAACTAACTGCCTGCTCTGACAGAAGGGCAAAGAGTTGAGAGGAAAGCAAGATCCTATCAAAACTAAGAAATCAAGAGTGGAAGCGTGATATTAACGAGACTGATATTTTAGAGTCAGTTATTGTAAATGTCAGGAAGACTGCTCTGGTGAGACTGGAAGGGGTCACTTCTTGTCCATATTTATCCTTCCCTCTCTTGGGGTCTGAGGCGGTGAGAGTCCTCTCCCTCATCTCCCGGCCTCAGCCCGGTCCAACCTTCTAGACTTTCCCTGACTTTGGATCTACTGGACACGCTCTATCCTGATCCTGGTACCTCCACCTCGATCCGGGGACACATAGAACCATTCTGAAGGAGCCTCAGGGATACACTCAGAGAAATGGGACCAGTTGCCATGTGCTGTAGGCCACCCCCTCACTCGTCCCCCAGGCACTGTGTTGAGACAGCACGGATCTCACAGGCCCGTAAGGTCCATTTGAAGCCCCGGTCACACTCTTTCTTGCTGCCTGCACACATTTCTTTCGTTCTTCAATCATTAATGCAGACTTTTAAAAGTACTTAGCACAAGGCAATAAGCACCCTGCCCCCGATGCATCCTTCCCCTTACCGTCTAATGGGGAAGATGGCTGAACAACAGACATTCCCAACTTGGTAAACGTCACAAAACAGATGTTTTCCTGGATCTCTGCGAGAGGCAACAGGGGCCAGGTGCCTCCCAGAAGATGGCTTTGGGTCTAACAAGTAGCTGGACGAGCGAAGAGCAGTGAACGTTTGGGCGGTCTGTCAGAGGCACGTCCTCAAGTCCAGGACCCCTGGAGTCAAGTGCCAGAAAAGAGGAAATAGGAATAAAGAAGGGGGCAGAGGCCAGGGCCTGAGTTGCTCTGAAAGGCTTTACTTACCTGCTCAGGCCAAGGACAGCCCGGCCCAAGTAAGCAGAGCATAAGGAGAGAAATTCACCTGAAGAACCCGGTCACCGTTGGGGAATCTTTGGACACCCGTCTGCCCTACACCCTGCTCAACATTGGTGAGCGGAGGAGGCTGAGCTTCACCTTCTTATCCGTTCACGGATTTTTAGGGAGTGGGGACAAAAACCACACGTGGCCCGTACGGGGATCGAACCCGCGACCTTGGCGTTATTAGCACCACGCTCTAACCAACTGAGCTAACCGGCCAGACGCAGAGGTGGGCTTCCTACACTCGACTAGATAGTAAAGATGAAGATCCAATCGCCTTCAAAGGAAGTTTCTTTTTCAGAGTCACCTTGGAGCTTGGAAGACGTTGCGATCCTCGGTTTATTCAAGGCCCGAAATTTCAATTACAATACAGGGCTGCACGAGGCAAGTTCAAAAGTCACCTGCTCGGGTGTCTCGCCACCACCTTATGTGAAAGACAACCTCAGCCCCCTTCCTGCGTCCTCGGGGGGGTGAAGGGTCTCGTGTTTGCTCGCGGAGCTCCCGCAAGGTGGCAATCACCCCCGCTCTCCGCCTGCGCCTCGTGGCTTCGAACGCAGTGCCCACTGTGCTCTCCACCCATTTCCTTCTAGAGGCAGAACTTGAGCTCGTCCCCCCTTTTTACCTAATTCGGGAAAGCACTCCCACGTTTCTCTTTGCAAAGGTCACTTTGAATTAAACACGTCCCATGGCAGTGCTTCGTGACCGCATTTCTTGAAACACGTGACGCTCATTGACACCTGTGCCCACAAAGACTCAGCTTTGAGGTTCCTTCCGACCGAGGGAGCTCCGCGGACCTCAGCGTGGGACGCGGTTGACCCGAAGACGATCCTGACGTCCCCCCCGCCCGGCTGGCCGCTCCTGGCGCAGGAATTCACTGGGATTCCGTTCCGGAAGCTTCTGGGAGGCCGGGTAACGGGGTGGGCCGAGCAGCCCAGGGCCCGGACCGCGGCGCAGGACGCGCGGACGGGCACGGTGGCCCTGCCGCGAATCACAGAATAAATAACGGCGTCTCCACCGGCCGCCTCGCTTTCACGGCAGGTGCGGGGCTTCGGGCCTGGACCTTTGTGCCAGGGGCCCGAGTCTTCGTCAGGCTGTTGGACTTGGCCCTCACGCCTCCCCAGTTCACTTCCCACAGGCTGGCCTGTCTTTCCGCGCCGCTTCCCGAAGCCCGTCCACCAGCCGCGCGTTCGCGCCCTGCGCACCTGTTGCTGCCCGCGTCCGCGCTCTGCACGGCCGAATGTTCCCTGTTGGACAGTGGGGCCCGCCCTTCCTCACCCTTTCCCTGCCTTCCCCCCCTCCTCCCCCCTTCCTCCTCTCCCTCCTCTCCCCCGCTCTTCCTCCACTTCCTGGATAGACTGTGGGCCTAGCCTCGGGTAGAGGAGGAAAGAAAACAGGGAGGAAAGCTTGCAGGAAATGGGCTGAGGACACGCGTACCCTCTTTGTTGCTTTTGTCCGGTCCAAAGGCCCAATCCCAAACCGGGGAAGGGAAAGAGGGCAAAGGTAAACGCTGCGGAAACGGGCGAGGGCGATGCCGGGTAAGTGTGTTCTCCCGTGCGACGGAATCCCACGACTGTTCCAGAATCTCCAGAGAACCCAGCATTTTGCTGCATGTCCTTATCACCACGTTTCCCTGAGAATTTGGCCCGTGAAAGAACAGGACGCAGAGAAGAGCCCTTCCTTCTCCCGGCCTCCAAGCTTTGAACTTGGTCACCAGCCCCAGGGGTCACCCCGCCCCTCCCCCACCCCCCCTCCCGCGCGGGTCAAACCCCTTGGACCCTGAAAAAAAACAAAATTGAAACAAATATTTTTGAGTTGTCAGAAAAGCAAACCCAAGACACGCTGGCCTGGCCGGGATGTGAGGAAAGGGAACCTTGGTGCGCTGTGGACGAGAGTGCCGACTGGTGCAGCCACTGTGGAAAGCGGTATGGAGCTTCTTTTAAAAAGTAAAAGTAGAAATACCATATGCTCCAGGAATTCCACCACTGGGCTATTACCCACAGAAAACGAGGACACCAATTTGAAAAGTTATGCGCACCCCTATGTTTTCTGCAGCATTATCTACAATAGCCCGACTGTGGAAGCTGCCCCCCCCCCCCCCGCCCCGTGTCTATCCATAGCTGAGTAGATAGAGAAGGCGTGGTGTATATGTACCCAAGGGAATACTCCTCAGCCATAAAATAAAAGAATGAGACCTTGCCATTTGTGTCCACGTGTACGGACGTGGAGGGCATTATGTCAAGAGAGGGAGTCATACCATATGACTTCACTTCTACGTGGAATCTAAAAAAACCAAAAGAACAAACAATAGAAGCAGACTCATAAAGACAGAGAATAAACAAGCAGTTGGTAGAGGGATGGGGTGGGTGGTGATGAAATTCATAAAGGGGGATGACGAGGTACGAACTTCCAGTTATAAAATAAATAGGTCAGGGAGATGAAAAGTACAGCACGGGGAATATAGTGATTGATCTTGTGATGAGGTCATATGGTGACCACACCCATCGTGCGGAGCACTGAGTGATGCACAGAGTTGTTGAATCACCGTGTTGGGCACCTGAAACTAATAGGAACTTGTGAGTCAGCCACGCTTCAGTAGTAACAGTAATGAGAGTTCTGAGAAAGGGAGGGAGGGGGAAGGAAGGAGGAAGGAAGGCAGGAAAAGGAAGGGGAGGGAGGAAAGAAGGAGGGGAAGGGGGGAAGGGAAGAAGGACAGGAAGGAATGAAGGGAGGGAGGGAAGGAGGAAGGAAGGAAAGAGAAAAAGACACCTCCCGCCTGGGGCGCCCACGGAAACTCCTGGACAGAGGACGCCCCACTCTCAGGTCGGTAGGGAGGCGGTGAGAGAGACTCTGTACCCCCCACCCCCCCAGCCCCGCAGCCCTAGGCCCGCAGAGGGAGACGGGAGAGAGTCTGGGGCGCGGGCATGGCCAGGGGGCAGCGACAGCAGTTTGGGGCTCCACCAGAGCGGGGCCCACGGCTCCGCGCCCCGACGCCCCGCCCTCCCCGCCTCGCTGTTTGTACCGGAGACCCTTTGGGAGATTCAATGCGTATTTTCACCGTGACCGCGCGGCCCTCCTCCTGAGGAGGGAGGACAAACACTCAGAATCCGCACAAGCCGAGGACTCACTGCACAGGAAAAGTCTCCACCCCAAGCCCAGGGACACAGACTAGGCTCCAACAGTCTTCACTCTGACTTGTTCAGGCCCACCACTCAAGGACCAGACCAAAGGTGAACCTGGGTAAGTACGCGAGCACCTCGTGGTCCTCCCACGACCCAGTCCTGCTGATTGAACCAGTGATTCACCTGCTTTACAAAGTCGCACTCTTAAATACAGAGAACAGTCTGAGGGTTGATGGGGGGCGGGGGAGGGGAGGGGAGGGGAGGGGGGGAAGTGGGGGGATGGGCATTGAGGAGGGCACTTGTTGGGATGAGCACTCGGTGTTGTATGGAAGCGATGAACCACGGGAATCTACCCCCAAAACTGAGAGCACACTTTACGCACTGTATGTTAGCCAATTTGGCAATAAATTATATTTTTTAAAAAATCCACCCCATCCCGGCCTAGAAGGATCTTATCAACTTTCGCCCTAAAACTGTCTTAGGATTAATAACTCCATCCCCCAAACCCTTCACATCTCTTCTGACCCTGGGTTGAGGCACTCCTACGACTGCCTGGGGTTCTTTGTTGTTGAGCTGATCCCACAATCTGTGTTTCCTGGGATCAACTTGGTTTTTTTGGGGGGGGGAGAGAGGGGTTTCTAGACAATGTTGATTCTGATCGCTGCCTCGCACATTTATAAATGAACAGGCATTCTCGCTCCACCATTATGTGATTAATTAACATAAATGAATACCCCTGATTACCTCTAAATGATTATGACATTCAACTCGCTAAATATCTCTAAAACAGCTCCTACATTCAAGCCCCTCTCCGCTTGGTCTCGGTCTGATGTCCTCAGAGTGTACATCACAAGCCCCAGAGAGAAAAGAAACAAAAATGAGGAAAAGCTGGACTCCATCAAAGTCAAAACCTCTGTGCCTCACAGGGCACAAGAGAGTCAAAAGGGCACAGAATGGGAGGCAGCACTTGCAAAGCACACATCTAATAAGGGTCTCGTAGCCAGCGTAGATCAAAATCAACAGCGAATGATGCCACGCATGCAGATCAGAACGAGGGTATGAATTCCTGCCCTCTACGAACGTGGCAACCTAATAAGGAAGAAACTGAGGCAAACCACAATTATGAGACAGTGTAGCTACTGACGGAGCGCGAGGACTCCTGAGAAAAACCTCCCCCCCCTCGCCCGGCACTGAATGCATCAAGGGGTGAAGGAGAGTGTATGTAGGGACTGGTGGGGATGGTGGGACTGGTTCAGGCACGTAGAAATAATGCCAAGTCCTGGAGTCAATTCAGTAACTGGTTTTCCCTTGTTTTGAAGAGCTAGAAGTAGTTACGTGTGAATTCTAGTAGGAAAATGATGCCGGAGATATATTCAATGCTGAGATAATAAAGGCAAAAGAATACTAACTTTATGGTGGTAACCGTAGGCAGTCAGTCATTCAACACTTCTAAGGAGTGAGTTTTAAAACTAGCTTTGCAGTTGAAAGAGCACCTTGGAGTTGGGTCCTATGAAGAAAACATTGAAGGGGGAAATCTTGCGGAGACTTAGGTGGGTTAAGAAGCTGTTGCTGTATTGCCAATAATGTAGTCAGGTGATCTCAACTAAGATGGGGAAGGGAAACAAGAAAATTAGATAGATAGATAGATAGATAGATAGATAGATAGATAGATAGATAGATAATAGATAACATGCTGTCTTTATGGTGTAAAATGAATGATATTCTAGAGAGCACAGTCTCAACAAAAGTAAATTAGAATAACAAGTAGGTATCTGGAAAGTCCCCATATGTCTGAAATTAAACAACATACATCTAAATAATATTGGTCAAAGAAGCAATGTCAAGGCAAGTTAAAAAAAAACATTTGAAATTGAATGTTAGTAAAAATGCAACTTTAGGAAAAAATTTGGAGTGCAGTAAAAGTAATGACAAAAGAAAATTTAGAGTTGGAAGTTCTTATATTAAAAAAGAAAAAAGGTTTGAAACCAATAATAAAAGATTTCACCTTGAGAAGCTAGGCAAAGAAGAGTACATTAAATCCAAAGAAGGAAAGTGCAAAAAGCAGAAATTGATAAAATATAAAATAAGCAATAAAGAAAACTTTTTAAATTCTATTTATCTCTGTTTTAATTTAAATTTCAGTTAATTAACATACAGTGCAATATTGGTTTCAGGAGCAGGATTCAGTGATTCACCACTTACATACAACACCCAGTGCTCATCACAACAGGTGCCCTCCTTAGTACCCATCACCCATCCAGCCCATCCCCCACCCCATCTCCCTCCGTGAACCCTCAGATGGTTCTCTCTATTCCTAAGAGTCTCTTGTGGTTTGTTTCCCTCTCTTCTCCCCCGCCCCCAACGTGTTCATCTGTTTTGTTTCTTAAATTCCACATACGAGTGCGATCATATGATGTTTTTCTCTGATTAACTTATTTCACTTAGCATAATACATTCTAACTCCAACCACGTCATTGCAAATGGCAAGATTTCATTCTTTTTGATGGCTGAGATATATTCCATTGTGTGTGTGTGTGTATACATATAAATGCATATGCATATATATATATATATATATATACACACATATATCACATTTTCTTTATCTGTTTGTCAGTCAATGGATATTTGGGCTCTCTCCATAGTTTGGCTATCATTGAAAATAATGATAAAGAAAATTAATGAAACAAAATCTGGTTCTCTGAAAATGTCAATAAATAAATAGGCCAATAAAAAAAGAGAGGATGAAATTTTTCATTAACAAAAGAGGACATCACTTGGAGCGACTGGGTGGCTCAGTTGGTTAAGCATCCCACTTTGGCTCAGGTCATGATCTCACGGTCCGTGAGTTCGAGCCCCGCATTGAACTCTGTGCTGACAGCTCAGAGCCTGGAGCCTGCTTCAGATTCTGTGTCTCCCTGTCTCTCTCTGCCCCTCCCCAACTCACACACACTCTCTCTCTCAAAAATAAATAAATATTTTTTAAAAGGAGGACATCACTGGAGACACTACTGAGATTAGAAAGAATGATGAAAGGATCTATGCATAATATTAAGGTAACTGGGAATATTATGAAAAACTTTTTGCCAGAAACTATAGGGTTAGGCAAAATGGGAAAATCCCTTTAAAACACAATTTATGCATGCTAACTAGACTTATTGTGCTGATCATTTCACAACATATACAAATGTCAAACCACTATGTTGAACACCTGAAACTAATACAATATGTCAGCTAAACCTCAACAAGAACAAGCAAACAAACAAACAAAAAAAATATAGTTTACTTAAAACACAGTTCACTTAAACATACACAAGAGGAAATAGAAATATTGAAAAGCTCTGTAACTATTAAAGATATTCAACTCATACATTTAAAACTTTCCACAAAGCCACTGAGTATTTTTAAAAATATTAAGCTATTTAATATTTTTGGTATGTTTTCATTCACTGGTATATTTAATTAAGTACTTTTAGAAAAAAAAGAGAATATCAGTCAATCCAATCTGAACATATTCCAGATAGAAAAGCAGGGAATGCTTTCTGTTTTGTTTTATAAGCACAGCATAACCTGCACCAAAAGCAGAGAAAATCCTTATGAGAAACCTATAGGCCAATATCCCTCATTAACATAGAGGCAAAAATTGTTTTTAAAATATTAATGAATTAAATCCAGCAATCTATAAAAAGGATAATACACCATGAATTAGGAGACATTGTCTCACGAATCAAAGTTTACTTCAGTATTGAAAAGTCAATCAAATGTAACATATTAACAGGGCAAAAATATATAGATAATAATCTCATTTGATACAGAAAAAATATTTGACCAAATATACCATCCATATGACTTTTTAACTCAGTAAACAAGAAATAGGTGCAAAAATGTCTGTTCACACCACGTCCATTCTACATTTTACTGGAAGCCCCAATCAGTGCAAACCAAACAAAACCAAACCAAACAAAACTGGAATGAATGAGTGAATGAATGAATGAATGAATGGAGTGAATAACACATATTTTAAAAGAAGACATAAAACCATATTGATTTACACACAACATAATCAGCTACACAGAAAATCCTCATAAATCTACAAAAATTAGCATTATATCTATAAGTAAATTTAGGTCACAGATTACAACAATAATATAGAAACATTAATTGTATTTATATATATATATACTGGCAACAAAGAATTGAAACATTAAGTGAGCATTTTCAATTACAATCAATAAAATACTTAGGGATACATTTAACAAGATGCACAAGACCTGACCATAGAAATTTACAAAAATTGGAAAATTCAGTATTACTAAAATGGCAGTTTTTTCTGAGTTGATCTAGAAATTCAATAAAATACTAACCAGTAGGGGCGCCTGGGTGGCTCAGTTGGCTGAGCGTCTGACTTCAGCTCAGGTCATGATCTCTTATTTCGTGAGATCGAGCCCTGCGTCGGGCTCTGGTGCTGACCGCTCAGAGCCTGAAGCCTGCTTCAGATTCTGTGTCCCCCTTTCTCTCCACCCCCACCTCTGCTTGTGCTGTGTCTCTCTCTGTCTTTCAAAAATGAATAAACATTAAAAAAAAATTAAATACTAATCAGTAACTCAGTTGCAGGAGTTTTTGTAGAAACTGACAAGCTGATTCTGAAGAACATAGAATAGCCAAAATAATTAGGAAAAGAAAAACAAATGTAGAGGAATTATACCACACGATTTCAAGCTTTTATATTATAAAGCTATAGTAATCAAAATACTGGAGTACTGCCATACTTACATAGATTAATGGGAAAGGACAGAATGTCCAGAAACAGACCTACACATCTTGATTTATGACAGACGTAAAATGTCATTTAATGGGAGAAAGGAAAGGTTTTTCAAACATGGTCCTTAGCAACTGGATAAACGTATGGAAAATATGAATCTCCATTCTTATCTTGCACTTAATACAAAAAACAAAATCAAAATCATTCATATACACTACATGAAATTTAACACTAAAACTATCAAATGTGTAGAAGTAAACAAGAAAAAAACTCTGCATGTAATTAATGTAGAAAAAGCATTGTAATCAGGGACCCAAAGAGCATGAGCCATTAAAAAAAAAATTGGATTTCATAAAATTGTTAAATGTTTGCTTTCTTTTTTTTAAGATTTTTTTTTTTTAAAGAAATCTCTATGCCCAACATGGGGCTCAAACCCACAACCCTGAGAACAAGAGTCACATACTTCCCTGACTGAGCCAGCCAGGCACCTCTTAGATGTTTGCTTTCTAAAACACAGTATTAAGAAAATGCAAAGTCAAGACAAAGACTTGAGAAAAATATTTAAGATACTTTTATATGTGAACTTATTTATTATATACACAAACTATAACATAGGACTTGTATTGAAAATATAAAACATACTCTTCCCACTCAGTGATATAAGGACAGACACCCAGTAAGCATAAGGGCACAAAAATTCAAGCACGAATTTCATAAAATGAGACGCATACATGAGCAACAGTCACATTGAACGGTGTTCAGCAACATTGATCTTCAGGGAAATGCAAAGTAAATCCAAATGAAAATTAAAACCCGTACATATAAAGACGACTGACAACATCAAACATTGCCCGGATGTGGGGAAATTGAAACTCTCACACACTGGTGGTTGCAGTGTACATTTGAGCTCCCAATTTGGAAAAATATTTGACAGTTGACGATGAAGTGAAACATACGCTTAAGATATAACCAGGCAATTCTCCTCCTAAATATTTAAGTGAAATAAAACCATATGCCTGCCAAAACATTTTATATGAATTTTCATTCATACTAGTCCATCAAGTGTCTGTCACGGGTAAGTGAATAATAATGTTTCAGGCATATTCACACAACGGAAGAGTAGTCGGCGGTAAAGAATGTACATCCGATACGTGCAATAATACGGGTGAACCCTCCAAAACACGCGGGGTGAAAAAAATGTATGAAATTCAAGAACAAAATTCATCCACATTGACAGAAATCAGTCCAGTGGTCTCACGCAGCTATAGTGGAGGCGTGTGTGGAAGGTTCATGGCAAAGGGTCCTGAGGGAACCCTGAGATGATGGATATTTGGGGCTGAATTGTAGTTCCCCCAAAAGACATGGGTAATCAGTGGAAATGTGACCTGACTCGGAAATAGGGTTGTTCCAGAAGTAATCGAGTTAAAAGGAGGTCTTGAGGTGAGCCCTAATCTGATCTGACTCGTGTCCCTACCAGAGGGGGAGATTTGGACATGGAGAGACACATGCCAGGAGGGAGGCCATGTGAAGGCACATCAGCAGAAGACGGGCCGGTGGCTGGAGTGGGGCGTCTACTGGGGAGACAACTCCTAGGATTGCTGGCAAATACCAGAAGCTTGGAGAGGCAAAGAAGGATTCTGCCGAGAGCCATGAGAGAGAGCACCGCCTGACGGAGACCTTGACTTCAGACTTCTAGACTCTAGAGCTAAGGCCATAAATGTTTGTTTTAAGCCATCCAGGTTTTGGCATTTTGTTATGGCGGCCCTAGAAAACCCATACAATGAAACTGCTCTATAGCTTTTTGTTTTCCTCCTTTCTTTTTATTTTTTATTTTTAATTTTCCTTCCTTCCTTCCTTCCTTCCTTCCTTCCTTCCTTCCTTCCTTCCTTCCTTCCTTCCTTCCTTCTCTTTCATTCTTTCGTTCTTTCCAAGTTAGTTAACATACAGTGTCATAATAATTTCAGGAATAGAATTTAGTGATTCATCACTTACATATAACACCCAGTGCTCATCCCACAGGTGCCTTCCTTAATGCCCCTCACCCATTTAGCGCATCCCTCCACCCAACAGCCCACCAGCAACCCTCAGTTTGTTCCCTGTATTTAAGTCTCTTACAGTTTGTCTCCCTCTCTGTTTTTATATCATTTTTGCTTTCCTTCCCTTAGGTTCATCTGTTTTGTTTCTGAAATTCCACATATGAGTGAAATAATATGATATTTGTCTTTCTCTGACTAATTTCACTTAGCATAATACCCTCCAGTTCCATCCACGTAGTTGCAAATGGCAAGATTTTATTCTTTTTGATTTCCAAGTAATACTCCATTGTATATATATACTACATCTTTATCCATTCATCCATCGATGGACATTTGGGCTCTTTCCGTACTTTGGCTATTGTCAGTAGCACTGCTACAAACATTGGGGTGCATGTGACCCTTTGAAACAGCACACCTGTATCCCTTGGGTAAATACCTAGTAATGCAATTGCTTGGCCGTAGGGTAGTTCTTTCTTTTTTTTTTTTTTTTTTTTTTGAGGAACATCCATACTGTTTTCCAGAGTGGCTGCACCAGCTTGCATTCCCACCAACAATGCAAAAGGGTTCCCCTTCCTCTGTATCCTTGCCAACATCTGTTGATGCCTGAGTTGTTAACATTAGCCTTTCTGACAGGTGTGAGGTGGTATTTTATTGTGGTTTTGATTTGTATTTCCCTGATGATAAGTGATGTGGAGCATTTTTCCATGTGTTGGTTGGCCACCCGGATGTCTCCTTTGGAAAAGTGTCTATTCATGTCTTCTGCTCATTTCTTCACTGGGTTATTTGGGTTTGGGGTATTGAGTTGGTAAGTTCTTTATAGATTTTGGATACTAACCCTTTACCAGATATGTCATATGCAAATATCTTCTTCTATTCCGTTGGTTGCCTTTTAGTTTTGCTGATTGTTTCCTTCGCTGTGCAGAAGCTTTTTATTTTGATGAGATCCCAGTAGTTCATTTTTGCTTTTGTTTCCCTTGCCTCTGGAGACGTGTTGAGAAAGAAGTTGCTGCGGCCAAGGTCAAAAAGGTTTTTGCCTGCTTCCTCCCTGAGGATTTTGATGGCTTCCTGTCTTACATTGAAGTCTTTCATCCACTTTGAGGTTATTTTTGTGTCTGGTGTAAGAAAGTGGTCCAGGTTCATTCTTCTGCTTGTCGCTGTCCAGTTTTCCCAGCACCACTTGCTGAGGAGACTGTCTTTATTCCATTGGATATTCTTTCCTGCTTTGTCAGAGATTAGTTGGCCATACGTTTGTGGGTCCATTTCTGGGTTCTCTGTTCTGTTCCGTTGATCTCAGTGTCTGTTTTTGTGCCAGTGTCATACTGTTTTGATGATTACAGCTTTGTAGTATAGCTTGAAATCCGTGATTGTGATGCCTCCAGGTTTGGTTTTCTTTTTCAGAATTACTTTGGCTATTTGGGGTCTCTTCTGGTTGCATACAAATTTTAGGATTGTTTGTTCTAGCTCTGTGAAGAATGCTGGTGTTATTTTGATAGGGATTGCAAAACTGTTCTATATTTTAATTGTGGTGATGGTTACATGCGCGCATACCTTGTCAAAATTCATTGAACTACACACTTAAGATGTCTGCATTTTACTGCATATAAATTACGCTTCAATCGTGTTGATATTTTGTAAACCGGCACCACGATATGGACCACCGTAAAATAAATCACCATAAATGAGTCCCCCAGGCCAGCTACTTCTTTAAAAAAAAGAGTTCTAGACTCAATGGTCTAAAAGTCAGTAGAAAAGCAAGCGCTCCAGACTCCAGGAGAAACAGGTAACAGCAGGTCTCACCTCCTAATGGAGAAGCCATGAATAGCTCAGGTAACAGATGAAAGATGAATTATTTGAAGGAACAATAAGTGGAAAGATGCTAGGGTTTGTAGCCCGGATGTGGGGTGGGGTGCAGGAGCGCTTCCAAGCGCTCGGAGCAGGCGTGCTAGAGAGGGACCCCCCCCCCACCCGTGCTCCCCGCTCCGACCGCAGGGCGCAGGGGAAGGGGGGGGTGGGGGTTGGGGGGGTGCTTCCCGCGGGCCTTTGCTCCTGTCCCTCCCCGCCCCCCGCGCAGGGCAGGTCGGCGCCTCCCGGGCCCCAGGCTGTGTTCTAGAAGCCCCCTTACGGCTCCGCCCCGGCGGTGCAGCTTCCCGAGGGTCCGAACCGCCTGGAAACTAGAAAGTGGGACTGGAATGGAATTCGCCTCAAGGTCATAAAACAGGCTGAACGATGCAGGCGCCAGGGGGAATTAGCTCAAGTGGTAGAGCGCTCGCTTAGCATGCGAGAGGTAGCGGGATCGACGCCTGCATTCTCCACTTTTGCTCGCGGGACGTTCCCACCCCCAGAGCAGTTTCTGCAGAACCCAAGGAATAAGTCATTCAAAATTCTCATTTTTGTTAGCTTCTAAGGAGTCTGAAAGTATGCTATTTTTCTCTAAGATGCACATTTGAGAATTAATACTGTGTTTGTGCTTATGTTTACTCGTTTAATGATATTGTCTAAAATTATTTTGTGTATCAGTTTTATGTGTCAACATATGATTATATATATCAGGTGTGTATATGACAGTATAGGACATTTGAGCTCCTATATCAGCATTAATATTGATGGCTAAAAATGGGAAATTTGGACATTATGTACCTCAAGGTGAGGCACACAATACCTACCAAATTTTACTGTTAAGGTATTTGAACCTGAAGCTAAGGGAACCTCTACCTCTAACTACCAGTTGGCAGGAAATAGAGCAAGTCAAGAAACATGTCAAGGGACAACACAAAGAGGCAATTGCATAAATCCACAAGGTGGGAAATTACGTCGGATAAAAGACCCAGCTCCTTTACCAACTCTGTATGACTCTGGCGTAGTGTATACATGTTGTTATACGTTTGTCAAGACCCATAGAACGTATAACCCGAATGTTAACTATGGACTTCAGTCACTAATCGTAATATTGATTCACCCATTGTAACACATGTGCCAGACTAATGGCAAATGTTGCTAACGGGGGATGGGGCGCCTGGGTGGCTGGGTCAGGTAAGCATCAAGCTTTGGCTCAGGTCATGATCCCACAGTTCTTGGGTTCAAGCCTCGCATGGGGCTCTATGCTGACAGCTCGGAGTCTGGAGCCTGCTTTAGATTCAGTGTGTGTCTCTCTCTCAAACACTGAATAAACATTGTAAAAAAAAATATACACACACACACACACACACACACACACACACACACACATAGGGGAAACTATGGAGGAGCAAGGGTAACGTTGTCTATCGGAAACAATATACTTTCCACTCAAAAATTGTTTTTTAATCTAAAAGTGCTCTAAAAAAATAAAGTATATTAGCTAATTAATAATCATTTAAAAAGAAAAGCAAGGGACCCTCTATAGCTGAAAAGAGACTTAAAACATTAGAGAAAGTGTGGATTTTACTTGGTTTCTTAGTGACCTGTGAAGGGAGATGGTATTTGCGACGGAAGTCTGAAAAAAAATGTACGCGCAGGCGTAAAGTTCTCCTTGGCGTAAAATTCCCCGATTCCACTCTCAAGAAATTGGCACATTTTCATCCTGATCTCTACTGCCAAATTCCGGAAGGAGAAACGTGCGTGGATCCCAACCTTCCTTCAGCCCATAGCCGACGACAGGCTACTTGCGTGTGGCATCTCATGTACACTGCTTTTATTCAAGGCCGCTGCGATCTCCTTAAAGTTGTAAAGTCCAATAGGAATTTCTACATTTTTTCTTCCTGAGGGCTACAGTTTTTGAAATTCTCTCCACCCCGCCCCATCTCTTCTGGGATTTGGATAGCGCCAGCTAGTTCTCCTGGAACTCTCCAGTGGTCTTCGTGTCCTCACCTTTTCTCTCTCTTTCTCTGTGAATATTCTTTGAGGTTCTGTCCTTGGGCCGCTTCTTATCTCGAGCTAATTTGCCTGGGTGGGGGACGGTTGGATCTGTGACCGTTCTTTCCTTATATGTAAATATTTCTACAAATGTGATCCCCTTCTCACCAGGAGGTTCAGAACTATTATTACCTTATACCTGTGCTATCCGACAGAAATAGGCATCGTACGTATAATTTTAAATGTTCTAGTAGTCACATTCAAAAGCAAACAGAAACAGGGGCGCCTGGGTAGCTCAGTGGGTTAAATGTCCAACTCTTAATTTGGCTCAGGTCGTGATCTCATGGTGAGTTCGAGCCCGGTGCAGAGCCTGCTTGAGAATCTCTCTCTCTCTCTCTCTCTCTCTGCTCCTCCCCTGCTCACTCGCTCTCTCTCAAAAAATAAACTTAAATTAAAAAAACACACACAAACAGAAACAAGTGAAAATCCCAAATATTATCAGTTCAACAACTAATCAATATAAGAATTATTTTTTTTTATTTTTTTCAATGTTTTATATTTATTTGTGAGACAGAGACAGAGCATGAGCAGGGGAGGGGCAGAGAGAGAGGGAGACACAGAATCGGAAACAGGTTCCAGGCTCTGAGCTGTCAGCCCAGAGCCCGACGCGGGGCTCGAACCTGTCAACCCAAGATCATGACCTGAGTGGAAGTCAACGATCAACCGACTGAGCCACCCAGGCACCCCAGTATAAAAATTATTAATGAGACATTTTGCACTCTTTGCCTCATACTAAGTTTTTGAAACCTGATGTAGATGTTACGCTTCTGGCGCATCTCATTTCATAGCACATTTCAAATACTTGATAACCACACGTCACTGGTGGCTCCAGTATTGAGTTGTACAGCCCCGTGTGGTTTATTTCTCTTTGCTTCAATTACAAGCACTTTCTCTATTCTGGAGGGCCATCTCTCCTGAGTTCCAATTTTCGTCCATAATCCCTTACTGGTATCTCTACTCGCACATCCCATGAGTATTTCAGAACTCACAGGACCTGGCAAGAACCTGATCATTTCTCTCCCCAAGTCTGCTTTAGTGAAGAATATCCAGTCTTGGGAGAAAGCACGACCATCCGCACAATTGCCCAAGCCAGAGAGCTAAGGACCTCTCCTTCCTTATCATCATCTGCATTCAGTTTTCCACCAAATTCTGTCAATTCTACCTCTCTGTCTAAATTAGAAACATTAGCTCCTCTTAATCTTCCCTTTGAGTAACCCAGGGAATGTTGCCTCGGGGTCATTGGCATTACTCTTCCTTCTGCTTGAAGACTTGAGAGTCTTGGCCTTCTTGACTCTTCACATTATTTAGGCTCACCTCAAGATCATCCCTCAGAGCGCTTTCCCCTGAACCATCAGTGCTTACTTCCATCGTCTCTGAAACTACCTAGTTTATGATTTTGTGTTTTTGTCTCCCCATACAAGAATGTATGACTTAGGTCTGTCTTGGCTGTGACTGAATCCCCAAGACGCATAGCTAATGTGGAGCCCCAGAGGCTAACAACTGAGGTAAGCCCTCATGAAATGTCTGCTCAAGGGAGAAATGAGTCTCATTGGCTGCCAGTGCCCTGCCGGGTCCACCAAGGTGATGCCCTAATGCGCCTTCTGACCTTCGAGCTTAACTTTCACTTCTTTCCAAGCCATCTTTTGCAGGAGCACCACAACTGTCTTTTGAAAAACGCAGATTTGGTCATGTCACAGTTACTTCCGCCTATAAGAAAGTGTCCAGAGCCCCTCATCCTCTGAATGGTTAGCCCACTCTCCCCTCTATGCAAGTTAACTGCTTGTTAGTCCCCCTTCATTCCAGGTGATTTCGTTCCCCTGGGACCTTGCCTGTGCCTAAAACGCCCATTTCTAAGTTAGCCATTTGGCTCCTTATCCAATACAATGTAATTACAGGAGTGATCTTGAGAAGAAGAGGAAAGGAAGGGGAAGAACAGGAACAGATGGTTTCTTTTTTACATTTTCTGATTAGGACAAAGTGCAAGTTCAAGTTATGACTGCCCAAAGTTCAGCTTCTAAGGGGAAAGGGACAGAAAAGGAAGCCAGAGGCCTCTGATCACACGGCGCCGGCTCAGAGGACTTGATGTCAAGGCCACGGGGCAGAGTGTGTTCGTGGCCACGAAGAACACAGCAAGTCAGTTTTACTTTATTCTTTATTCATGTGTATTCAATTCTATTTTTCCTTCCCTTTCATTTTGAGGTGCAAGTGTTTGGAACTATTTCGTTCTGTCAGTAGCCAGGGCTCTGTCTACTCTTGGCTGAGAACCTCCTCTCCCCCACGCAGCCCCGGCCCCATGGCCCCCACCCTCTGCAGGCAGATCTGGGCTCACCTCAGACAGAGCTGTGCAGGGCCCCCGGGGCCACTCTTCCCCCAGGACTAGACCCTGGGTCGGGCCTGAGATGCTGTCTGGGACTGGATGGCCCACGGGTTGGAGGAGGCGTGCTGAGTTCCTGGCCTTACCAGGCTTCTGTGGGTGGGAAGGCTCAGGGAAGGCTGTGAAAGGGAAAGGGGGGATGTTTCCTGGAAAGAAGACAGAGAGGCCAGGGCTCTTCCAGGCACAGGAGCAGTGGGAGTGGAGGGTCTCCAGGGGCGGGGGGAGCAGGGGTGGGGGCAGAATATCTTTTACCTTTCTTGCCGTAACCCAGACACCTACATGTTTCTGAAACTTGGCTTTCTTCTACCCACCAGCAAGGAGCTCTACCTTTTCCCTGCTCCAAAAATGTGCCTGTAAACACGGTGGGCCATTTGAACAGGTGGCACCTTCCCGGAGAATGGTCCTTCCTGTAAGTGAACGTCAGTGTCTAGGAAACCTGGCATATTTTTCCTCACTGGCCGCGAAGGGTCAGCTCGCTTCCCTCTTGATTCCCTCCCGATCGCGTACCGCACTCATGGAGGGCAATGTGGCCAAATCTATCAAAATTAACGCAGCGGCTGCACTTCTAGGATTTCATGCTACAGACACTCTTACCTGTGCCAGGAAATGCGCATAAGAAAATAACTGCAGCTTTGTTTGTAACGTCATGGGACTGGAAACACCCTAAAGACTCATCAACAGGAGAACAGTTAAATAAAATACAGTAACTGCTTACAACCGAATCTCTGGTGGACTTGAAAAGGGGGGGAAAGAGCACAAGAGGAAAAATAAAGAGATCCAAGGTCCACTGATAAAAGCAGCTTTTCACAGCATGAAGAGCAAGAACCAGATACGTAAAAATACACTTAGGTTCACAGACACTTTCTTGTACATTCCTTAGGTATCTTAGGAAATACACATGAGCATTTGCTAACTTTAACTGCTTTTGGGGCAGGGACTTGAACACTGGGAACGCCAGCGCCCTTTGGAAAACCTCTTGAATATTGAACTGCGTTCATTTGTTACCGATTCAAAAACTATATAAAATTTAAGAGTAAGGGGCGCCTGGGGGGCTCAGTCAGTTAAGCCACCGACTTCGGCTCAGGTCATGATCTCACAGCTCTTGGTTCAAGCCCAGCGTCGGGCTCTGTGCTGACAGCTCTGAGCCTGGAGCCTGCTTCGGATTCTGTCTCCCTCTCTCTCTGTCCTTCCCCCGCTCACACTGTCTGTCTCTGTGTCTCAAAAAAGGAATAAATATTTAAAAAATGAAAGCTGAACCTTGATTTCTTTCGACCGATTATTTTGTTCAGCAACTTAAAAAAAACCAACCAGCAACAGCAAAACCCACCACGTTCCTTTTTATGTCTAAAGGACAGCATGTTTAATTGGCGTTTTAAACTTAAAAAAAAAAAAGTGCTTATCTTGAATTACATATAAATGACCATTTTTCCTATGTGCAGGGTTTTCCCACTTACCCCTGGACTAGGCACCCCCGGGGCCAGAGGTGTCAACGCAGCGCCGGGAGTGGCTTCCCCCCAGGCCACCTCCCAGTCAGCCACAGCAGTTGATGATCCTAACTTTTGACAAAACAGAAGGCGATTCTGGAATATCCGGATGAACCAACAGGGCGGTGCCTGAGGCGGTCTTCCCCACTCGGGACAGGTTCAGGTCCCCATGAACCTGGGAGCTGCGCCCTGTGATGGAGACAAGAGAGCCATTGGTTGTCCTCACGCCCTTGCCCCGGGCACTCTCCGGGATGTTAGGCAGTTATTCGGTCCTCACTTCACCTTGGTGGCCTGAAAAGTCAAGGGGTCCAGGAGACGTGATAATTTCTTATGCTCCAGGGGCGAAGCCTTTCCCAGGACCTCCTCATAGCCTCAGCATCACCCTCAGCAATCTCAGGGTTTGGGCTCCTGTTGGAAACGAGAAAACGTCGTGAGAAAGCGCCCAAAGGCAGGGACTGTCCCACTGCTGTGTACCTCTGAGTGAGTCCCCTCCCCCGGCAGGCTAGGCCCCAGTAAGTTCTGAGAATGGGTGGGGTGGAATTGCCTTCTCGCTGGCAAGTTTTCGCTCGTTTGTTTCCATCTCCAGGAGCCTCTAGGGCAAAAGGGGGAACAACTAGGTGGGTTCTGTGTGTGGCACAGAGAATGGCCTCTTTCCTGAAGCTAGGGCCCCGGACTGGCATTGCACTCGAAACAGGGAGGCCGGGCGGGTGGTGATGGGATCCCAGGCAGGTGGGTAAACGCTTCGTTAAGGACACGCTTCCCAACACTGTGTTTCCTCCTTTCTTCCTGCGTGAATTCAGTGTCTATAAAGTCCACTGGGCGTCGTAACCTCCCGTGGCCTTGACCCTCCGGCACCCTGCAGCCCGCAGCGTGAGCCAGGGCCTGTTCTGAGACTTGCTGGCCCCTCTTCCTTCCTTCCTTCTTTCCTTCCTTCCTTCCTTCCTTCCTTCCTTCCTTCCTTCCTTCCTTCCTTCTTTCCTTCCTTCCTTCCTCCCTCCCTTCTTTCCTTCCTCCCTCCCTCCCTCCCTCCCTCCCTCCCTCCCTTCCTTCCTTCCTTCCTTCCTTCCTTCCTTCCTTCCTTCCTTCCTTCCTTCCTTCCTTCCTTCCTCTTTCCTTCCTTCCTTCCTTCCCAGGTCAGCCCCACGTAAAGCCGGGTCCGGTTGGCCGAGAGGTGCTGGCCGCCCTACCGTCAGGTGCTCCCGCCGCGGGAACCGGAGCCGCCTGGCGCGCGCCCGGCCGACACCCAGCGCCCCCGCGCGGCCGGACCTCCGCGCTCCCCGCGCACGCCCCTTGCCGCGCGCTCCCTCGCGGTCCACGCGCAGTCCGTGGGAGTGCCCGGCAAGCCCTCGCCAGCTCCGCCGCGGGGGGGAGCCAAACGCGGAAAAGAGGCAGAAAGACGCAACTGACTACGCTTCAAAGACGTCCGGGATCGCCCGGTCTTCTGCGCCCGTGACCCTGAGAACGGGAAAAGCAGCCGAGCGCCGTGCACCTGTGCGCCGGGACGCAGCCCTGCGGGCGGCCGATCGCGAGGCCGCAGGTCCCCACGGCGAGCGCGCCACAGGCCCGCGCGGCGATGTCGGGGGAGGGCAGCGCCCGCGGGTCCCCGCCCGTCCCGGCACGTGCCGCGGGCCGTCCCCACCCGGTTTCTCGGGACACGCGGGCGCCCGAGCCTCACCCGTCCCCGGGCCCGCACCTCCGGGACGCAGCCGTGGGGTGCGGGTCGGATGGGGACCCGTGCGCTCGCTGTGCGAAACCGCCGCATCTCAAGCGGCACCACCCTCTGGATTCAGGACGGGAGACGCTACGTCCCAGCTCTCCCAGGATGCTCCAACACCTCACCCCTAAAAGGGGGTTAAGGTTACCACCTGCGGTGAAAACGAGGGGGGGCGCACGCTTCCACGCAAAAACACTTGCCCTCTCTGAGGCTCGAACTCAGGACCTTCAGATTATGAGACTGACGCGCTGCCCACTGCGCTAAGAAGGCGACAGGGACCGGGCTCCGGTTAGACCTTAAAAGAATCATCTGATTCCTGGAAACCATGATGTGCCCACCAAACACTTGTGTTTGACCTTTGGCGGGTGTTTTCCGTCTCCTTCTCTGTTGATCTGGATTGTCTTTCCCTCGGAGACATGAATGCATTTTTGACCGTCCACAGTCTCCTCTGTTGGGAGTAGTAGACTCACTAAATAGTTGAATGAATACCTCCCGAATATGTCCATAGTCTACACTTTTCTGTCCATTGAAATCTGCATTTCCACGTATGTCACCCGAGATACTCCCCTCGAAGTATCACAAACTGATTTTATGAGTCTCCATGTTTTCTCCAGGCAACCAAAAATTCTATTAAAGATCCTACTCACAGGAGGATGCCTGGCTGGCTCAGTGGGTAGAGCAGGGGACCCTTAATCTTGAGGGTCGTCCATTCAACCAACCTTAACTCACAGCCTGCCATGGTCTTGGCACCTGGGTTCAAAATTTCCAAGGCAACCTTGGCCCTTTGTCCCTCCAATCCCCGCAGATAACTTCAGATCATCCGTTCTCAAAGAGTGGTGGGGAATCCAGGGGATTCCTGAGACGCTTTCAAGGTATGCGAGGCCAATAATGTTTTCATAACATCAAGGCTTTATTTGTTATGCAAAAAGCTGATGGTCCAAAAACAGTCGGTAAAACTCCTAGTTCCGTCTATGGATTAAGCATCTAATATCAAGAGGTACCACTGACTCCTCGCTGTGTCCACAGCTGCCACATTCTCTGGGGACAAGTGTTTTCCTTAAGAATATCCTTGATGAAGCAGTAAAAAAAAGTATATACTTTGATGGAGCAGCATTTTCATTTAAAAGAATAAATAAGAAACCAAACTGTGACATAGTCAGACATTTTCGCAAAAATCAAAGAAATCAGCCCGTACCAAAAAGTAATAAACTCAAAGGCAATAACCGAGAGGCTTTGTTTGCAATGACGAGCCATTAGCTTTCAGGTGAAAATCAGCTTTTAGGAGACATCATGAACTTGCAGTTTCCCAACACCTACAGGCATTTCTGATGAGATTGGTGACAGTGTTAAGGAATGTTCTTTTCTGTTGGATACTCTACACCGAAATGTTCCAACATTTGGAAAAGCGAGATAGCTCAGTGGACCAATACGACCAAGTTGTTACCAAATCACGCATCCAAAGATAGCGAGAAGGCTTCAGATTCCACATCACAGCCAACCCTACGGAAAGTACAACCTGTCGCGTTTTGGTATAAGGTCATCAGAGAAGAATGTCCATGATTACCTGAAAAGGCTATTGAAATACTCTTTCCCTTTCTAACAACATATCTGTATGATGCCAAACTTTCTTCACATGCTTACAGCATTTTGAATGTAGAAGCAGATATGAAAATCTGTCTTCCACTAAGCCAGTCATTAAGGAGAGTTAAAGAAAAAAATATATAGTTATTTTTTCATGAAGTGTGACTCATGATAACACCTAGTAGGTTGATCGCGCTCATTTTAGAAAAAACCTAACATAAATACTTTTAAATTTGCCGTCTGAACTCTTAACATAGTAAATACTGATGGATATAATCCACAAAGAACGTTGGATTTTCACAATAATTTTTAAGAGCGTAAAGAGTCCTGGGGAACCTGGCTGGCTTAGTCCACACAGCACACAACCTTGATCTCTGGGTTGTAAGTTGGAGCCCCACACTGGGTGTAGATATTACTTAAACATAAAATTCTTTAAAAAAAAAAAAAAAAAGAGTAAAGAGTCCGGACACCAGAAAGCTTGAGGACCACTATGGTAGATTATTTCTATAAGACCTCCCTTAAACCTCCCTTCCTTGTCATCGCATCATTCATTCTACTCACTGAGAACGTGTTGTGTGCTGAGCACTGTCCTGGGGTTGGGGGTTTAGAGGGAATTGAGCAATCCTTGACCTCAGGAGCTGACAGAACAAAGGCCCAAACGTCATCATTCCAACGATTAAACATATCCTCCCAAAGACTCCATTTTGATAACATAACCCTTCTGCTCTGTATTAGTCAGCTAAGGCTGCTGTAACAAAACACCACAGACCGCGGGGCTTAAACTGTGAGAAATTTTTCTCCCAGTCCTGAAGGCTAGATCGAGATCCAAGATCAAATCAGGGCGTCGGTGGGTTTGCCTTCTCCTCAGGTCCCCCTCCTTGACTTGTTGATGGCCGCCTTCTGTCTCCCGGGGTCTTTGAGCGTGGACACGTCTGGTTTCTCTCCATGTCCTAACCTCCTCTACTTAGAAGGACACCAGGCAGATTGGATTAGGGTCTACTCTAATGACCTCTCTAAAGGCCCACTCTCCAAACACAGCCACCTTCTGAGGTGCCAAGGACTAGGGTATGGACTCACTCTCGGCATGGCCTAGAGAAATGACTGGCTCTGAGTCCTGGTTCTGAAGGTGGGTATAAACCTTGGCCACTTGTTATCTACTTGTTCACGCGGGTCCATGCCAAGTTTACGGGATCCAGTGCCGATCCCGGGAAAAGGAGGGAGGGAGGTAACTCTACATGTGTTCTTATTTCTACCTGCCTGGTTCCTTCCGCGGGAACCTCTATAGCATCCATGCCGCGTGGGTTCTAGGATTTTCTCTCTCCATATTTGGGTGAATCTCTCTCTCTCTCTCTCTCTCTTTTTTTTTTTTTTTTTTACTTAATTTAGGGAAGTCCCGTAATTCCTTTTTCAAAGTCTAGTCCAATATGCCTCTCTTACAAAACATCTCCTCCTCTACCCTACATCCTCTTCAGACTCTTTTCAGTTCTTGGCTTAGATGCTCGGGGGTGAGGGGGGCAAGGTGAAAGGCAGCAGGGAAACCTGGCTACAGCCACTTTCTACATTTCTGCACACAGCTCGATCGAAACCTGTATGGAAACCTAAAACGAGAAAAGCAGCCCCACATGTTGGGATCTCAAAATACATAGCGAAAACACAAACAGGGAACTGCGGGTAACAGGCCAGGAATTACCTGCTCTCTGCTCTGGTTTAAAACAGTTTTTACACTGTGGCATGTGAGAGACAGATAAGTGGCAGCGACCGGCCAGAACAAGATATAGTTCCAAAGCTACAAGAGCCGCGCAATTCACGGCTCGTACACAGAATGCTTTTGTTGTTGCGGGGGAAGGAGGCAGGCTTCGTCCATGTGCAGCAGAGGTCATCCTAACAGGTGGCAGGCCACCTTCCTGAGCTCTGAATGTCTGCAAAGACCCACAGAAAGTGGCCGTTGGCCTTGCTTTCCGATGGTGACCCCTGGAAGCCTCCCAGGAGGACCCGTTTTCTGCTGACAGTACGGCAGCCAGCCTGCAGCCTGGTCCTTTGGCCCTCCCAACTACTGCATCAGTGTGCTTGTCCGCATGTTTAAACCATTTCTTAAAACTGCTTTCACTGACGGACAGCGGAACCCTGCCTGCGGCGATCTCCGGATCCAGGGGAAGCCTCGGTGTCAGGAAAAGGCTTGGCCACCTGGCCACTTGCCTCTTCTTGGGACTACGCACCTTCCCGGCACACCCTTCCAGGTTCCATATCAATAACACCTCCAGACCTACCCTTGCCTTAAATACGCAATTCCAGGGGTCCTTTCTCGTGAACACATCTCCCCACACACTGTTTAACACCAAAAAACATATTTACGAGAGGCTAGGACCTTACATCGCCACAACAGGTACTTAGAAATAGAACTTAAATAAGTTTATCCATTTTGGGGCGCCTGGGTGGCTCAGTTGGTCAGGCATCTGCCTTTTTTTTTTTTTTTCAACGTTTTTTACTTATGTTTGGGACAGAGAGAGACAGAGCATGAACAGGGGAGGGGCAGAGAGAGAGGGAGACACAGAATCGGAAACAGGCTCCAGGCTCCGAGCCATCAGCCCAGAGCCTGACGCGGGGCTCGAACTCATGGACCGCGAGATCGTGACCTGGCTGAAGTCGGACGCTTAGCCGACTGCGCCACCCAGGCACCCCAGGCATCTGGCTTTTAATTTCGACTCAGGTCACGATCTCATGGTTCATAAAAATAAATAAATAAATAAATAAATAAATAAATAAATAAATAAATAAATAAAGTTCATCCATCTTGAAAGAGAGAGACAGAGGAAGCATGCGGGCAGGGGAGGGGCAGAGAGAGAGAGAGAGAGAGAGAGAGAGAGAGAGAGACAGAATCCCAAGTAGGCTCCTTACTGTCAGTGCAAAGCCCAACATGGGGCTCCGTCTCACAAACTGTAAGATCTGACCTGAGCCGAAATCAAGAGTCAGACACTTAACTGAGCCACCAGGCGCCCCACACAATAAATGTAATTAATATCTATTTCCATACAGGGTTACATTTTTTTCTTATGATGAGGATGTTTAAGATCTACTCTGTTAGCAATTTTCAAATGTAAAATACAGTATTATTAACTTCAGTCACCATGGTGAACCTTACATCCCCATGACTTATTTGTTCTATAACTGGCAGTTAGTACCTTTTGACCCCCTCCACCCATTTTGCCCACCCCCACCCCCATCCTCGCTCCCATTAAAGAATGCTTTTGGGGGCGCCTGGGTGGCTCAGTGGGTTAAGCGGCTGACTTCGGCTCAGGTCATGATGTCACAGTTCGTGGGTTCGAGCCCCACGTCGGGCTCTGTGCTGACAGCTCGGAGCCTGGAGCCTGCTTTGGATTCTGTGTCTTCCTCTCTGCCCCTCCTCCACCCCTGCTCTGTCTCTCTCTCTCTCTCTCTCTCTCTCTCAAAATCAAATACACATTTTAAGAATTTTTAAAAAGGAACGCTTTTTATTTTATTTGCCAGTTCTAAATAAAAATGATACAATGTTTACACCCATGCTCAGAAATTGAAAACGTCAAGTGGCTTCTTTATGTTCCGAGCATTGCTGGACCTACCGCGTGCGTTTGCGTTACCCCCATGGGGAACTGCCTCTCAGATCCGCGAGGTGTCCTTGGATAGTGTGATAAAGTCCTAATAATACCAAAACTAATTAAGGGACAGTCATATAACTTTACCAATTGGCCCTCTCCAAACTCTGTGATAAGGATGTGACCTCCCCTGGGATATAACAACATAGAACATACCGTTAGGTCTTCCATTATCATTTTATTTCCATTCACTGGGACGCATTTTCTTCCTCCCTCCATAGGAAGACCTAACTCGTTTCATGCCTTCTCCCAAGTAATACAGTCTCAGTCCCAAAGTTAAACGCTGAGCTCCATGTAACACCCTAAAATTCATACTTGACATAAAGGTCATACTTCTCCCTGCCCCCACTGGAGCTGTTGAATGCTAGCCCCTTGGATAGTTGCTAGGGAAAATGTTTCCTCTCTCTTTCCTCCTGCTTCTCTCCCCCTGAGTTGCTTTCATTTCTCCACTAGGGCCCATTTAAACTAGCGTTAAGTTGATCCCACGCCAATGCTCTCTCTCTCTCTCCCACCTCCCGCATGTGTTCTGTGGGAAATGTCCATGCCTGGTTGGCCTTGAAGCTCTAAAACTACAGGCCAATCTCACCGAAGAATCAACTTCAGGCAGTCAAGCCGCCCATCTGTTGCCTTAATATTCCCCTGGCCTCCTCCAGCGTGTCCCCCGTATTTTGGTGCCATTGACTGGCCTTGTTGACGCCGCTCTTGTGAAGCTTTAGGAAGAGGGAAGGAGCGCCTCAGTTTAAACTCTTGTGTGGGGGGAGTGTGCAGAAATAATGGCACACCCACAGCTCACTCCCAAACCCTTTTCGTGAATTCTGCGTCAACTGCCTTTGCTTTGTGCTACAGAGTTGCCCTCCTGACCCGGCTCAGGGTGTGATGCCACGGGTTGGGCTTCTGCCTCCCTAGACGCCCTCCTCGTGCCGATCAGACTTTAACACCGTGTGCTGAGCTGCTCTCATCTCACCGGGGCTCCAACACCATGTTTTGGGCCCCGTTCCTAAGGGGATGCCTCCTGCATTATGCTTGGGGTAAACAATCCGCAGCAAGGGGTATCCGCATCCCGCCTGGGATCCAACACTCCGTGTCACCTCCCAACATGGATACTTTCTTCACCTGGGAAAGTCCAGGACACCACAGCTCCCCAGTCCGAACTTGGTCTGACATACCTAATGACTGTACAAGTAAATTCTTCAGGAAGGAAAAGTAAAGGGAAATGGAATGGAAGAAAAGAAGAAGGCAAAAGAGAGAGAGTAGGATGAGGACTTTTTTTTTTAATTGAAGCATAGCTGACATACAATATTATATTCGTTTCATGTATACATCATAGTGATTTGACATCAACAAAATGAAAATTCAACCTGCTGAATGGGAGAAGATTTTTGCAAATGATATATCCAATAAGGGGCTATTATCCAAAAATATATAAAGAATTTATAGAGCTCACCACCAAAAAATATTAATAATAATCCGATTAAAAATGGGCAGAGGACCTGAATAGACACTTTTCCAAAGAAGTCATACAGATGGTCAACAGACACATGAGAAGATGCTCAACATCACTCATCATCAGGGAAATACAAATCAAAACCACAATGAAATATCACTTCACACCTGTCACAATGGCTAGAATCAAAAAGACAAGCAATAACGAATGTAAGGGAAGACTGGGGATAAAGGACCCCTCGGGCACTGTTGGTGGGAATGCAAACTGGTACAGCCACTGTGGAAAACAGTATGGAGGTTCCTCAAAAAAGTAAAAATAGAATTACCATATGATCCAGTAATTCCGTCACTGTGTATTCACCCAAAGAAAACAAAAATACTAATTTGAGAAGATACATGCACCCGTACATTTACTGCAGTAATAGCTGTAATAGCCAAGATATGGAAGCAGCCCACGTGTCCATTGACGGACAAATGGATAAAGAAGATGTGGTGTATAGATATAGATCTAGGAACATTACTCAGTCGTGAAAAAGAACAAGACCTTGCCACTTATGACAACATGGATGGACCTGGATGGTATTACGTTATGTGAAATACGTCAGATATAAAAAGACAAATACCATATCATTTCACTCGTATGTGGAATCTAAAGAATAAGACAAAAGAACAAACAAACAAACAGAAATAGATCTATAAATATAAAAAGCAAACAAACTTATGGTTGACGAAAGAGGGGGCTGGAGAGGTGAGCGAAAAGGGTGAAAGAGAGTGGGAGATGCAGGCTTCCAGTCATAGAATGGATAAGTCACAGGGATCAAAGGTACAGACAGCATAGGGAATATAGTCCATGGTATTACGATAGTGTTGGGTGGTGACAGATGCAGCTACACTTGGGTGAGCACAGCCCAACAGAGAGAGATGTTGAGTCACTATGCTGAGCACCTGACAAAGGATTCAAATAAAAACTTCTCTAAAGAAGATGTACAGGGGCGCCTGGGTGGCTCAGTTGGTTAAGCATCCAACTTCAGCTCGGGTCATGATCTCATCGTTCGTGGGCGTGTGCCCGCATTGGGCTCTGTGTTGACAGCTCAGAGCCTGGACAGCTAAAGAGACTGTGTCCCTCCCTCTCTCTGCCCCTCCCCTGCTCATGCTCTGTCTCTCTCTCTCTCTCTCTCTCTCTCTCTCTCTCCCAAAAAAAACATTAAAAAAAAAGATGGCCAGTAAGCGCATGAAAAAATGTTCATCATTACTCATCAGAGAAATGCAAAACAAAACTACAATGAGATATCACCTGCTAGGATGGCTAGAATTAAAACGAAAAGGGAAATAAATGTTGGCAAAGATGTGGAGAAATTGGGACCCTCGTGTAATGCCAGTGGGAATGTAAAACGTAAATGGCTGTGTAAAACAGATGACTTCCTCAAAAAGCTAAACATAGAATCACCATATCAGCTAGCAATTCTACTCCTAGGTATATACCCAAAATAATTGAGAATAGAGACCCACTCAGATACTTGTATTTCAATGTGCATTGCAGCACTGTTCACAACAGCCAAAAGGTAGAAATGACACAAATGGCCATCAACAGATGAATGGGTAAACCAAATTTGGTATCATATATATATATATATATATATATATATATATATATATATGTATATATATATAGGTGTATATATGTATATATATGTGTATATATGTATATATATATGTGTGTATATATGTATATATATGTGTATATACATATACATATATATATGAGATACATACACATATACATTTCTATATGTGTATATACATATGATAGTATCCAGTCATAAAATGGAAGTTTTCATACATGCTAAAACGTGGATGAACCTTAAAAAGTGAAATAAGTGAAATAAGCCAGATACCAGAGTATAAATATTATACGCATCCACTTAAATGAAATGTCTAGAATAGGCAAATTCATAGTAACAGAAAATGGATTGGAGGATATGAGGAGTCAGGGGAAGACAGGTATGAATGGCTTGAGTTTCTAGTTGGGTGATGGATAAAGATTTGGAAATAGTGATGGTTGGAGAACATTGTAAATGTAATTAATGGTTTTAAATTGTACACTTAAGGGTGGTTAAGGTGGTATGTTTTATGTTATCCACGTTTTACCACAAGAAAATTTTTCAAGAAGGAAAAGAAATTTGGTTTTTTGACAACATCCCCAACATGATAAAATCATGGAGAAAAAAAAAAAAAAAGAATTCTGCAGTGGCAAATGGCAGACTCCAAATCATTGCCTGAAAATTACTTAAAACCAGCTGTTTTTTACATAATCCACTTGAAATACGGGGAAGGAAAGACAGGGTGGTGGTCTGGTGGTTTCTCCTCCCAACCTCTCTGATCCCAGCTGTACCCTAAACTTGGGCTCATGCGTTTATTTTACAGTCTGCCTTCTGAAATAATTGTACTGTACAGGTTCAACTGGGGGGAAGGGGCAAAACTCACAGGGATATCTAGGTTTAGAAACACTGTGTAGGTGTACATGGGGTTGTACAGAAGGTTTCCCTTACTCATTGGAGATGAGAATGAGGCCCTTTAAACCTCCTTCTTATCCAAATCTGAACCTAACTCCACAAGAGTAATGGACAGACGCAGTGGAACAGACACTTCTATAGGAATAGAACTCAGGCTTCTCCCTGAAGCTCCTGAAGGAAGCCACGAGCATAACCACACACACGCATGCAAAACACACAAAGCACAGCACACCTCTCCGTGCAAAATGAACAAACCTTTCGGAATCTCTAAAAGTAAGAAAGAGAGTTTTCTTTGAACCCAACTTAGGGACAGCTGCCGGGGAAACCTGTTCTGTGTGGGGAAGAAAATGTTCCGGAGAATGAACGGTCTTTACAGGGCAATATGCTCTCTTTTCCATCTTGTAAGAGCTCAAAAGATTGTAGACTAGCCCAGAGGCGGGAATCACGTGTGTCGTTGCCACGGAGTGGAGCGGAGCGAGCAGGAGCGCTGACCGCATCTCCAGGACAAGATGGTTTCCTTATACTACTCATCCACGGAGGGAGTACACGATGCACGGTGGCCATAAACTAGGCTTCGGCTGTGAACAAAGCTTGTGAAAAGTCATACTAACTTAGAAACTTACAGTGGCTTCCCCGCGGGGCACCTGGCTGGCGCAGTGGGAGAGGAGCATGCGCCCGAAAGCATCAAGAACACTTTGGAAGCGTGAGCTCCGGCTTCCCCTTCCTGAAGAGCTCGCGGTGCTCGAGGCCAGTGGCTTTGTTGAACCTTGCCTGGTGCCCATGAACGTGGCCGACCCAGGCAGCTGCTTCCGCTGGCCACTGGCCATCTCGACCTCTGCAGTCCGCTCCAGGCACTCTTTTCTGTATGGTTTCACAACACGTAGACAAAAATGGGACCCTCGAATATGCCACCTGTGACTTTGAGGCACCTGTTCATCTTCCTCTTGCTCGGGTGTGCTTTAGTGAGAAAACCTGAGAAGTCCTAGGAAATCAAGAGATCAGCCAAGCTATCCCGTTGGAATTGTTCAGCCAATAACATGGTGACTTTTTAAAATAGGCTGTTGGTTGTTATCTTTGGATTCGAACAAACAGAAGATACTTTTGTGAGAACATAACTCTGCTGAATCAGGGTTTTGGTCAATGACTCGTAGAACAAGTTGGAAATCTGATGCATAGGGTACCTGTAGCTAGTTGGGATTCCTCCCTCCAAACCCGAAAAGGGTTTCTGAACAAGACGGAGGCAATGCAGGTTTATTTTCCTTCCTCTGATTTGCTTTCTCTGCTTAAAGGATCATCCCTCCCCAGTATTTCAGACCCCAGGCCCTCGTATCTCCTGCGAGGCCTCAGATATCGCTCTCCTGAATCTTCATTCTGTTGACATTTTTCCTTTAGCAACATATTCCAATCTCTTTCACCCTGGGGCTGCAGGACCTTCTCCCTGTGGGCGTCTGATGTTCTACAGTAGAAATGGCCTTTCATTGTTCATTTTTATAGCCCAGCTTCTGGAAAGAATGATACAGCTTGTGTCCCCTTCTTCCCTTTCCGTCACACTCCACAGAAGCAGAAAGCCAGACTGCCAGGGCTTCAATCCCTATTTTGCTGCTTACCAGCAGCATGATCTTGTACGAAACACTTAACTTCCTTGTACTTCACGTCCCTCATCTGTAAGATGGGGTTGTTGTGACGGTTAAACAGCATAGGGTTCTCGGATGACTGCGTTAGTACACATGAAGACCTTATAACATGCCCAGAACATAGGAATTCTCAACTGACCTCTACGGTATGTGACATTGCCCTCCCCAACCTTTTGATTGAAACTCTCCTCCCTTGGTTGCCCTAGATTACGTCACTTCTGCCTCCACTACACACACCACTTACGACAGCTGCTGTCTCCGTGCTAGGTGTGAGCCATTAGAGGAATGGGACTGGGTCTCATCGGCCTTTAAATTCCTAATAGCCACTGTGCAGGCACATGAATTGGTAGTGCTCCATAAGCATTTGCTGAATGAATGACACAAGAAATAAAACGAGCACTCTGAGCCAGTGTCTCTTGAAAGAAAAGGCTGAGGAGTTCAGCACTTTATGAGACCTTCTCACATGCAGTGTGGGGATCAGAACCATTTGCTTGATTTCTATTCCAGAATATCCCCACAATACACTCAACCACTGCTGAGGTAGCCTTCTAAGCATAGTGAGCGCAAGCACAGGCCCTGGGATCAGACTGTTCATCTTTCAGCCTCATCAGTTACCAAACGTGTGCTCTTGGGCAAGTTACTCAGTCTCTGTGCGCACCAGTTTCCTCCTAAGATAAATCATCATCATAATACACATCTCATAGAATTTTTGTGACAGGTTAATGGGATAACACATGGGAAGTGTTTAGATCACGGTCTGGAACGTACCACCTACTCAACTTAAAAATTACTATTTCAAATATTAAGACGACTCCCGGTAGAGCATTTTGGCCTTGCTCAGTTTTCATTAAAAGCAAATATGAAACGAAAATAAGCCGCAGCTCCCCCGGAGAATCCCAGAATTAGCAACATGATTCGCTAATCTTGAACGCGTGACTGGTAAACCCTGAGGATGTTCTCACGGCTCCCGGCCCCCAGTACTTTGCTCACAACCGAAGTCCTTGGTTACACCGCCAAGGACTCTTTGCCGTCTGAGGGCTTCTTAAAAACTTTTGCTCACTCAACAACCGAGCAGGGAAAGCAGATATTCCTCGGAAGGAAATCTGCATTCTGCTCGAACCCAAACACAAGGGATTAGTCTTAGCGGATTCCAGCCCAGGGCTGGGGACCCCGCTGGCATCAGAGCAGTCCTAGCCTCCTCCGCTGCAGCTGTCTCCACCTACGCACGACCACCACCACCCCTCTGAAAGCGTTTCAGCCAGCTCGCGGGCCACATCCTCTGTGACCGAGCGCTTCCGCTGCGCTGCGGTTCCTCCATTTCTCCCACGTCCTTCGGGGTGTTTTTCGCGGGGTCCGCACTCGTCTCCGTGAAGCTACTCCTAGCTCGAGTCCTCCTTTAACTGCCTTGAGGAAAGGGCACGGAAGTCAGACACTGTCATTTAAACAACGTCGTTTCCTCTTAGACCAGGTGGCCGTGGAGCACCCACCTCCCCCCTCAGCCCAGGACCCCAAGCCTCCGAGGAACTCTCCATTTCCTGGCCAGCTCCGCCCCGAACCGCCGAAGGCCCGCAGCGCAGGCGCCCCGGGGCCCCGCCCCGCTACACGGGCTCAGCCCCCATTGGCCCAGAGGCTGGGGGCGGGACGCCCCAGCCGCCGAAGCAGGGGTGATCATGTGACTCGCGGGGGCGGGGCTGCGCCGGCCGCTTCCCAGCCTGGCTGAAAGGGCTCGCGTAGCCGGCCCTGTCGGCCCTTAAAGCGGTCAGTGGGCGGCCTGGCCCCAGCTCCCCTCCCGAGCCGCGCAAAGGGAGCTGCTCCTGGCTCTCGTCCGCCCCCCAGGTTTGCTTTCCTTCCCTTCCCGAAGGTGGGCCCCGAGGTCCACCGCCGCGGAGGCTGCGGCCGCCGGGAAGCCCAGCGCCGAGTGTCCGGAGACTAACCGGAAGTGCGGTCCCAGGCGGAGGGGCGGTGCCGGCGACTGCCGGGGTAAGCGCGGCCCGCGGGGCCTGGGAGGGGCGCGGCCGCGGGCCCCGGGGGGAGTGGGAGGGGGGCGGCGGGACCAGAAAGCAGCCCCCGCCGCCTCGCCGGCCCCCGGCCTCCGCAGGGCAAGAGCAGCCTCTGCTACTCGCCGCCGAGCGGGGTCTGTGACCCCCCAGCCGCCCGACGGCGGACCGAAAGACGGTCAATGAGAAGTTGAAAGAAGAGAAGCTCGGTACGGTCGCTCCTGGAGATAATAGTAAATATTAATTACCAGGCACTTTTCTAAGCGATCTGTATCTCTTCCTACGGGGGGGGAAACCGAAGGACCTTGAAGTCCACCCCCTCCCCCAGCATCTTAAAGGTAGAGATTAGTTATATTGCACTCAAATGTTCAGAAGAACAGAACCATCTGGTTTTCAACCACCTTATAACTATTCTTGGAAAGCTACATTGTATATAAAATGGTACCGTATACACTTGTCAACTACATCTTGGCGTGTAGAGTGGTTAGAAGAATGGGTCCTTGACCTTAGAAGTTGAGGTAATACAAACAAAAGATAATTAGCAGAAAGAAAAATTTAAACAAGCAAGTGAAACAGGACTCGGGGCTTTCTTAAGTTAAAGTTAGTCATTGTCCAGAAGGATTCTTGGTGTTTTGTCTAGAGCTGGTTGGGAAGGACCTGATGGCCGCCAGCAGCAGGTGCCTCTTGGAGGAGAAACAAAATGTAAGCAAATGTGGGAAGAGGTAAGATGTGGTTGAAGGATGCTGACCAGACTGGGGAATAAATGGGAGCAATATTTAGATGGCCAGCTCCAGAAAAAATACAAATTTCACCAAAAAACTATACATTTCTGCGTTCTTGACTTTTCCTCCAGGAGAGGGCAGAATTGCGTGCTGTGAATACTTATGGACCAGAGACCTTTTGAAGCCAGAAGGAACACTGTCTGAGTCTTTGTTGTTAGGGTAAGTGGCATACCAGGTTGCGTGTTTCTAGATAAATGTGGATTTGGGAGGGGGAATGAGAGGTGGGACTGAGGGCCGGCCTAGGATTGGGAGAAGATAACATGAAAAAGGGATTGATGCTCTCTTGGCTCCTGAAATAGCAAAGTGATAAAACTGGATCCTATTCCGCTAACCTGAATGTATTTTCTACTTCTTTCCAACATGGATACTCGCAACAGGCTTGTAGTAATTGCTTCTTGGTTGATTTGCAGCCCAGAACAGGCAGTATGCTCAGTGCTTGGGCAGACTCCGTAGTTAAAAGATCGAAATTTAAATCGTGGCTCTTCTGCTTACTAGCTGTGAGTTGTTGGGTAATTATTTAACTGCCCTAAGCATCAGGTTTTCTATCTGTTAGGTGCAAATATTGGTATTAATAATACCTATTTTATAGAGTTCTTGGGAAGATTAAATGAGACAGTCCATGCCATCAATTAAAAATAAATGAAGGGGGGGGTCAACGGGGGCTCAGTCAGTTGAGCATCCGACTCTTGATTTTGGCTCAGGTCATGATCTCACAGTTCTGTGAGTTTGAGCCCTGAGTCTGGCTCTGCTTGGGATTCTGTCTCTCTCCCTCTTTCTGCCCCCTCCCATATCTCTCTCAAAATAAATAAGCTTTAAAAAAGTAAAGGAAAGGGGGTAATCCCTAGCCTCAGGCCTGATACAGTTGGCATTACCTGTTTTTTAGATTAATATTCTATCACCTTTGTCTGTTTGTCCCATGCATCCTTAACCTTGCGCTTTGAAGTTCTAAACTCAGTTTCCCTGCCTGGACTTTTATTGCCTGCCTGCTTACTCTGCACACTGTGACTCTACCGATGGAAGAGAGAACCAGTGTCTTGCTAGGGTGAGATAAGAGAAACCTCTTGGAAGAGGGTACCCTGAAGCTAAGACTTGCAGGATATGTTTGAGTTTGCCAAGAGGACCAGCCAGGGCTGCTAGCCTAGCCGGTTGCATTGCCATGGGGGCTCTGAGAATTATGACGGCCCTTTTTTTTGTCGTGCCGTGTAGTCATAGGTTTCATTCAACGGCGTAGCCTAGATCCTGGGGATATTGCAGGGGACAATAGACTAAGGCCTAACCCTAATGGAAGTTATATTCTAGTAGGAGGGAGAAACAAATGAACAGGCATCAAATCTATTCCGCATCGTTGGTTGGGAAGTGCTATAAGAGAAATGGAACAGGATAAGAGGACCCCGCTATCTGACATAAAGTAGTCCAGGGGGTGCCTCCTTTTGAGGAACTAATGTTCAGAGACTGGAATCAAATAAGGAAGCAAGCTACCTGGGGGGAGAGCATTCTAGGCGGAAGGAACAAGTGCCAGAGTTCTGAGGCGGCTCGCGAGGCTGAAGGTAGGCAGGGGTGCCACAGGACGTAGGACAGTGAAGACCAGGCTTTCTTCGGAGTGTGCCACGAAACAGTTGAAACATCTTGGAGCTAGGGAAGTTTGGGCAACTAGACTGTATTTTGCCTTCTAGGTGCTGACATCTAAAAGACTGAGATGCGAATAAGAAAATGATTTCCTTATGTTTTAAGTTTTTTCTTCTTGGTGCCCCCCGCTTTATTGGCTACTTAGAGCAGATAGGCTTCCCTGGCCTGATAAGTCGGGAATACTCTGATTTCACTTACCAGGCTATGACCAGACTCAGAATTCTTTGTTTCCACTCTGCTCCCCTTTTGACCTTAGCAGTCCTACTGCAGTAATACACATTTTATCTTATCTTTTTAATGTTTGTTTATTTTTGAGAGAGAGAGACAGAGACAGAGACAGAGAACGAGCAGGGGAGGGGCAGAGAGAGAGGGAGACACAGAATCAGAAGCAGGCTCCAGGCTCTGAGCTGTCAGCACAGAGCCCGACGCGGGGCTCGAACTCTTGAACCGTGAGATCACCACCTGAGCCAAAGTTGGACACTAAACCGACGGAGCTACAGGCGCCCCACACAGCTTAAAAGACAGAACGTTCAGGGGCGCCTGAGTTATTGTTTATGATTTAGCTAATTAAGTTTAAATGGGCTTTGAACAAGGCTTTGCACAAGAGACAGACATGGAGGATAGACTCGGTAAATATTCGGGTTTTCCTGTGTGTGAAGATGGAATGAAGAAAATAATAGAGCCTGTCGTTCATCGAGCATCCCTTGATTCTCAGGCATGGAGCTGGGTCCTTAGTGGCAGCGTCTCAGTTGTCATGGCAGCTCCTTAAGGCAGGCCATGGTACCTTACATATTTTATCACAGGGGAAATGGAAGCAGAAGGAAGGTAAGTACTTTCCTTGCCCAGGTTCCTGCGTCTACAGGGGAGCACAGTGGGAATTTGAACCAAAACCCGATTCCAGAACTTGAACGTTCAATGTCGGCACAATATATCAACTCACTGCTACCGTGTTCTTTAAAAAACAAACTAAAATATCTGTTAATTTGGAAATAATTTCAGACTCACACAAAAGTTGCAAAATCATACAGAGTAGTCCTGTACCCTTTGCCCAGCAGTCCTAAATGTTACCGTTGTACTGTGTTTGCTTTACGACTCTGTGTGTGTCTGTATTCACCTACATAGGCATCCATGTGCGTTTTTTTCCTGAACTTTTTGAGGGTAGGTTATAGCCATAATGATTCTTGTCAAACTATGAGAGAATGAAGCCCTGAAGTCTTATGACATGCTAAGCCCTAAAGTCTTCAGAGAATTAAGCCCTAAAGTCCTAAGGTATGTCATGAATTAACTGCTTTCTTATGCACGTACAATGCTTCTAGCTACATGCCATTCTTGGGAGGACTGAAAAAACAGTTACTCACATCATTTTCTGTGGAGCTTCATTCTTTCCTCGAACCCCAGCTGAGAGAGCCTGTCCTAAATACTCAATAGTTCCTGTCTTAAAAACAAGGCTGTTCTCTTACCATTACAGCTATCAAAGTCAAGATATTAACTCATATAATATTATCTTATTCAAATTTAGCCCATTGTTCCACTAATGGCCTCTTCAAGAAAAGGGAAAAACCCGGTTCTTACAAAGATCAATCCACCACCCCCCCCTATTTCATTTAATTGTCATGGCTTCTTGTTTGTGGCACACATATCCTCAGACTTTGTCTTTCATGACCTTGACTTTTTTAAGAGTTCAGGCCACGTATTTAGTAGGATTTCCTTCACTTTGGGTTTGTCTGATGTTGCCTCATGATCAGACATGATCAGCGTTGTTGACAAGGTGGCCCAGGGGTGCATTCTGTACTGCACATTCTAGTAGGAGGCAAGTTATATACCATGTTACTGGTGACAGTGACTTTGATCACTGGGTTTAAGTGGTGGCTTCCGGGTTTGTGTCCTACGAAGTTACTCTCCTTGTCCCTGTAATTATTAAATATCTAGTAAGGAGATATTTTCAGATTGTGTCAATATCCTGATCTCACAAACTTTATACCCACTAGATTTTTACCTGAAATAATTCATATTCTTCTTTTGATTGCACATAGTGACTTTTAAAATTACATCTTCTACATTTAATTGTTGGCTTTTTAGTATAAGAAAAACTCCCTCCTCAATTCGCTTTTTTTTTTTTTAATACGTATAGATTCATGGATTCTTACTGTGTTACTAACTTATTACTGCTTGTTTTGATGTTCTGTTTGTTCCGGATTTGGGTAATAGCAGCCCCCTCGGCCTGGCTCCTGGGTCCTTTTCCCATCTTGTCACCACTTTCTGAGCACTTGCTTATTTTCTGGCACAAGGTGCTCCGGGCTCATCTTGTCCTTTCTAAAGCCCGGAATCGACATTTCTTCCAGGAGCCCTGATCGCTTTCAGTGGAGAATGGTGTTTAGAAACAAGACCTGAGTGCTTGGTGTGCTCCTTACTACTAAGATTTCATGCTTTCTGTGACCTTTCAGCAGACATTATTAGAAAGATAAAATAAACGTGCACTTTGACACATACATGCATTTCTGTGTTCTGTATATACTTAAAAACTTGATCTCTGGGGCGCCTGGGTGGCTCAGTTGGTTGAGCATCTGACTTCGGCTCAGGCCATGATCCCACAGTTCATGAGTTCGAGCCCCACACTGAGCTCTCTGCAGTCGACACAGAGCCTACTTTGGATCTCAGTCCCCCCCCCATCCCGCCCCTCTCCCATTCATGTGCTCCCTTCCTCTCTCAAAATAAATAAATAAACTTAAAAAATGTTTAAAAAATTTTGACCTCCTGATACTTCTAATTCCAGTTAAACACTAGAGTTCTCTTTTCTATATTTGTAACTCCCTTCTCTGACGGTAAGGAATCTGTGTGCCATTTTGCCAGTAGTATATTTACTTATTTGTTCAGTCCCAGGGTGTACAGTAGGTAGTATATCTTCACCACCACAGGGGGAAATAGCCCTGCTAATTAGAGTGCAGTAATTGTTTATAGTTCTTTTTATCTTCAACTTGGGTTTATATTCTTAGTATCCTATGAAAGTACCATTTGAGTTTGTCCCCTTCTGGGTATTCTTCATTTGAAACACTGACTCATTTGTTTTGCTTATATTACATTGTAACATTTTGCTCAGGCGTCTTGCCTGTTTACTTACTGAGCCTGTGGAATGTAACAGTTGTGAAAGTAAAAACGTGCGTGTTACAAACAAGGTAGGTTCACAGAAGCCCGACTCTCCCTCCATCACCTGTGGCCACCAGTTCCGTTTTCCTGTGCTCTTACTGTGGGTTCGCCCCCACGGGATAGTAGCCACGCGCGTTAGTGTCTTTCACCTTTTCCAAAGCTGTCTGTGGCCAAATGAATAGATACATGTGTAAGTTTTTTATTTCTACTGCGTTCTTACACAAAATGGAGTGGATGTTTTTCTCTTTTCCTTTTTGAGAGTGGGGGGAGGGGCAGAGAGACGGAGAGAGAGAACTCCAAGCAGGCTCTGTACTGTCAACCACGAGCCCGATGCGGGGCTCAGACCCACAGATGGTGAGACCGTGACCCGAGCCAACACCAAGAGCCGGACCCTTAACGACTGAGCCACCCACGCACCCCACAAAATGTGGCGTGTGTTTCTCGACTGTTGTTTTTTGAAATTTATGGTATATCCTGAAAATCATTTTGTGTCAATTCTCGAAGGTTTTGTTCCTTGTTACAGGTGTGTAGTACTCCGTTATACGAGGTTTGTTCAACCACTTTGCTTCACATGGGCGTTGAAGTGGTTTAAATATTTTCAAACCGCAAACCTTGGCCACGGTGCGCAACTTCATGCTTGTATATGTTCAAATTGTTGGAGATGTATCTTCAGAGCCGATTTCTAGAGATGGGACCGCTGAGTCAGATATAAATGCAGATCTAGTTTTAGGAGCTCTGCCAAACTCCCGGCCAGAGCGTCGTGTCTGTTGCCCCACAGTTTTGACAACAAAATGCGCTGTCATACTTTTCAATGGATGCCGGCCTGATTGGTGAGAAACAATATTTCACATACCTTTTTTAATTATTACATTTTTTTAAATAGACGTTTTTGAGAGTACTCGTAGGTTCACAGCAAAATTGAGTGGAGAGTGCACGCAGCTGCCTTACGTCCTCTACCCGCCCCCCCCCCCCCCAGCCTCCCCGGCTGTCAACCTCTGGGACCAGAGTGCTACATCTGTTACAAAGGAGCCTACATTGAGATGCCATTATCACCCAAAGGCCTTGATTTACTTGAGGGTTCGTTCTTTGTGTTGTACATTCCATGGCTTTGACAAATGTACAATGGCATCTGTCACCATTTATGGTGTCACAGAAGAGTTTCACTGCCCTGAAAATCCTGTGCTCCGCTTACTCATCCTTCTCCCCAACCCCTGAAACCACTGATCTCTTTCACCAATGCCATAGTTTTGTTTATTCTAGAATATCATGTACTTGGAATCGTACAGTTTGTGGCCTTTTCAGGCTGGTTTCTTTCACTTAGCAATATGCGTATAAGGTTTCCCCAGGGCTTTCCCTGGGGAACATTCCTATTTCAGCTCTAAGCAATGTTCCGTTGTCTGGATGTGGCACCGTTTGATTATCCTTTCATTGACTGAAGGGCATCTTTGGTGCTGCCGAGTTTTGGCAATTGTGCACAGAGCTGCTGTAAACATCCTTGTGCAGGTGTTTGTGTGGACATCACATTTTCAGCTCCTTTGGGTAAATACCAAGAAGCACAGTTGCTGGGTTATGTAAGAGTGTGTTTAGTTGTGTGTGTGTGTGTGTGTGTGTTTTTAATGTTGATTAATTTTTGAGAGAGACACTGTGAGTGGGGGGAGGGGCAGAGAGAGAGGGAGACACACAATGTGAAGGGGCTCCAGGCTCTGAGCCGTCAGCATAGAGCCCAGCGCGGGGCTTGAACCCACCAACTGTGAGATCATGACCTGAGCTGAGGTCGGACGCTTAACCGACCGAGCACCCAGGCACCCCAGAGTGTGTTTAGTTTTGTGAAAAACCACCAAACTGCCTTCCAGAGTGGCTGTACCATTTTGCGTTCCCACCAGCGATGGACGGGAGTTCCTGTTGCTCCACGTCCTTGTCGGCATCTGGTGTTGTCAGTGTACTGGATTTGGGTCATTGTAATTTTTAGTGGTATCTCGTTTTAACGTTCAGTTCCCCAGTGACGTACGATGTGGAGCATCTTTTCATATGCTTATTTGTCATCTGTACATCTTCTCTGGGGGACTGTCTGTTCAGATCCTTTGCCCTTTTTTCAATCAGGTGGTTCCTTGTTGGGTTTTAAGAATATAGAAATGCATTGTATATTTTGGATAACAGTCCTTTATCAGATGTCTTTTGCAAATATTTTCTCCCAGTCTGTGGCTTCTCCCAGTCTGTGGCTTTAGACTGTGTCTTTTACAAAACAGAAGTTTTTAACCTTAATGAAATCCAGATTGTTATTTCTTCCATAGGTCATTCCTTTGGTATTTTATCTAAAAAATTGTCTGCATTTCCCCCGTGTTATCTTCTAGGAGTTTTATAGTTTTGTGTTTTACATTTAAGTCCATGGCCTATTTTGAGTTCATTTTTGTGAAAAGCGTAAAGTCTGTCTATTTCGTATTCTTGCAGGGACGTCCAGTTGTTCTTGCCACGTTTGTTGAAAGACATCTTTCTGGATTGCATCGCCTTTGCTGTTTTGTCGAAAGATCAGTTGACTACATCTATATGAGTCCATTTCTAGACTCTCTTCCACTGATCTATTTGTCCTTTTACCAATACTACATGGGTTACTGGAGCATTGTAGCAAGTCTTGAAGTTGAGTAGTGTCAGTCCCTCAGTTTTGTTCTCTTTCAATAGTTTGTTGACTTCTCTGGGTCTTTTGCTCTCTGTATAAACTTTAGGGTCAATTTGTTGATAGCAACAGAATAACCTGCAGGGATTTTGATTGGAATTGAGTTCAACCTGTAGATCAAGTTAGGAAGAATCGGCGTCCTGACAGCATAGATGTCAGCATATCCATGAACATGGGATTTCTGTTCATTTATTTAGTTCTTTTTTATTTCTTTCATCAGAGTTTTATGTTTTCTTCATGCATACATAAGCTAGATTAATACATAAGTTAGATTAATACTTAAGTATATCATTTTGCATAGGTGCTAATGACGTTGTGTTTTTAACTTCAGATTCATTGCTGGTGTGGAAGAACGTGATTGCCTTTTATATATTATCTTTGTATCCTGCATGCTTGCTATAATCGCTTAATTAATTCCAGGTTTTTTGTTGATACTTTTGTATTTTCTACACTGACAGTCATGTGATCTGGAAGCAAAGATAGTTTATTTTTTCCCATTCTGTATAATTTTTATTTCTTCTTCTTGTCTTACTGTATTATCTAAGACTTTCAGTATGATGTTGAAAAGGAGTAGTAAGAAGGGACATCCTTACCATTTTCCTTGTCTTAACTGGAAAGACTCGAGCTTCTCACCATTAAGTATAATATTAGCTATAGTTTTCTTGCATTCTTTATCAAGTTTAGAAAGCTCCTGTCTATTCCTAGATATTTCATGTACTGTTAATTTAAATTTCTGTAAATATAAGTGAGATTGAACATCTTTTCATATGTTTGAGAAACATTTTTCTGTCTTTTTTGTGTATTTTTTTTGCCTATTGTTCTATCAGGTTTTTAGTGGGTTTTTTTTCCCCTCAATTTTTAAGAGACCTTTATCTAATAGATGTAAATACTCGTTTGTCTCAAATATATGTTACAAACATTTTCTTTCAGTTTGTCATTGACTTTTGACTTTGTTCTTTCCTTTTTACATGCAAAATGCTTTTATTTTAGTCAAATGGCCAATCTTGTGTCATAGGCTGAAAACCTTTCTGTACACTGAGGTTATCTGTACGTTTCAGTACCTGTGTGGTTTCAACGTGTTAAATTCAGATCCCTGATCAGTTTAGAATTGATTTTGGTATGTGATGTGGGTATAGATCAAATTGTATCAGTTTTCATGTGACTATCCTGATGTTCTGACATCGTTTATTAAAAGTTCAGCGCCTGGGAGGCTCAGTCGATTGTCTGACTCTTGATTTTGGCTCAGGTCATGATCTCACAGTTCATGAGCTCAAGCCCTGCATCGAGCTCTGTGCTGAGAGTGCAGACCCTGCTTGGGATTCTCTCTCTCCCTCTCTGCCTCTCCCCCACTCATGTGCTCTCTAAATAAACAAATAAATAAGTAAATAAATAGTTTAGCTTTTCCCTGGTAATTTGAAACATAACCTTTATTGTATACTAAATTTCTATGTATGTTGATATCTGTTTCTGGATTTTTATTCTATTCCACTTATCTTTTTATGTATTCCTGTACCAGAATATTAACATTAGAAGCTTTATACTATATTTTAATGTCTCATAGAGTTAGTCACCCCCCCCCAATCTTTCTTTTCATTGTTTCCTAGCGATTCTTGCATGTTGGTTTTCCCAAGTGAATTTGAGTAATAACGGTAGCTCAGGCATTCCTGATATGTCTGTGAAGTGTCAGAAAGTATGTACTTTAGGTTTTGGGGGCCATATGGTCTCTGCTCACCTATTTAACTCTGCCTGTGTGAAAGAAGCCATGGGCAATATGTTAATGAGTTAAGTGTTACCTTGTTTCGGTAAAACTTTATGGAAACAGGCTGCAGGCCAGAATTGACCCGTGGGCCATAGTTTGCTCCCATTTGGTCTGGTTCCATGAAGAAGCATATTATTTTTTGTTGTAATTGCATTAATTCACACATCTTTTTACGAGGAACCAACATCTTCATTATATTGAGTCATTCTATCCAAGAACAAAAGATACCTTTCCGTTTGTTCAGGTCTACGTTTAGGTCCTTCAGTAGTGTTTGAGAGTTTTCCTCTTCTCTATTTTACAAAATTATTTATTTTTGCGTATTTCATATTTTCTGTTATCATACAAGGAATATTCTCTATCATTGTATGCTCTAGTCGGTTGTCTGTGCACAGAAAAGGGCTATTTCTGTGGGTGAGTTTTATATCCTACTGCCTTACTGAATTCTTTTGAGTCAGTTTTAATGTTGATTCTAGAGTTTTCTAGTTATACTCTCATACATCTCCAAACAGATATAATTTTACCTCTTTTCAGTTATTAAACCTCTAATTGACTTTTTGTTTCTAATTGTGTTGGCTAGTACTTCCAGCTCAGAGTTTATTAACAATGGAGATAGTGGTCATTCATTCTTGACTTGTTCCTGATCTCACTGGAAATGACTAGTTTTTCTCACTTAGGTACTGGCTCTAAGACTAAGGAGTGTATATTTTATCATTTAAAAAGGAGTATTCGTATAAAAAATAAAAGGAAGTATTCATTAATTCCTACTTTCTTGAGTATTTTCATCAGGTATGGATGTTGATTTCTGTTGTGAGTTCCTTCAGTATCTATGGAGATAATTATGATTTTCCCCCATAGATCTGTTAATATGCAGTATTATGTTAATGGATTTCCTAATATTGAACAAATCTTGCATTCCTTGAATAACTCCCACTTTTGTCATGATATATTACTTTCCTTAATGTGATGTTGGATTTTTGTTAGTACTTTTCACTTTAATACTGGGCTACAAAACATTTTTGTACTCTTTGTCAGGTTGTCAATGTTAAACTATTTTCACAAAAAAATTAGAAGTTTTGTTCATTTTTAAGCGCTCTGGAAGATATTTATGAAACATTAGGTTTATTTGGTCTTTGTAAGTTTGTTAGAATACTCTTCTGAAATCATCTAGGTGCAGGAGTGCCTGGGTGGCTCAGTCGGTTGAGTGTCCAACTTTGGCTCAGGTCATGATCTCACAGTTCGTGAGTAAAAAAAAAAAAAAATTTAATGATCTAGGTCTAGTGGTTTTTTGTGGGGTAATTCCTCAACAACTTTGTTTATTCTGTGCATATTAGTGCTCTAAAACTTTCTGTCTCTGAAGGGGGTGATTTTGGTAAATTGTATTTCGCGAGGAAACAGTCTGTTTCATAGACGATCACATTTGTTTGTGCAGAAGTCTGCAAAGTGATCCGGTATGTGTATGTGGGGGCGGGGTTTGTTTGTTTTAGCTATTATTTATTCCTTACTTTGTAAGCGTGTACTTTCTCCCTTTTTTCCTCATTAAGTTAGCTAGTAGTTTATCAGTTCTTTACGTTTTTTCCAAAGTAGGATTTTGATTTATAATTAGGTTGTTTTTCTCTTCAGTTTCCTGATTTCCGTCTTTAATTTTATTTTCTTCCTTAATTTCTTTTGATTTACCTTTTTTTTTAGCTTTTTGAGGTGAGAATTTTAGTTTGTTCATGTAATTCTTCTTATCGATGTAAAAATATTTAAAACTATGAATATTCCTTGGTCACTGCTTTAAATTTATTCCACAGATTATAATCTGTAATATTGTTAATTGTCAATATTTACAAATTTTGTTTTGTCTCCCCATTTGCTGAAGAGTTGTTTTATTAGTTTATTTTTCCCCATTTAGGAGGGGCTTTTTTAATTTGATGTTTCAATAAATTTTTAGTTTGATGTCACTTTATGGAACTTACTGATGCTCTCTTTGTGACCTACTATATGACAGAATTCTGTGACTGATTCATGTGTGCTTGAGAAGAAAGTTTATTTCCTGTTATTAGGAGATAACTATCCTTAACTATCCCTAAGATTTACTTACTAATGTGATCAAGTTTTCTGCATCATAACTTATTTTTGTTCTACTTTGTATGTCCATTTACTGACCGTGGAATGTTAAGTTTTCTTATTAATAATGTGTGTATCTCTATTTCTTGTTATGTAGTGTAGTTTTTGCTTGATGAGGTTGACTGCTGTGTGATTTGGTGCAAAACCATAACTGTTACAAGTCAAGCTATAGTATATGGCTTTCAACATTATCATGTTTCATGTTTTTTGGCCGAATTCTCTTCCTGATATCTTAAAAAAAAACAAAAACAAAAACAAAAACCCTACTTTTATTGTTCTATTTGCCCCATATCCTTTTTTCTGTCCCTGCGTTTTCAGCCTTTTCAAATCTTTGTTTTAGGTGTCTCTTGTGTTTAGCATATAGTTGGGTCTTGCTTCTTTAGCCACAGTAAAAATTTTTTAATGGGTGAGTGAGTCGGTTAAGCGTCCAATTCGGCTCAGGTCATGATTTCACACCTCGTGGGTTTGAGCCCCGCATCAGGCTCTATACTGACAGCTCAGGGCCTGGAGCCTGCTTCGAATTCTGTGTCTCCTACTCCTATTAAGATAATAAATGTATTTATTTTAAATATTACAATATTTAATATTTTATTAAATAAAAATAATAAATTTTTTATTAAAAAAAATTTTTTTTTTCAACGTTTTATTTTATTTTTGGGACAGAGAGAGACAGAGCATGAACGGGAGAGGGGCAGAGAGAGAGGGAGACACAGAATCGGAAACAGGCTCCAGGCTCTGAGCCATCAGCCCAGAGCCCGACGCGGGGCTCGAACTCACGGACCGCGAGATCGTGACCTGGCTGGAGTCGGACGCTTAACCGACTGCGCCACCCAGTCGCCCCTAAAATAATAAATTTTTTAAAAAATTTTAATGGGTGAGTAAAACTCATTTATCGATATGATTGATGTGTTTGGTCTCAGTGTGATCATATTATTTATACTTGTTTTTTCAACTACTTGTTGCTTTTCATTAAAAAAAAATCTAGAATGTTTCATTTTTGTTATAATGGCTACCTTGGAACATAGATCTTTGTAATGCCTTGGTACCATTTTCTTTTTCTTTTTTCTTTTCGTAGTTTTTTTTTTTTTTTAAGTTTTATTTATTTATTTTTGACACAGAGAGAGAGTGGGAAGGAAGGAGAGAGAGGAAGAAAGAGAATCTCAAGCTGATAGGACAGAGCCTGATGTGGGGCTCAAACTCACACACCATGAGATCATGACCTGAGCAGAATCCAAGAGTCGGACACTTAACTGACTGAGCCCCCCGGGCACCCCCTTGGTACCATTTTCTTATTTAGCCTTTAATTATCTGGTTTTTCAGGTTTTGGTAGTATACCTTAACTCTCACCTGCCATTAATACAATAACCAGTGAGGTTATATTAGTTTTTTGTTTCTTTTCCTAGTTTTTAGTTGAATTACGTTTATTTTACTAGAATGTGAAATATTTAATAAGACTGCTAATTCAGCAACACTTTACCACTTTTGTCATTGTGGTAAAGTTTTGTGGCATTGTTTTTCTTTTTTTTGTTTTTTCTTTAATGTTTGTTTATTTTGAGAGAGATCGAGTACGTGCTCCCAAGCAGGGGAGGGGCAGAGAGAGGGAGAGAGAGAATCCCAAGCAGGCTCCGAGCTGTCCGTGCAGAGCCTGACGCGGGGCTCAGTCCCACAAGCCATGAGATCATGACCTGAGCCGGAATCCAGTAGGATGCTTAAGCTAAGACTGAGCCACCCAAGGGCCCCTAGATGGTATTTTTATTTTCCTTTTTTCTAAAAAACTTTTTCCATCATCTTGAAGGACCTTACATTCCTCTCTGCTCCTTTTCTCCTTCACGGTGCAGCCCAGAAGGTTCCTGTCCTTTCCTTTTTACTTTCCTGAAGGATCACCACCCTGGGACTGCCTCTAAGTGTGTGCAGGCTGAGTCCCTTCCTTCTGTCCTGCTCTGATCAGAGCTTGAAGAAAACATTTTCTACTTGGAGTGAGTTGTGTCTGTCGTAGACTGGTTCCAGCACCCCGGCCGGCCCGAAGCCTGTGTCTTCAGCCGGCCCTGCTCCCCTCGCCCTGCTGCCCTGGCCCTGCTCCCCTGGCCCTGCTTCTCTTGGGCCTGCTCCCCTCATCCTGGCTGTGCTCCCCTCAGCCCTGCCCCTCGCCCTGGCCCTGCTCCCCTCGCCCTGGCCCTGCTCCACTCGGTGGCTTGCCGCTGAGAGCTCACCCGAGGCATTTGGGGAAGGGGTGTGTTTGTTCGGTGCATTTGTTCTTGTCCTTACAGAGCTAGAGGCATGCCGGGGCGGTGTGGGTGTGCGTGTGGGTGTCTGCAGCACTGATACCCCCTCTCTAACTCTCTTTTCTTCCCGTGTTCTGTGTAGTTCTTCCAGAAGTATTCTTTTTCCATCTTTAATCCGTTTTCTGCCCCTCGACCAAAGTTAGCAGGAAGCCCTTGTCATGGAAGCGCATAGGTTTTTCTGAAAAATCTAGTTGAACTACGACCTACGGCTTCCCTGACCTCTCGTTTTGGCCCGTGTGGAGTTCAGGCCGGGGGCTGCTAAAGGGAACAACAGCAACAACAACAACATCAACATCAACAGAAATTGGGTTGTGCTTGAAGTTCCCGTCTTTCCTGACCTGCGTGCCATTTCCTTTCCAGAGTCCTCGGGTAGCTGGCCTGTGCTTCCTGTCTAGGTTTCACGAAGATTCCGAGGGGGGCCGAGGATGGCCTGTGTTTACCCCGTCTTACCTGGAGCCAGAGCCAGGAAATAGGTCGTCCGCGTGGTGGCAGCTCTGGACGAGTGTCACGCGGAGCTTCTGCCCGGCCCGTGTGTTGTCTGGGTCTGAGCACTTCCGCTCTGGCTTCTGATCCCTGGTGGCAGCAGGACCCTCGAGGGACCTGAAGCCTCAGTGGCCCGGAAATGGCAGGTCCAGGCTGCTGAGGGAAGGAGTCGGGGACCGGCCTGGGCACTCTAACTCTCGTGCCTGTCAAGTGCCCGTCATTGGCCGCCTCCTGAGTTGCGTGCGGCTGAAACAGAAGGCGGCTAGGGCCGGTGTAGACTCTCAATGCCCCAGAGCCTGAGGCCTGCCCGCAGCACCGAGTAAAGTTGGGCCTTGTTGCTGTGCAGGTTGTCCCCACAGCTGCGGATGGGGTGGCCTGCGTTCCCGCGGCCAGGGTGTCACCTTTGCGTGTGTCTCTCCTGAGATTTGGCCTTGGGGGCCCTTCCCCTCCGTGTCAGAACCCCAAGGAGGACGTAGATTATGCAGATGGTTTTCAGATTCTTGTCCCCTTTCTGGAGAGCCACATGGGATAGGTTAGGACGATTCATCTCTTAGGACTCAGTGTGAGGGCTTGTGGGAGAACACCCTTAAGTTTTCTTAAGGAAACTTTACCCGTTTTTGGAGTCGTCGAGTGAAACGCTCTAGGGCCAAGTCCACTCGCTTGTGACCGTCCCTGTCATACCCTCATGTCTTACAGAAGGCCGGCTGCCGAGAGACCAGATTCGCGGGGCCAGGAAGCCAGGCGCTCTCCCAGCTAGCTCCCAGGTAAGCCGCCGTGTCTAGGCCTCAGCAACGTGCGTCCTGTCTCCGGGACTGAGCCCGGGCACAGCGACACTCGGCCCCCTTCCTTTCCTGCGAGGACACAACAGTTACGGGGGGGGACGGGGGGGACAGGGGGAGTGGTGCACGCACCGGAGGCGCCTGGTAAGCACCTGCCGTGTGCACGGGAGAGAGCGCACACACGACACCCAGACATCCTTGTCGTGCTTCAGCCAGAGGCCTCAACGACCCGAGTACATCACGTATCAGAAGATGGCAGACGCGGTGGAGAAAAGCAAAAAAGGGGTTGGGAAGCCGGGAGCATGCGGGCAGCTCCCTGTTTTAAATGCGGGGGTCGGGAGAGGCCTCCTGGGAAAGAGACGTTTGAAGAAACAGAGGAATTGAGAGGGCGCCGGGCACACCCCTGGAGGAAGAGAGCTAGGGACCAGACCGGGAGGGGCAGAGGCCCTGGGGAGCGTGGGTGAGGACAGCCCGGAGGCCATGTGGCCAGGTGGGGACGTGCGATGGGGACGCGCAGGGAGCAGGCCGGTGAGAGAGCAGGTGGGGGAGGCCGCGGGGTCAGCAGAGTCTCAGGCTGTTCTTCGGGGGGCACAGAGGACTTGCCCTGTTGTCTGGGCTTTTTCTTTGTTTGTATCTTTTCAGAGAGAGTGTGAAAGGAGAGGGGCAGACAGGGAGAGAGAGTCCCAAGCAGGCTCCGCCGGGCTTGATCTCAAGAAGCTGGGATCAGGACCCCGAGTCATGACCTGAGCAGAAACCAAGAGTCAGAGGCTTAACCGACCAAGCCCCCCAGGCGCCCCCACATTCTGTTGTTCTAACACAAGTTCCGCTGGCCGCGGAGTGGAGAGTCTGAGTGTAGGAGGTGGTGACGGGAGGGTGGCCTGAGTTCTGGGGCTACCGTGACGAAGTGCCACAGACTGAGTGGTGTAAAGACCAAATTTATTTTCTCCCGGTTCTGGAGGCTGACGGTCCAAGATCAAAGCGTCGGGCTTGGTTTCTTCCGAGACGTCTCCTTGGCTCGCGGCCGGAGAGAGAGGCAGTTGGGTTCTCGTTCTGAGAATGGAGCCAGCGAGTCTGCTGATGGCTCCGTTGTGGGGTGTGAGGGAGAAGGTCACAGGAGGACTCCAAGGCTTTGGCCGAGGACCTGAAAGAACAGGAACGGAGATCAGGTGGCCGGGGGCGGAGGAGGCCGGGCCTGTGCGCCACCGCCCCGCCTGTGCCGAACTTGTCTTTGACGGTCAGTAAGGCAGGAGCAGACACGAGGCGTTTCGTTGCAAACCCTGGTGAATAAGAAGCGTCCTTTGTGACACTTCAGGCTTTGGGGGTCGACGATGGCAGCCCCAGGCTACTTGGTGCTTCGTGCGCTGTGTGTTGTTGTTGTTGGTAGTTTCTGGATCACTCTTTCCGAAGAGGCCCCCGGTCCCTCAGTGACCGCGGTAAGTGTCCCGCTGCAGACACCCGCTTAGCGCTCCGAGACACGCGCGCAGGAGTCAACGAGGTGACCTCTGGCGCTCGGCGCACTGGTAAATAATAGGAGTATTCATTCTCTCGTGAGGACAGAAATGGGCTCACTTTGAAGATATTTTACTGGGTGGCAGAGGTCCATTTGATGGATCAGGTTGGTGACCTTGTTCCCTAGGGTACCCATCATCAAACGATCTGGGAGTGTAAGGAATTCTTAACGCTACCGCGAGAGTCATCTGGAACTTGTAGTTTGGACCCCCAAAAATGTCACGTCTGGAACGGCTTTGACGATCACGGTGACGTGATAGATTTTTTGAAATCGGAGGTGTATACTTAACCGTATTTAGCATAAGCGTGCTATCTCTCGTTCCAGCTCACCTCCTTCCCCTGCTCCGAGCCGTTGACTTCACTGCTCTGGTAGCCGTGCGTCACGTTTCTCTCTCATCCTGTCCTTCTGCCGTGGTTTCAGCATTACATTTTTCTTGTGGACCCGTGTCTGCACTCGAGAAACCGCACTCACTACTCCCACCCCATTCCGTTTTCTCTCATCCCCGAAACCTAAACATTAGAACTTTTTTGAGCTGACATTTGAAGCCATGGTATTTCTTCTTATGTTTATGAATAACTTTTTTTTTTTCTTCTATCACAACAGCTGTCTCCGTGCCCTGCACATGGAGAGCTTACCGAATTGTTGCAGGGAAATTGGAAAACTGATTAGCAGACTGATGACGCAGAAAGCCCTCCACCTTCTCGATCCTTTTGACTCCTTGTTTTGTCTGAATTCAGGTGGCCACTGCTGCTGCCGCTTCTGGAGCTGTTGTGTTTTGGGTTCTGGTCCGTTACGCTTACTAGCGTGCTATACTCAACCCTCCTGCTGTTTTCATGTCACCTGAGTGTGCGGGTGCCCGGTCCTACGCGTCACAGCTGAGGAACCATGGACTCTGTCCCCAGAAGAGTGTACATACACCAAGTAACCTTTGCATCAGCGTTTTCGTAGGTTACTTTAGGTGTCTGTGGATGCAAAATAACTTCTGTTCTAGCTTTGGGCACCTATTATGTGCTATGAGGAGCTGTCCGGCCTCTTGATTATTCGGTTGAAGCGAGGGGAAGGGGAAGAACCCTGGTTTTGAGATCACCCAGGTTCATAACAGAAATAATCCTGACTGGTCTTTTCCTCAGATGTGTCACTGACCGGTTTCGTATTAGGAAAGAGGAAAACTAACCGGGGCACCTGGGTGGCTCAGTCGGTTGAGCGTCCACCTTCGGCTCAGGTCATGATCTCACAGTCCGTGAGTTCGAGCCCCGTGTCAGGCTCTGTGCTGACAGCTCGGAGCCTGGAGCCCGCTTCGGATTCTGTGTCTCCCTCTCTCTCTGCCCCTCCCCTGCTCGAGCTCTGTCTCTCTGTCCCAAAAATAAATAAAAACATTAAAAAAAATTTTTTTTCTTTAAAAAAAGAAAAGAGGAAAACTAACTGATTTCAACCCTTGTGAAAACTAGAGCACTTATGGACTCTGGTGGAGAATTTCTGTCTTTTTTGCAGTGATTTTTAACTTTGAACATTCTTTTCTTAGTCACAGGAATATAGGTAATATTTCTTCTTTGTCTCACAGGGTTGAAAATACCAAGTAAGGAAATAGTGTATAGGATGCTGGAAACTTGTAGTGACGAACTGCTCATGACTGAAAGGCCTAGAACAGATGTATCTTTCAAGTTCTTACCAAGAAAACAGCTATGAAGAAAATGATGGGTCAAGAAGACCAGTGGAAAACTCCCTAGGAGAGAGCCATAGAAAATGTGCGCTTCAGAAGAGAGATATAATCAGAGAACTCAGAAAAGGAAAATATATCATGTATGCCCTCAGAAGGGTAAAAAGATTTTTATTCATGTGCATGAGATTACACAAATAGATGATCAGCTATACCAGTGCCTTGAACGTGAGCAAAACTTGTGTGAACGCTTAGCTCTTATTATGTGTGAGAGATCCCACACTGGGGAGAAACCTTACAGATGTGATATGTGTGAGAAAACCTTCGTCCAAAGCTCAGAGCTGCTTTCACACCAGAGGGTCCACAATTACGAGAAACCTTATAAATGCAGCAAATGCGAGAAGAGCTTCTGGCATCACTTAGCCCTTTCGGGACACCAGAGGACACACGCAGGTAAAAAATTCTATACCTGTGACATCTGTGGCAAGAATTTCGGCCAGAGCTCCGACCTGCTTGTCCACCAGCGAAGCCATACAGGCGAGAAGCCGTATCTGTGTAGCGAGTGTGATAAATGCTTCAGTCGAAGCACGAACCTCATAAGGCACCGAAGAACTCACACGGGTGAGAAGCCGTTTAAGTGTCTGGAGTGTGAAAAGGCTTTTAGTGGGAAGTCAGACCTCATCAGCCACCAGAGAACTCATACTGGCGAAAGGCCCTATAAATGCAACAAGTGTGAGAAAAGTTACCGACACCGTTCAGCCTTCATTGTTCATAAAAGGGTTCACACTGGGGAGAAGCCCTATAAGTGTGGCGCCTGTGAGAAGTGCTTTGGCCAGAAATCAGACCTTATTGTACATCAGAGAGTGCATACGGGCGAGAAGCCGTATAAGTGCTTGGAGTGCATGAGAAGCTTTACGCGGAGCGCTAACCTGATCAGGCATCAGGCAACTCACACTCACACTTTCAAATGCCTCGAATATGAGAAAAGCTTCAGCTGTGGCTCAGACCTTATTGTGCATCAGAGAATTCACATGGACGAGAAACCACCCCAGTGGTCTACATGTGAGGGTGGCTTCCTCCTAGGCATGGACTTCGTGGCCCAACAGAAAATGCGAACTCAGACCGAAGAGCCGCGTTATAAGTACAGCGTGTGCGATAAAAGCTTCCACCAGAGCCCAGCCCTTCTGCAACATCAGACAATCCACATCGGTGAAAAACCGTATATCTGTAATATGGGTGACAAGGGTCTTGAGCTCAGCCCTCCCCATGCATCTGAAGCCTCACAGATGTCTTGATCAGACAAGGAGTTATAATCCCATAGAAGGTGTATGTACGTGTCCGAGAACTCCTAAGATAAAGGACTCTAGGCGAATCTCAGACTTTCCTCGGAGCTCAGACTTCCGTGGGGACCAGAGAATGCAACTGTGGGAAGTTGAGAAATGGTTTGCCCAGAGAGCTACCCTAGCAGGACACTTTTATCAGTCACTCGAGTGAGAAACCTTACAAATGCCCTGAGTTTTGGAAAACCCGTAGCCCAAGCTCATAGCTGATCACCCACGAGGGGATTCGTACAGGTGGGAGACCTTGCAAATGCAGTGAGTGTGAGAGAACTTTCTAGCGGTGCCCACCCCTCCCCCCCCCATCCCACGAGAATTCACACCAGAGGACTAAATGCCCTCCGTGTCAACAGAGCTTCAGACAGTACACACATCGCATCGGATGTCAGAAAGCCCACAGTGGGGAGAAGCCCCAGCAAGTGTGTAAAAAGCTTCTAACAGAACTGTGACTTTTTTTTACTCTTCAGAGAAGCCATACTGGTGAAAGTGTGTCTATTTGTCTTGAATGTGGCAAATCCATTCATTGGGAGAGCCTCCTTGGGTTTGCACCAAAGAAACCCAATCTGAGGAAGGACCTTACAGAGTCTCTGAATGAGAAAAACTTCTGTCAGTGATCCGCTCTTGTGGTATCCTGGGGCACTCACACAAGTGAAAAAGCCCCTGGAGTCTGAAAAAAGCCTTGTCAGAAACTCTCCTACCTTATCGGGTCCCAAAGAACGTACTCTGCAGAGAACTTTTTGCCAGTGAGAGATCGAATTGTGTGGACTGTGTACATATAATAGGTATGAAGAGAACTGTTCTCATAGTTAGTTGACCCATATGGTAGAGATGACTTTTAACGGAGTCAGTATGTAAACAGTTTTTAGATCCCCAGGAGCTCGTTCTGGGAGGAGTGAGGGCAGATCGCGGTAGGCCTCATGGGTAACTCAGGTAAAGATGCTTTTCTTTTATCTGAACCACTTAATGATTACTTTCGCTTTTTACAATTTGGAAATCCAATAAAGGAAAGGAGCGTAACCTTGTGATAGAAGGTGTGACATGTGTTACTGTTGGGGGAAAGGATTGTATTGACTTTGCCTCTGTCCCTTTTTTATTCTTGACCAGAATGGGGACTAGCGTGTCGATAGTAGCCTGGGAACCATTTGCTAGTAGTGAAAAGAACTGAACGGCCAGGGAGTAGTGACCCTAGATCGAAACTGTCCCCCCAGGTTCCTCCTTCGGAGGGCCAACCTCATAAAGAGGCAGAATAGTCAGCTTGTGTATTTTAGTGTGAGTTAAGGCATCCCCTCAAAAGTTTCCTTTCCCTGAAATACCTTTGAGATGATCGCTGGTTTTCGAAATCTCCGCTTTAGAGATTGATTTCTTTCCAACTCAGAAGTGCAAATTTCAGCAGAACCGTCATGACGTTGCTAGCGTGCACGTTGTTGGGACCTTCTCACGTCTCTTTCAGTGATGAGACCCGCTCTTCAGATCCTCGCAGGCTGATTAAGGGAAACCAAAAGAAAGGTTTAAGCCTGAGCAGGCACAGAAAAGAACACATAATGATGCATTATTAATGGAGGAGCTAAACTTCTTGATTCTGATTATCCCGACTCCAAAGCTGGTGTTCTTTTCACTCTGTTACCCTGCTGTTGATAGCAGATCAAGCCCCATAATGATACGCTTTTCGTTTATTTCAGTTCTGCCAAGAAAAGAGAATACTTTTTATTCCCAGGGAAAGGATTGCAGTCACCACAACACAAGGTATCTGTTTGGCTTGGAATGTAGGATTCTAAATGCTAGAAGGGAAAAGTAGTTGGCAGATTCATCAGAGGTTTAAGGATGAGCACGTATCTGCAATTTACCAGGATAATTATGATTATCTTTAACATTCTCTAGAAATACTATAATTAATCCAGGGATTATTAACGGACAATTCTGAGGGGTTTTTTCCTTCTCTCAGATTAAAAGACATTTAATATAAATCCTTAAGATTCCTCCAGTATTTGGGACTATAGACTGGTGAGTCAGTATGTTGTTGCTAGTCTGGGTTCTCTGGTTTATTTTAACAAATCCCCGAACTCCAGAGAGTGTTGGCATTCGGACTCGTGGGTGGCCAGTGGCTACCTTGTGTGTGGCTCTAAGCTTTGATCCTAATGACTGGTTGATGATCTTGATAATCTTAGGGTCAGTGGATAGAGCATATAGTGATAATAAGGAATCTGATTCTAGGGGATTTTTTGTTTGTGTTTTCGTTTTTGCTTTTTTGTTTTTTTTTTTGTGTTTGAAAACAATTGCTGGAAGTTTATTCGATCTGATGTGTTTTGGTAATTTTCATACACAGCTCTTACACCATGAAAAGTGGCCCAGTGTGACAAAACACGCAAGATGTATTTGTTTCTCTTCGGTGCAAATCATGCCCGTCACTAGTATATGTTTGACAGTTGTAATACTTAAAATAGTATTGGGTGTATGGCCTGGTGGTGATGACAGTTAGTCCGTATGGCTACTTGTTAGTCATTAGAACTTGGAGAAGGGGACAGAGTTTGTGTCGTCGCCAGGGCAGTGACTCGCCCCTTCTTTCAACTAATCTTACCGGTAATTGTCTCTCGTCTTTAAGTAAATTAAGGATGGACCATCCCTCAAAAGGAGAACATTAGGGGTATGAGACAGGTCTGAGGGTGAGGGCTTTTAACTGTGGGGGAAAAGGTGTTGGTGGTGTTCATAGAGCATAACCTGAGGTTGGAGAGGACCACTTGGGAGCCTGTAACCAAAACTAGAAGGTAACTTCTGGGATGGATGGAGGTTCTCTTGAGACAGTGCCAACCTAAATCTACCTCAGGTAAGTAGTTAGAGTACCTTTCAAGATTTCAGACCAAACGAGACACTTGTATTCAGTCAATGTATTCCTATGCTTTAATGTTTTTGTTTTCCCTTAATTCTTGAATAAACTTTTATTCTGAAAAACTCTGTTTTTGTCTCTGCTAAGAAAAGGCATTTCCCCTACACTTGCGTTAGAATAAAGCCGATATGGAGGAATCCTTCCACAGTGGACACAGATCAGATCCTTGCAATGCCCACGTGAGTATCTTAGAACGTTGCCAGCTCTACCTTAATTAAATACACAAAACAAAGGACTAAAGTTGACATTCACATGGCCCTTCGGCCTGGTAGAGGCGATCAGGGCCATTAGAACAGCTCTAGAGTTCCAGGAGTTTTTGAGGCGAGAGCGGAGAGGTGAACGGAAACCTGGAAGGAGTATTGTCTCTGCTCTGCTGTGGATATTGGATCCTTCTGGAGCCTCTGCCGGGCATTACCTAAATAACACAGGAGGGTGTCACCGCTGAAACTGACCATATTTGGGGCTAAAATTCAGTAACAGCAAAACATCTGTTTATGTGAGTCACCTGCAACCTCAAAATCACGACAAATTTTGAATTTGAAGTTTGAATTTAGAATCCGCCCGGGGCACAGTTCTGCCTCTTCCCTTGGAGTGGTGTCGGCGGGGTGGCACCGAGTTTCCCCCCGTTGTCACGTGTGCCTCCGTTTGTATCTGTTTGCTCCCCTAATGGAATAGGTTTCAGGGTTTTAAGTGGCTTTCTCATTGTGAGGAAAGAAGGGGGAGGTATGACAGCCAGCGGACGAAAAGGGGAAGGGAAAATGGCCCAGCTTCGGCTTGTTTTCCTTCTGGCTTGCGGGTAGAGAGGTGTGCCCCAACGAGGCCTGCGGCCCTCCTGCTGCTCTGTCCCCGGCCCGACATTCAGGTGGGCAGTGCTGAGACGAGCCTGGGGAAGCAGCCATTCCCCTTGCAAGTGACGGGGACAGAAGTGATGTCTCGGGAAGTGGAAGAGCGAAGGTGCGTCCCAGCGCCCACAGAGGCCGTAAGTGTTTGTCGAGAATAGTTCTTTCTCCTTGAGGGAAAAAACAGCTTGTCACGCAGTAGAAGCTTGCTCGTTTCATGCTCCAGGCGACAGCTCTGGCCTCGCCTTCCAGTTGGACTCTAGAAGCAGTGGGGCAGGCTGAAAGCAGTTGACCCTTGCCGAGGCCGTCCTTCCGTCCTGTCTGGCAGGGGAACCTTGACACGGAGGGGCTGCACCTGCTAAGGTCAAGTAACTGGCGGTTAAGGTCTAGGGAGGAAAGGAGAGGACCCGTGGGGTAGCTCCTGTTTATTATGTTCCGTGCCCATTTTGAGAAATCTCCGCAGCCCTCGCGTACCTTAACTCCTGGCTCAGAAGGTTGCCTTAACATATCTGAAAACGAGGAGGAGCCTTTGTATGAAATCCTAAGTGGACCTTCCTGGTTGCATCCAGCCCCTGTTCTAAACGGGGAGCCCCGACGTGCGGGCGGAGGACTTTGGAGCTGCTCGTGGTCGTTTTCGGGGGCGGCAAGGCCTTAGGGTTCGCCAGTGGGCGGTACAAACCCTGTGTTTCTGGCCGAGCGGGGGACTGACGGAGTTTGGAACAGTCACCGCTGGCCTCCTCTACCCTCCTCGGTGCCCCCATCGGATCACCTACACGGAAAAACAAAATCTGGCAGTCAGGGCCCTCCTGACCGCTTCAACACAAATCTTTTTATCTAGCCCACCTTTCTTCTCCCAGAGGAATAAATGTGCTGACTCCTTTAACCTGCCCAGCCCATGCTGCCACCGCCTCTGGAACCTACTTCATTTGTCTTTTCTGTAGGTTTTTAAAATTCCTTTCCTTCATGGAGATTTTCCCTCATGTGTTCAAATGTGTGCAGATGCCCTTTTGTACCCGGTTTAAAAAAGAAGAAAAGGTTTGGGTTGCCTTTAATCGGCTGGTGTTTTTTTTTCTTTCTTTTTCCCGTTCCAAAATTTACCAGCTTAAAGTCTATACTGCTTCCATTTCCAAGTGTTCATTTCCCATCATACAATCTGCCTTCTCTCAATTTTCTACTTAGCTGCTTTCCCAAAGATCGCCGATCTTTCAGCCGAAGTGCAAGATGTGCTCTCCAGTACTGCAATTCATCCGCCTGTCTCTTTTCTCGTCTCTAGCAACGGGGGAAGGCATGGATTCTCACCCCGGCTTCCTTCCAGACAGCTGTTTTCCTCTCCCCACGCCCTGACGCCCCCCACGCCCTCTGGCCACGCCCCCAACCCTCTGGCCACGCCCCTGCCACCGAGCATCCACGAGGGGATGAGCTGATTCCTCCCCGCCTCCCAGCGATTCTGTGGCGGGTGAGGAGGCTTCGTGTTGCCCCTGCCATCTAGGGCTTGTGGTTCGCATTTCTCCGTCCTCCTTTCGCGCTCCCCTCACTGCGGCCCCTCCACGCCTACTCCCTGTGTCTGTGTGTTGGGCCGAGTTATGTGTGCCTGAGTTCCTGTGTGTGTTTGTGTCTGAACCTGTGTCCCTGTGAATGGGGGTCTCCCGGGCTGGCCTGGCCGCAGCTCTGCAATGAGAACCACATGTATAAAATGTGTCATGTGCTTCCGCTGAGTTCTGTGTGTATATATGATATGTTCAAAATCTTGTGCATTGTTTGTCGATGTTAACAGTGTAAATTAAATGGAAAACCACTGGAAGGTGTTCACTACACACACGGAAGAGATCAAGAGTTCCTTTAACTCCAAAGACAGTAGATAAAGCAAAACGCAAAGTGCAGAAACAGATCTGCATTATATAGGAATTTACTGTACTTAAAAAGTGTCATTTTGGATTAGTGCAGAAAGGATGAGTCACTCAGTAAATGGTGTTAGATAAAAGCTTAGGAGAAAAAATTAGATCCCTACCACCCTGAGTGCAAAAATAAAGCACAGGTAGGTTAAAAGATTGGAATTCTAAGCCAAACTCTACCATAATAAAACCAGATGGCCTTGAAGAAAGTCCCTTAACACCTCTGAACCTGAGTCTTCCACTCTCTAAAATAAGTATTTACACCATATATTTGCACTATTAAGGTAGCTAGCCACATGTAGCTATTGAGCACATAAAATTTTAGTCTAAATTGAGATATGCTACACTTATATGATACACACTAGATTTGGAAGGGTTCGTGCAAAAAAGAGAATGTAAATTATCTCCTTAATAACATATCAATTTCATGTTAAATGGTATTTTGGATATATTGTGTTAAATAAGGTATATTACTCAAATTACACTTGTCTCTTTTTTCGTTTTCCTTTCATATGGCTACTAAAAAATTTTAAATTGCATATGAGTCTCACATGATATTTCTTTTGAACAGTATCACCGTGTAGTATTTAAGGCCATCCCAAGCTTTGAAAGCCTACTGTTAGTATTTTACAGTGATTCCTTCTATTTGTATGGTAAATTACATCTTCTAGAGCTGTTTTTTGATATATTGTCTCATACAGAGTTCCCAGGAACTTGGAGGATAACAGTGATTTCCCCAGTCTGCAGATGGTGAGGAAACTAAGCTTGTACTAAAGATCCGTATGATGGAATCAGAACTAGACCAGGTCCCTTCTCTGCTGGATTCTGTCACGTTCCATTTTATATCCATTTGTATGGAACTTGATGCTCACATTGGAGCTGCTTTGAATGTCTGTGGTCGTCAGAGGCTGGCTGCAGCAGGACTGTTGTGTGAGGGGTGCTGGTGTGGGTCCCTTCTTTTGACCTGCTGTTTGCCTCCCTCGTGGGGGAGGGGGGTGTGCAGTAAGCCTCAGAGTTAAAGATCAAGCGGAAGGGAGCTTGCCTCTTCAGGTATGAACCTCCAGCTTCTGTAGGAACTAAAGAGAAGACCTAAAGAGGCAAAATCCCAGAGCAACAAAAATGAATCTTGAAAGAGGCCTATGTGAGTAAAGCAGCAGCTAGGGCCGCTCCACACAGGTTTCCTAACCCTCTGCTCTCTCTACATGGAAGGTTCCACTGCCATACTTAGAAGAGATCAAGGGTTGTTTTTCCTCCAAAGGCTGTGGAATAAAAATTCCAAACAACAGATCAGTGATTTATATAGCAAGGATTTTTTTTTTTTTTTTTTTTTTTTTTTTTTAAGTAGGCTCCTCACCCAGCACAGACCCCACTGGGGCTTGAATTCCCGACCCTGAGATCAAGACCTGAGCTGAGATCAAGAGTCAGAAGCTTAACCAACTGGGCCACCCAGGGGCCCCCGAAGTAGTTTATCTTTAAGTTGGTATTTAAGTCATGGAGAAAAGGATCATTCATTTGAAATGTGCTTAACACATTAAGGGTTGGCAAAAAGGCATTAAATTCCCACCACACCCAATCTAAAAAACGGTCTGGAGGGGTTTCATTAGAAAAAATGTACTATTTTCTTAATGTAAAACATAACATCATGGTTGTGCCAAAATAAAGTTTATGATAATTAAAAAAATAATCCTTTGTTGTGAAGGCCTTTCTTCACATAATATCAATGTCAGAAATTATGAAAGAGTTATCAGACTTGACAGTATAAAAACTAAAAACATTACTTAATTGCCCCATAGACCAGATAAGGAAGTCTACTCACCATATATCACGGGCAAGTGTTCCTATTCATGCTATAAAAGAGCTTCTACAAATCAATAACTAAAAACAGGAAAAGATGTGAACAGGGAGTTACTGAGGGAATAAAGTCAATATATACCTGAAAAGACAGTCACATTCATGAGTAGACACTTTTCCAATGAAGACATCCAGATGGCCAACAGACACATGAAAAGATGCTCAACATCACTCATCATCAGGGAACTACAAAGCAAAACCACATTTGGATACCGCTTCACACCGGTCAGAGTGGCTAAAATGAACAATTCAGGAAACTGCGGCTGCTGGCGAGGAGGTGGAGAAACTGGAACCCTCTTGCACTGTTGGTGGGAATGCAAACTGGTGCAGTCGCTCTGGAAAACGGGGTGGAGGTTCCTCAAAAAATTAAAACTAGAACTACCCTACAACTCACCAATAGCCCTGCTAGGAATTTATCCAAAGGATACAGGAGTGCTGATTCGTAGGGGCACGTGTACCCCAATTTATAGCAGCACTATCAACAATAGCCAAATTGTGGAAAGAGCCTAAATGTCCATCAACTGATGAATGGATAAAGAAGATGTGGTTTATATATATAATGGAATACTACTTGGCAGTGAGAAAGAATAAAATCATGCCATTTGCAGCAATGTAGATGGAACTGGAGGGTATTATGCTAAGTGAAATAAATCAGTCAGAGAAAGACAGATATCATATATTTTCACTCATATGTGGAACTTGAGAAACTTAACAGAAGACCATGAGGGAAGCGAAGGGGAAAAAATAGTTTCAAACAGAGAGGGAGGCAAACTGTAAGAGACTCTTAAATACAAAGAACATACTGAGGGTGGATGGGGAGGTGGGGAAGAGGGGAAAATGGGTGATGGGCGTTGAGGAGGGCACTTATTGGAAGGAGCCCTGGGTGTTGTATGTAAGCGATGAACCACAGGAATCTACCCCCAAAACCAAGAGCACACTTTACACACTGTATGTTAGCCAATTTGGCAATAAATCATATTAAAGAAAAAAGAGTCACATTAATATTCAAAGTAATGTAAAAGACTTTGATTATTCTTGAATTTTCCAACTCTTGGTAATGTTTCATATTAGCAAAGATTAAAAAACAGTAATAGCCGTATTGGTGGCAGTTTGGAAAAACAAACCTTTATAGATTGAATGTTCGTGTCTCCCCCAAATTCTTACGGTTTCATGGTGTTTGGCAGTGGGGCCTTTGGGAGGTGATTAGGTCATGAGGGTGAAACCATCATGAATAGTGTCAGTGCCCTTATGGAAGAGACCCTAGAGAGCCTTCTTGCCCCTTTGGCCATGTGAGCGCCCAGCAAGAAGACTGCCATCTTGAACAGAATCAGGAAGAAGGCCTTCACCAGAACTCCCCCATTTTGGCATCCTCGTCCTGGACTTCCAGACTCCAGACTGTAACAAATAAATTTCTGCAGTTTAGAAGCCGCCCAGTCTATAAATAGACTAAACCACTCTTGTACATTACTAGTATGAGTACAAATCGTTTATATATGTATACACAGTCTTATTGGAGAAACAAACTTTACGCCTGAAATGGTTTGAAAGTAAGAGAATAGTAGCTTTCACATTTAATGTATATATTCTTTAACCCAGCAATTACACTTTAAGGATGTTCTATAAATCTACTGATAACAAAAATCTATGTGTCTGTATCTACATGGATATTTATTGTAGCCAGCTTGTGATCTAGCAAAAAATTGGAAACGATTTAAATGCTAAGTTAAATAAACTATTTAAATCAACTGCGGTGACTCCATTTGATGAAATGCCCAAAATATATTTGTGTCAAGACTATCAAAGTAGGAGGTACATTATTGTAAAAAGTGGTATGTTTGTAAATGCATAGAAAAATTCTAGGAGGATATTGAGAATAGTATTTTTATGAATGTTAAAAATAGAGGACATTTTCACCTCCTAATTTTTATGTATTATATATCATCTCATTATTTAAATGTTAAAATTCGGAAAAAAACAGGTTGAACAGAACATTAAGAATACAACTATTTTACTGGAGTTGGGCAACTCTTAGAGCATAGCTGTACCATAAACCACTGGGACTACTTACAAGGTAGATCATGGTACTTAAAACCCAATGTCTTTTTTTAGTCGTTCATCTTTTTCTTCTGTCTGTTCTAGAGTTATACCTACCTTTGTTTTCCGAGGGATTTCTCCCTTAGTTTTCTCAACACTCAAATCCTCTTGGATTTGATCTGAAGTTATTTTAAGGAATATACCATTAGGAAGCAATTAAAAGTGTGACAAAATACACATACAAGGATGCTTGTCAAAGTGAGTCGTAAAATGTGTATGTCTGACACTAAGGGATATGCATGATACATTGCAAAAACTAAAAGGCAGGTTATACAGTGATATGTACTGAATGACTCCACTTTAATATATATAGACATGTATAGGAAAAACATTGGGAATATGCTCATTAAAATGGTTACAGTGACTATTTCTGTTGGTTTATAGGTCTATTTCCCAAATATCTAATAGTGAACATATTTTTGAAATTGAAAATGCAAAATCCATGTTTTTTTAAAGAAATTTCATAAAATATAACATAAAATTTACTATTTTAATCGTTTGTACATTTACAAATGAAGTACATTCCCATGGGGTGCCTGGGTGGCTCCCTCGGTTGAGCGTCTGACTTTGGCTCAGGTCATGATCTCGCAGTTTGTGAGTTCCAGCCCCGCGGTGGGCTCTGTGCTGACAACTTGGAGCCTGGAGCCTGTTTCGGATTCTGTCTCCCTCTCCTTCTGTCCCTATCCTGCCCCTATCCCACATGCACTCACTCTCTCTCTCAAAACATAAATAAACATCAAAACAAAATTAAAAAGGTAAAAAAAGGTAAGTATATTCCCAATGTTGTATAGCCATCACACTGTCAATTTCTAGAACTTTTTCATCCTCCCAAACAGAAACTCTGTTCCCATTAGAAAGTAACTTATTCTCTCTTCCTCGAGCCCCTGGTAACCTCTCTCTTACTTTCCGCCCCCATGAGTTTGCCTAGTCTAGGTACCTCATATGAGTGGAATCATACGATATTTGTCCTTTTGTGTCTAGCTTATTTCACTTAGCATAATGTTTTCCCGGTGCATCTCTGTGCAGCATGTATCAGAATTTCATTCTTTTTTAAGGATGAATAATCTTCTGTTGTATGAGTACACCACATTTTGCTTATCCACTCATCTGCTGATGGAAAGTTGCGTTGTTTTCACCCTTGAATCCATGTATTTCAAAATAGTTCGTGTAGCTTTGAGGGCCTTGATGCAGTGAAGCTCTTATGTTTCGCCTACAAAATTTAGCTGCCAACTGGTCTCCTTTTTTTTTTTTCTTTTTAAAGATTTTACTTTTAAGTAATCTCTGCACCCACGTGGGGCTCGAACTCACAACTCCAGGAGTCACATGCTCTATCGGTGGAGCCAGCCGGGGGCCCCTAAATTGTCCTTTCTTAAAAAGATGGCCTCGTATGTTGGTAAACGTCCCGAGAGGATTCTCTGGTGCTGTGTCCCTCAAGTTCTTCTCATCTTTTTCTCTCTTAGGTATCCTCAACGTTCAAGATTTTATACGGTTTCCTTTTACGGGGGAAATAAAACTTACACGCAAAATGCTTTTAAAATAAGAGATCAGCCAAGAACTTCATTGTGATACAGACTTTGTCCAGGCGGAATTCAGAGGAGGGAGGCATCACCCAACCGGACCCCTTGTTAGGAAAACCAGTTCTGGAAGCCCCATCGTTCAGCGACGGAGTCTCTGGTGGGACTTCCCACCTGAGGGCCAGAGCCTCTCCGCTTGAAGTGTGCAGTTTCCGTATACATCGTTTGTGATGTGTTCCTGTGGAAATTTCCCCACTGGGACACCCACTATCCTAGTAGGTACTCTAAAGATTTCAAGTATTAGCTGGAGGAAATGAAACACCCGCAGGGAAAGAAGCCTCCCTAGAGGGAAGAGAGGTGGAAAGGAGGTGACATTTGTTAAGCACTTACTGTGTATGAAGTACGATCATTTCTTTCCAAGAACATTCAAATCTGGGAGTAGGACAACCACCGGAAATGACGCAACCTGGCGGTGGCTTGGCCAGAAGGCGTCTTATTGGGGGTTTGCCTGAACGCGCAGGGCTGTGAGTAGGTTGAATGCGGCCCGACCACCGTGGAAGAACTTTTTCTTTATTTAACAAATGGTTGCTGAGGCTGGACATCATTGTAGACAATGCGCAAATATCAGTGAAGAGAACGTGCATTTATGAAGTTTGCATTGTGATAGGAGGGTGGGGTAAACACCATAACAAACAGTCGTAACGCTCACACGGCCTGGTTACAGGGAACAAGTCTGTGAAGCCTGGTGTGTTGTAAAAAGAACCCTGAGAGAGAATCAGGAAGTCGGGTGGTTGACCTTTGCTCTTCTGCTTATAAGCCACATGCCAGTGGGTAACACATTTAGCCTGTTGGGTCCCTACCTTCTTCTTCAGTAAGATGAGTGGAATTCAATCAGTTGGTCCCCAAAATATATTCGCCTTAGCACTCTGTGATTTCTTCACTTTTAATTTAACCAAAGTTTACAGCATTGACTCAGCACCCCCTCCGCCCCTCCACCCCTCTGCCTACCTCTCCAGAGAGGTACCTTCCGGTACATTCTGAAACAAGTCTCCCAAACTGAACAGTCTACTAAATGTATTAACTCCGAAGTGAATTCTGTGGGGAATAACAGAACAGCAAACATGATTTGTTTCATCTTATTATGTCCCTCTATGGAACTTAGCTGATTGATTGCTATGACCCAATAAAGCAGGAGGGAGATATTAAAGATGCGTCATTGAATGAAAAGGTAGACTACGGCTGCTGTCACATTGAATTATACTTTGCAGAGCAAAGGGCATTTTGGGAGAATTCCAGGTGTGATCACTGTGTCCTCACCGTAAGACCAAAGGCCCATTTCCGGGATCCTAATTTGAATTCAGGTACAGGTAACAGTGCTCGAGAAACTTCCCTTTGATCGTGTTTTGAGTCTGGTCAGTAACACCCCTCCTTTTTCATATGATTGATTGACTGATTGACTGATTTAACTTAATAGACTATTATTTAAAGCAGTTTTAGATTTGTAGAAAAAATCATCACTGGGGCACCTGGGTGGTTCAGTCAGTTAAGCGTCTGACTTCAGCTCAGGTCATGATCTCACAGGTTTGTGAGTTCGAGGCCTGCGTCAGGCTCTCACCGCCTGGAGCCTGCTTCAGACTCTGTGTCTCCCTTTCTCTGCCTCTCCCCATTCATGTTCTGTCTCTGTCTCTCAACAATAAACATTTAAAAAGTTTTTTTAATAAAAAAAAAGAATAATCAGAAATACAGAAATACAGGGAAAAACCCCACAAGAAATAGAGTTCTCACATACCCCATCCCCCTCTGCACACAATTCCTCCTGTTTGTTGCACTTTGTATCACGCTTTGGCTACTTATTATTACTTTCCAAGCAAAGAAAATTACATCACACCTTAATTTTTCTGATCGCATTCTCCCAGCTGGGGCTCTTTCCAGGGACATATTACTGTCTATTTCGCACTACTTTCCAGCCTTCCAGACCTTTCCATGTACGCTGTATCCCAAAATACTCAAGTCTGTGCTGAGGACCCTTAAGTGGATGTTTTGACTTTGGAATCTCCGAGATCTTATTTTACTCAACCAACATTTTAAATTCTTCATGTTTCATTCCTTTTTTTTTTTTTTTTTTCCCTGAAGAAGAAATTCTGTCTCAAGACTGTGACACAGAAATCCTGTCTGAGTTCTAGCTTGCTGGCCAGCTCTATACACATCAGCCCATCAGATAGGTAAGGGATGAGATAGATAGATGATGGATTGATTGAGGACTGGTGGATGGATCTAGAATGGGGGAGATCTCTAGAGAAAGGAACTGAGATAGAGAGATGAGAGAGACAAGAGATATTACATATGTTCTGCTTCTCTGGAAGAGCCATGATTGAAACAGTCACTAACGTTTTTCAGCATCTTGTTCCACGGCAATAGCTAAATGGAGCAAGGAGGCCAGAAGTTATCAAATGACATCCAAGTTAATCCTTTTTGGCCAGAATATCATGTGGGCGTGCCCGTGTGACTTCACCAGGAAGTGCCCATGTTAATCCGCCCCATTGTTAATGATGCTCAATTTGATCCCTGGTGTAAGTGGAGACAGAGGTCATTTTGTAAAGACTTTTCTCTTTGCAGTTAGCAAGGGATCTCTGCGCTGCTGCTTTGGTACGTGAGAATATCCTATTTCCGGGCAAGTACACTTTTACCTGATCATTTAAGGATCCACTGATGAGCCTTCAGACTGTCCCCTAAATGGTTTTCCTTTCTGCTTTTCTCTTACTGGAATCTTTCCCATTGAAGGTATCTTCATCTGTACAGAACCCTTCCAGGGGCTTCCCTATCAACTGGAGTGTTAGCAAAAGCTCTCTTATCGACCTGGAAAGAAATTCGGTCCAGATGTCCTTCACTACTATTATTATTATTATTATTATTATTTATTATTTTATTATAATCACACTTTCTCGGGGTAAACAGCAGTCCCGCGCCCAGCTCCCCGCCCAGTCAACACTCTGAGGTTCCTCTCTAAGAATAATATCTGTATTGTCAAAAGTTGTTTTCAAAACATAGGAACAACAGAAACCAGGAAACGAGGGAACATTTCTTCAATATACATGCCCGGCAAAAGGTTCGTTTCTTGAGTATATCCCACGGTCTGGACTGGGGAAATGACATGATCATGTTTGACAAGAGACCTTCCCGCGTCCCCGTCTCTGTGGCGCAATCGGTTAGCGCGTTCGGCTGTTAACCGAAAGGTTGGTGGTTCGAGCCCACCCAGGGACGGCCCTTTCCCTTTAAGGATTCCGGTTTTCGGAAATTTTGTCGGACAAAATCCGTCTGTGAACATTCTCACAAATAAAATGAAAACCGAGCTAACGTAGCTCCCCAGGGCGTCTTGCGACAGATGGAGTGTTCCCGTGTTCCCCGATTATTTGCTTGAAAGCCTTCAGGATGCAGCCAGACATGGGCGCGATCCCGTCATTTTGTCCCTAATTCTACTGAATTTGTTCCCAGATTCCTTCTCCCTCAGCTGCGTTGGTACATCCGGCGGCGTGAACCCCGGCTGTCCACACCCAGCTGGCCCAGGCTGTCCCCGAGTCAGGTCCTCGGGCTCTGGACGTCGGGAATGGGCCGCGGAGGCAGAGTGCAGGCTTCCATCGAAATCATCGGACTTTCCTCGCTTATAATCCCCCAAAGGGTCCCTGACACTTTCCATAAAAGGCATTTTGACAAGATCTACCAAAATTACTCTGCAAATCCACTTCTGGGAACGTACATAATTGCTGCATTTGTACAACTAAAATTGACCCATGTCAGGGTTACTGGTGGCAACATCCAGAAAATAAAATTTTAAGTGTAAAAGAAGGTATTTTCCTGCCCTCAAAGGGCTTGGTCTGCAGGCAATCAAGCTGACGGCTCCCCAGAAACTCATGGTCTTCCACCCATTCTTATCTTCATTTCTCCCTCCGCCTGTGATTTACCCAGATTTCCAGGCTGCGGGTAAACTCTTTGTGCGAACTACTGAACCGGAGCCTTGGACGCTGACCTTGAATATAGGGACACCTGACGCCACCCAGCCTGAGAAGTTTATTTCATTCAAAAAATTCCGAAGCCCCATGTTTTGCTTCCTAAATTGTTAGCAACCTAAGGGGAAGAGATTTCTCACTCTCGATATTCTCTTTATCTACCAAAGGTGACAGTGGCACTGGGAATCCTGAGTAAGTGAATATAACAGCTTGTCAGACTCTGACACGGAATTTTTCTCGCTCACTTGGGAAGACATCATGACCTGAGGAAACGACCCACAGGAAACAAACTCACGAGAAATGAACACAGAAACAAGGGTATCAAGTTCCCAAGCCTGAGGGTGTAACGTTACACAGATGTTTTTATCAGACGGGTATGAGAGGGTTAGGGACGTGGGAAATGTGACACCCAACAGCCATCATTTTGAACGTAAGGTCATTTTTATTCTCCCACATAAAGCGCACCTATCGAATAAAAATCGTAACAGGACTAAGATTTTATCATTTTAGAGCCAAAGAAGTGGATGAATTTGCTCCACCCAAACACATGAATAATTATATTGAGGAGCGGCGGCGGTGGGGGGGCGGGGAATTAAATTGCACAAGCAAAACCCGTATTATTAGTCACTCTACTATTTCCTGTAGGTTTAACAGACTGGATAGTGACTAGTGTTTTTTAAGACTTTTTCAGTGATCTCTACACCCAACTCCAGATCGGGAGTCGCTCACTCCATGGACCGAGGCAGCCAGGCGCCCCTGACCGGTTTCAAGTTCTAGGAGGCTGCGTCCAGGTTTCTTAACACTTCAGTTTTCCGCTTCTCTTAGTGGCTGCCATGGATTCTGTGCGGCTTCTAAAGCTGCTTTGGTGTTGTGAGCCCTCCCCCTTGTCTAAGCCCTAATTCGTAGAAGACCACCCGAAGGGCACCGTGCCTACCTCCTAGGCTTTGTCTCCCTTTACAGTGGTTTGAACCCAATGCTCCATCCATGGAGCTTTGTTTCCAACAACAGGAGTACATCAGCCTCATTCAGATTTCTGTTCACTTTTCAGGAGCGATATGGGAAACTTGGTGAAAACTGACCCCTCTCTGAAGAGTGTAATGAGGGATCAGCTCCATATTAAGCACTGCTTACCCTCCCAGATAAACCAAGCCCTCCCATGGCTCCTCCTCTAGCCCTTATATATTTCTACATGATGCCTGCAGTACCTCTGGACATTATTTCTTGAATATCTGTCCCTTTCTAGTGGCCTACAACTCTTAATGCCAAGGGCCGTGTGTTATTACCCACTATCACTATGTCCTCATGTAGTGACTTGGTAAATGTGGAATTAGATCATTGATAAAGTGGGCTAAGAAATTAATCTGATAGACAGAAAAGAGCTCAGACTGAAGGTGGAGAGGGAGGGGGAGGTGGCTCTGAGACCAGGAGATGACATTAATGGGACATGAGGAGACAGAAGTTAGAACTTCTAAAATGCACCCCCCCCCCCGCACCAATAAACTACAAAAGTATACAAATATATATATTTTTTCTTTTCTATAAATACATTTGGAAGGTGGCTCCCACCCAGTCCCACCCCATTAACCCATCCCTGTTAATCTTTTCTAAATAAAAAGGATGTGGCCGCTACCCTTCACTTACAGTTGGTAAAAAAGTTGCCTGGACTACACATTCCCACTCTAGCTTGAGGTAAAGGCTCTTCCTGAGGCCAGAAAGTGGGATTTTTAGAGGCTCCCACTGGGCAGGAGGCAGACGGCCAAGAATCAAATGAAACAGGCATGTGCAGTAGTCATACTCATGCTAGTATGAATTAGGGGCCTTTGCCAGGCAACAGGAGTGGGAGCGGGGAGGAGAGGCCCACAAAAGGTCTGTCTGAGCACTCATCAGAGACTCCTGGTCTGAGAAAGATAATAAAACGTCTGCCTGAATAGACATTATCAGGGCTACGAGATAGAAGGGGTCTCTCTGCCCTTCATGAGTCCCTGGCTAGTGAGGGTTCTTCCACGCTCTCTGAAGGTGGTGGAGCTCCGAAGATCTTGGCAAGCAGCCCTCGGTTGGAGCGAGCCTGGTCCTGGACGTTAGCCAGGCGAGCCCGTTCACGTCCCCCGGGCCGAGCTGCCTTCCGGGCTCTCAGCTCCTGCTCAGTAGGACGCTGGGCAAAGGCCCAGGTGCCATTCGGGCGGGTGGAGTCCCCATCAGCAGCAAGGAAGCGCTGTCCCCGTTCCACACTTCGAAGGTAGAAGTCAGTCTCACGCTTGGCCTGGGCAACCTCGGCCCTCAGGCGCTGCCTGCGTACCTGGCGCTCAAAGGCAAGATGTTCGCTGAGGTGGGACCACGTGAAACGGTGCAGGTACTGTGAACAGCAACAACAACAACAAAAACGAGAAAGGACGTGGGTAAGGCGTGGCAGGAAGGCAGAGGAGAGGAGAGCGAGTGGGGCCAACAGGAGGTAAGGGAGCAGCCCCGGCTAGGGCTGGGAAGGCAGACAAGTCCGCCCCTTACCTTGAGGTTCCACAGGTCGTAACGGAAGGGGCTGCGCCGTCGGGCTCCCATGGGCGTGTTGTGCAGACTGGCCGCCACGCGCTTGGCCACTCGCTTGTCCCGAAACTCCACCCAGCCCTCGGTGTAGTCCTTGCTGTACTTGGACCGCTTTTTCCCTCCCGTGGCCGAGGCTGCCGCCGCCTTCTTCTTGCGCCTCACGAACCCGTCTGCGCGCCGAGGACACAGCAGAGGTTTAAGGGGCCACGTGGCTCCCAAGGAACTTCACCCCCCACTCGCCCGCGGGCCAGGATCCCACCTCCAGGCCTTTGCCCGGGAAAAGGACTCCAAGTTCCATCCATTCCCCGTGCACCCTTTCCCCACGTCTAACTCCTTTCCTCAAACGTCAACTCCTGCATCAGATCCGCTCCGAACATTCTACCTACAACTCTCACACGCCCCCAATCCCGATTCGATTAGTGTCCGCGCGGGAGCTGGGGTCAGCTGACCACACAGTGTCTAGACCCGGGCCGCGATGACAAAGGGGATGGGTTCAGTGTGTGAAAAAGCCTCTGAGACTTTTATTCAGGATGTACTCAGTAAACTGCTAAAGCTGGTTCAGGAAAGAGGGCTGCGCGGGGTCGACATCAGAAGCCAGAGTTCACCACCCGAGAACTACCCATCTGTGCGCAAGGCGCTACCCACACCTAATCCCGTCTCCTTAAAGGCTTGCGCACCACTCGTCTCCCTGGGCGCCGGCCTCGAGTCCCGTGCCCCACAGCGCCTCGGACGCGCAGAGCCCGGGCCACGCGACGCGCGGGCGAGTCCACCCTGCTGCCCGCACAGCCAGGGCCTACGCTCTTACCCTCCGGCTGGAAAAAAACGCGCCCGACCTCGCCATAGGCGCTGAGAAGGTTCCGTACGTGCAGAGGCCGAAAGCGGGGCGGGAGGTGGCCCAAGTACACAATACCCGGCACTACCCGCTTCTTGCCGCCGCAAGCCGCCTCTTCGGATTCCTCCTGCTCCTCCTCCGCTTCTGGTTTCTGGTCTCTCGCTTCTGGGGGCTCCTGCTCCGCAGCCTCCTTCTCCAACTCCTCGGCCTCCATGCTGGCGGGGACCAGAAGCACGACAGCCGTAAAGCGCCGCGCCGCGCCGCGCCGCGCCGCGCCGGCTGCCGCGCACCGAGTACGCCGGCCGGCGGCGAGGGGGCGGGACCGACGCGGGCGGAGATAAATGGAAGAACCAGATTGGGTGGAGAGACCGGAAGTGGGGGCCGGAGCGGCCGCGAGATCCGAAGCTGACGGGTGGGACCCGGGGTCGAGCAGGCCCAGAGGCAGAAGCCGAGCGGGTGGGTCCCCAAGTGTTAACGCGCCCTAGGGAACGCCTTGGTGAGGTGTAGAAAGGCGGGAAGCAGGCTCTTCCTGGAAATGCTGGAAAACTGGGAAGTTGGGAGAGGTTTCTGTGTGTCAGTGATCAAAACAGCATTTTACCCAAGGGACCCGGCTGTGCCTCCGGTTGGGGGCTGTTTCCACCTTTTACAGTTTACTTCAGTTTTTAAAATTGTCTTGAGTCTTGAAATATGAATTATTTTTCAAAACTTAGCTGCGAGTTTTGAATGTTTCTAAGTTTTGGAAATGTAGTTTAGCTTCGCAAATACAGGTTTTGGAAGTGAGATTTGCATTTTGAAAATTTCAGTTGTGACCTCAAGTAGTTTACAAGTATTTTGTTTACTTTAAAGTGTTCATTTTAGATTTGATTTCGTAAAGATGTCCCCCAAATGTTCATGTGTAACAGTTATTGCCCTAACGTTAAATACGTGCTTGACGCCTATCGTACATTTGTACTGATACGTGATTCGTGTTTATATTATAAACACCTGTTGGCACATATACACACGACCGGAGTCTGGGGACGTCCCGGGCGGCGCGCTTAACCCTGGTCTCGCGAGATCTGTCTGTGCGGACGGCCCCGCGGGCGGTCTTGGCACTCCTGCTGAGACCTCTCTCCCGCAGGTGCCTGGCTCCGCCCTGTCCCGTCGCGCGCGGACGCGCCCAGCAGGGGGCGCCGTCTCCGTGCTCTTGGAGCCGCCGTTCCTCCCACGCGCACCTGCAGTGGGGCGGAAAGGGGCGCGGCCTGGAATGCGGACAAACCCTCCAGCCCGCTTTCCGGAAGGGGCCCGGGGCGAGTTTAAGCGTAACTTAGACCCGCCCTCGCTGCAGCCGGACGGAAATTCCCATCTCGCTGGAACAGGCGAGGGCGCCGAGGAACCCAGAGGACTGCAGCAGGGGGCGCAGGTGTCCGTCCACAAGCTACCTTCCTAGGTGACAGCTCCTGCCAGAGAGCCTCCCAGTATATTCCTGCAGGAACGCAGCGCCACGCTCTTCCTGGAGTGGCGAAAGATCTAATAAACTCGAGTTCCTACACGCCGGTTTCATTAATGTTACGAAAGCAAACTTTATCATTTGCCCGCCGCTCCTTTTTTAGAGGCGGGAGAGGGCGGTAAGAGGCACAGACTCGGTCCCGTATGTCATTCTTCCGTCTTCAAAGCACCGAGCAACTACGGATGAAGTGAGAGCACATCTCGGCACTGCTTCAAGAGGCCGGGGTGGGAAGGGGGGCATCTGCGGAAATAGATGCTTCCTGTTGTACCCATGTGATGGCTGCGATGGTAACATATGCTGTTTTCTCGACCTTGTGTGTGTTTCAAGTTGCCATTAATTAAATGTTTATGCGCTTAAATATCAGCATAACAGAGAGTCCAGAAAGACCACCGGGCCTCCAAAATGAATTGTAAACTTTGGGTCCAGACGTCCTTCCGGTTGTCCGCCCTCCCCATGACCCTTTCCCTTTCCCAAACTCCATGAAAAGTCAGCCTTCCTGGAGACCCCGACTTACATAAGCAGCTTTTTGTGCACGTATCTGGGGGTCGTTTACTATTGTTTTTATTATTTTTCAGTCCTACGAGTTCATCTGTAAGTACAAATGACAGTCCGCCCAACTGTGTTCAAGTTTTCCTACACACGCTAAGGGACCAGGTGTGCAGTGTCACCGAAAACCTTTCAAAAAGGTCAAGTCCTTCGAGCCGGATTCGAACCAGCGACCTAAGGATGACTACAACCACCCGCCTACAGTCCTCCGCTCTACCAACTGAGCTATCGAAGGATTGGTGGTGAGGCTTGTTAGAATACCTTAATGTTTCTCCCAATGGTTTTGTTTGGATTCTATTTTTAAAATGTAGTGCGGATTTTTTTCTAGGGTGCTGGAAATGTTCTAAAACTGATAGGGGTCGCGATCATAGAGGTATATTAAAAAATCAATATTCATAAAAACTTAAGCTTTGTGCTTTTTACTGCCTGTTTCAGGTCTTTAAAAAAGGAAATACCACCATCCATGTTCCATATCCTGCTCCCTGAGGCCCATCACCCTTATCCCTACTGCAGCCCCGCTGTCCCGGCCACTTAACGCCTGTTATAGTGGCCGATAAATGATAACTTATCCTAAATATAGATAACTCGGTTGAAGAGGGCTCTACTGTCTTAAAGCAGAGACACTGCCAAGTTCATTTTGGAAACATTGCATTTCTCCTTGTTGAAAGACAAGGAAAGTGTACAGACAGAAATGTGCTAGACCCAAACCATGAGGGGCATCGCGTATGCGAGTGTATGTCTAGGAACTGAGTGCCTCATATTAGAGTGGACCAAATAAATGAAATACGCCCTTCCCCAATTTTGAGAAGAGCAACGTAGACATTTATGGGGGGGGGGGGGATGCTATCATGCATTGCTAATGAACACCTGTAATGGTGTTTGGCTTCCTGGTTGAACACGGTTGGAGAAAACAGGAAGCCATCTGGACAGACATTTCTTGATGATGTATCCTTAGAAAAGATTTCTGGTAAGTTTATCTATAAAAGAGTATTTCTTATTTAAAAATACTTTGTAACTATAGCCTTGAAAAAATACATTTTTCTTCAGAAGATCCTACCTAGTGATTTCTATGAGAAATCTGCCGACACATAATTCATATTAAATGTAGTTATTCTGTTCCCTCTCATGAGAAACTAAGAATATATGGTCTAGTACATTTCTCTCCTTTTTTTTTTAAGTTTACGTATTTATTTTTAAGAGACAGAGAGAAAACGTGGGGGAGGGGCAGAGAGAGAGAGCTGTTTTCAAAAGATGCCACTAAGAAAATGAAAAGTCAAACCACAGACTAGGAGACAGTATTTGCAGAACAAACATCTGATATACAAGACTTGTATCCAGTATAAAGCATTCTCACAACTCAATCAGGAGGCAAACAATTCAATTTTTTTTAAAAAAGGGAAGGATCTCAACAGACATTTCACCGAAGATGCGCAGATGACCTATAACTACCTGAAAAGGTAGACATCATTAGCCACGAGGGAAATGCAGATTAAGCCCCGGGAGATGCCTCCACACATTCATCAAAGGAGGCCGAAATCTAAGACGACCCCGAGATTTTCACCCACCTCTTAGAATATCTGAATAATCCCCTCCCCATAAATGTGGGTGGGACATGTGAATGTGTTACAGTGTTCCTTACGATTCTGAATGGCCAATATTTAAAAGACTGACTGTGCTAAGATGTGGAGAAACGAACTGCAATGAGAATGTGAAACGGTATAGCCCCCTTGGATAACAGCTGGTAGTTTCTTTGCAAGTTCAATACACACTTCCCATAGGATCCAGCAATCCCATGCCTATGTTATTTACCGGAAATAAATGAAAAGGCACGTCCACACAAAGACTTACACCCGAAATATTTATAGCCACGTAATAGTCGGTGAGGACCGCCATGACAAAGCGCCACAGGCTGGGTGACTCAAGCAACAGAAATTTATTTCCTCACAGCTCTGGAAGCTGAGGCCCAAGATCAAGGTGTCAGCAGGGTTGATTTCTTCTGCGGCCTCTGTTTGGCCTCAGAAGGGTATCTTCTTGTTTCCTCCTTCCACGGTAGTTACTTTGTACTCACATGCTCCTAGTGTCTCTCTCTGTGTCCTCATCACCTCCTCTTATAAAGATGCCAGCCAGATCGGGTCAAGGCACACAATGAATGCAGTAACGTCTTTCAGGGTCCATCTCCAAATACGGTCTCATTCTGATGTACTGGAAATCAGGGCTTCAACATAGGAACGGGGCGGGGGGTGGTTATTCGGTCCATAACAAGCAGTTTTGTTATTAACAAGAAAACCAATACCAACTTTCGTTAGCTGGTGAGTGAAGAAACAAATCGTAGTACATCCCTACCATGGGCTACTGGCCAGTAAGAGGGAATGAACCATGGATATACACCCGGTGAATCCCAACAGCACTGCTAGGTAAAGGAAGCCAGGCTCCCAGCCGCACGCTGCGCGAGTCTCTCTCTAGACTTTTGCAAAAAGTACTGCGATGGAAAGCAGATCAGTGCTTCTGAAGGCAGAAGTAAACTTTTTGGAGGGATGAAAAGGTTCTATATCATGATGGTTGTGGTAGTTCTATGACTGAATATAATTTTCAAGACTCACCGAACATACACTTAAAAAGACTTAAAAGGAATGAATTTTACTATGTGTGCGGGGGGTTTTTGTTTTGTTTTGTTTTAGAGAGAGAGAGAGTGCACAAGCAGGGGAGAGGGGCGGGGGGAGAGAGAGAATCTTCAGCAGGCTCTGACACCAGGGCTCGATCTCACACACCATGAGATCCTGACCTGAGCCAAAATCAAGAGTCAGATGCTTAACCAACTGAGCTCCCCAGGAGCCCCTGACTTTTACTGTGTTTAAATTACATTTCAATAGAAGTAATTAAAAACAAAAGAAAACTGGTCATCCATACGGAAACTTCAACACCAACTGGATGCCATTGCTAAGCAGTCTGTTTCTTGCTGCCCACGGCCTCCTTATCACCGATTCCCAACTTACCCTGTTTACTTGTTCTTTTACCCGTAGTACTTACTATTTGTAGCATATTATGCAATTACACAAATTTGTGTTTACCCTATTTTTAAATCTCCAGTGCGTTCAAGCTGATGTTTTGTATCACATACAAGAGTTTTAGTCGTCCTAAATGTCACATTTGGACAGACCTAGTTGCATTTATGAAGAGCCGTGTAGAAACAAATGCAAATCCTTCACCAGCGAAGGAACCAGCGTGCATCACTCAGAGATGCTAGACTTTCAGCAAACTGACGTTCTCATGGACTTTTATGTTGTCTCCCCCCAGGGGAAGCCAAGCGTGTTTGGCTTTTAGGAAGGAGGGTGGGCAGAATCGTTGGTGGCTGCGTGGTGAACTGTAATGGACACTATTGCTTTTCAAAAATCTCCTGACATTGTGTTCTACCATATCTAAGACTAGAGTTCATTACTCCTTTAGAAATAGATGTGGCCGTGTGACACAACTGTTTTGACAAATGAGATGTCCCTCCTGGAAGTTGGAGAGCCAGTGAGCCATCCACCACACCCCTCTTGACCCTTCCCCTGACAAAATATGATCTGAGTTGTTGGGGATCCACAAGGAGCCCACCAGGCAAACCATGACTGATTTATATGACGCCGAAGAGTTTCCGGTTATGAGCCATCATGATTTGCAGAGGGGGAATGCTTGTGACTGCAGTGTAACCTACCCTACTCAGGCGGACACACAGGAAACGTGCAAGTCTGAATCCATGAGGAAGGCTCATTCTCCTAGGAAAACACCCAACAGAAATGTGTGAGCTTCTGCACCAAGAGATATGTATGGTAAGAGGGTTCAAAGATTTGTTTGTTGGTTGGTTTCCAATTGTCCGTGTTCTATCGCTGAGTGAAAGAAAAGTTCAGTGACGTTTGCCGAGAGTCTGCCTGCCAGCCTAGTGTCATTTTGTATTACTTTAAGAGAGGTGAGTTTTTTTTCCAGTCACTCCAAGAAATGGATTCCAGGAAAGTATTCTGGAAAAGCTGCTCATCGTAGGCTCAGGCTCTTTGTGGAATTTCTAAATGTGTTGAGCTAAAAGTGGAGCAAATTTATCAGAGTGAATCCAGATCTTGGATGGGATTTGAAAAGGCTGTGGCAATTTTTCAAGACTGAAAACTGCAGTAGTTGGGACTCCAGCAAAAAGGATATAAGTTGTTAGACACGAGGCGTTTCACCTGCTCTGTCCTGCGTCACGTGGGCCACAGGACTGCCCTGTTCTCCTTTCCTCTCTTGCAACAACATTCCAGAATTCAGCCTGCTTAAAACTTGGTAGCTTCTACCGGCCGTTTGGTTGCTGGGAACAGGCTTCCCCAAAGACAGACTGAAAAGGACGGCAGGAATCTTCAAACCCTCCTAATTCCTTGCTGTTCCTGAAAATTACCATTCGAGATCATTTTTAAATGTTGGGTTTTACACCAAACTATTAGCAAACAGGCTGAGCATGATATTCTACGAGAAGCTACACGACTGTCTGAAACCTGCGTGCCATGTCTGAGTTCACGGCCGGCCGAAAGCTAGAGGAAAGCTGTGGGTGGTCTCGTCCCCCTGACGGCGCGCAGCAGACAGGGCTTCCGCAGGCCCAGCTCCTTCGAATTGCGCAGTAGCCGCGATCGGCTGGGAGCAGAGCAGGTGTCTTGGGTCACGAGCGAACCCGCGTGTACAAGTTCGACCTCCTCGTTTGTCTGCACGCGTCCCAGCGCGGGGACATCCCCAAGGTGCAGGCGGCCTCCCACCCGCGCACTCGGTTCATCTGAAAGGTGATTGTCCTCCACTCCTGGTGTGTTTGCAGAGGGGACAGGAGGCTTGGGCTGGTCCTGTCCCGTCTTCCGTCCTTCACACCGATCTCTTCGAGACACAGGAGCGGGAGAAAGGAGAACACATGTCGGGTTTGTGCCCAAAGGTCACAGGTTGCGGGCAGGGTGTGGCTCTGGGGTTAGACGGTGCCACGGTGGTGGCCGTATCTGGGCGGTGGGTACGATGGGAGTTCGTTATGCTGCGTCCTGGGTGTGTCTGAAATTTCTCCGACAGAAGGCTTCTTCAGACGTCACCGGGCTAACAGGGCCCCCAGCGGCGGGCGCGGACCCCAACGTCGGAGACACTAGCGCGCCCTCGCCGTTGCGCTGCGCGGAGCCGGCGCCGGGGCCGCGCGCGGGGAAACGCTGAACCTGGAACCCGGGACGGCCGCGCGCAGGGAGCCCAGGGTCCGGGCCGCGCGCGCGGAGCTGGGCCGCCCTCGCGAGCGTGTGAGTTTCACAGGCGAAAAGGTGAACGGAGACTCGTGGGAAGGGCTTCCCCACCCCCTTCCCCCCTTCCCTAGAGCCACCACGTTGGCAGTCTGTTCCAACGCGCTTTGTGCTTGTAAGTAAGAGAGCGCGTTCAGGTTTGAATCTCAATTAAAACCTGAAACTGCACAGCGCGGAAAGTTCAGTAAGGGTCTCAATGTTGCTGTGGCGTCGCTGGAGTTGTCTACGATTTCCAAAATTGTCGTCCTTCGAGCCGGATTCGAACCAGCGACCTAAGGATGTCCAACTGTCGCACCTACAGTCCTCCGCTCTACCCACTGAGCTATCGAAGGACTCCTGGGAGGCACCCTTTCAGGATTCCTAAAATAACGTCGGTCCAGACGGTCTCTGTGTTGGTAATGTTCACGTGCACTTTTCAAAGCGCAGCCTTAAGCTGACTTCCTAGACCCCGAATGCGTTTTATATAGTGATCTGGATAGACAGCTGGTTCCATGGGTTTATAAAGACATCAAATTCATTGGGTTATACATACAAGACATTAGGATATCACTTATGTAGCTCTCAAGCAAAACCCCTAAGGCTGTTCCCTGTCCTCCTCCCCCAGGAACAATATAGCTGAAGGTAGTGCCCTCTTATTATGGACCGATTTCCTTCCTTCCTCTCCGGTTACTTACTCCTTCTCTCCAAAGTGTCAGAGTTTGCTCAATAAATGTTATGGTTGCCCTAAATACAGACAACTAGGTTGGAGAAGATCCCTGGGTTGTGAACAGAGCAAGGTCCCATGCATTTTGGTACATTGCAGTACTCCACAGTGAAAGTCCAATGGGAAATCGTGTCTATTCTTAACTCTAATGATGAAAAATGTGGAGTGTTGTGTGTGTGTGTGTGTGTGTGTGTGTGTGTGTAAATGTTCTTAGTTGGGTAAATATGATCTGGGTGGTTCACATTCCACTGCATAATTATAGTAGAGCAATTAAAATGAAACAAAAATTCTTAAAATTCTTAAGTGGAAATATAAATATTCCTGACCCAAAGAAAATCAGACAACATTGAGGTTCAACAGAAATTGATCAGTTTCCTTGCACCTGCTACAGAAATAGACACAAGTAGAGAATTTGCTAAACTACCTGGGGCAAAAAGGCTTTCCTTTGTAATATATTTAAGGAAAAGATTAAGTGGGTTTCTCTATAAAATATCTGTGCTTCTTATAATAAAAGTTCTACAAAACCATATTATTGGGAAAAAAATCAAATTTTTCTTCAAATGGCAATTGCCAGTGCCTCCTATTAGAAACATTGAGAGCTCATAGTTGATAGGGAGCTCAGTAATGAAGTCCCTTTCCATGAGACGCTAGTGAAACGGAACCTAGTAAGGTTCCTTTCAATGTTCCTAACCTAATAGAGGATTAGCAGCTAGAGAAAAAGGGTCCTAAGAAGTGGACAGTTTCTCTTAACATTATCAGGTGTCCTTTCTGTGCTTTGAATACCAAGTAGAAAACCTTGCCAACAAGTGCTGAAATTTCAGGATGGTGATGGATTCATCGCTGGGGCCACACTTAGAGGAACAGGAAGTTCCCGGAAAGGACACAGGAAGGAGTAAGCCCACCTTTCCTCCTTCTCCAGGCTTTCATTCTCCTCCTAGCTTCCCTTTTGGCAGTAAATCAGCAATGTGGTTCACAGACTCCCATCTCCTTTATCACAGGCAGATTAAAAAGGGGGTTTTGTCTTAGTCTGCTCAGGCTGCTGTGACAAAATGCCACAGACTGGGGTGGCTTAAACAACAAAAATTATTTTTTTCTCACAGTTCTGGAGGCTGGAAGCCCATGACCAAGGCCATTCAGTTCCTGTGACAGCTCTCTTCTTGGCTTGCAGATGGCCGTCTCCTGGCTGTGCCTTCACAGGGCAGAGAGAGAATGGGCTCTTTGGTGGCTCCCCTGTAAGCCACCAATCCCAGGGGATCAGGGCCCCGCCCTTACAACCTGGTAAACCTTAGTTACTTCCTTATTCCAAATACAATCACCCTGGGGGTTAGAGCTTCAACATGTGAATTTGGGGGGAACGCAATTCAGTCCAGAACAGAGAGCTTAGAGTGGAGTCTGGTAACAACTGGTAAAACGTCCATGTGAGTTTTAAAGTAATATTCTTGATTTTCATTTGGTCTCTGTGGAAGCCGAGTGTTGGGAAATGTAACACCCAACACAGCGGGACTGGAAACTAACACTCCCAGCTCATGGCTGCAGGCCCCCAGACAAACCAGTCGCTGCCTGTGCGGTCAGTCATGCCAGTGTTCGGTCCATGGACCTGAGCTGTGGAGCAGGCCTACTTTCTGTCGCTAAAATTCCACACCTACACCCTTAGTAGAATCATAGGGAAAATAAATAGGGAGGAAAAAGTGAGCGGAGGCCAAATGGACTTCTGCAGCAGGGTGAATTCTGTCCAGGAAAGAATAGGGGAGACACATCCAGATGCTGGGGACAGTCAGGGTGGGGCTGACCTGGAGCTAAGTTTTGAACTGAACGGTGGGTTTCTACACACACTCGGAAAACCCGAGTTGTGAACTCTCTTTCCTAAGTTGTGGGGAGGCAAGAAGGTGGAAGTTTTCGTCAGTCAGAGGGCTATTCATCCGCGTTTTTATCAGCCCTGATTGCAGAGAAAAAGCAAAAAAGAGCAGACGTGAAGGGCATTTTAAGGATCTTGGAAAGGGCTGTTCTGCATAGGGACGGAGAGTCACTTTCTTAATTGAGATGTTTCTCCTCCGTTTGAATTTTGATCGCTTGCTTCAGTTTCACTGAGACTAAAAAATAACACTAAACCAAATGGAGGAAGTCTCTAATGATGGAATATTAGGCAAAGAAGTCGAAGGTGTAGATGGGACTGAAAGCCTTCATATGGCTTTCCTGCACGTGATGGGCTCCTGGCAATGCCCAGCGAATCCTGCTCTTCGGAGCTAGCTCTGTCCAGTAAGCAGCACCTAGTACAGTACCTGATACTTAGTACCCAATAAGTAGCGAAGAAAAAGAGGTGACTACTGCCTTTGTCTTTTTGCAAAGACTCTAGATCTCAGCCTGCAGGCAGAATTATCTTAGCATCCGATTAATGTTTACCTTGGAAAAATGCAAAATAACTTTTACACCCTTTAATCAAAATCAGAAATATAGAAGCCAGAATGAAAGGAGAAATAAACTGGGACGCGCGCCCCCTCGTGGCCATGTGTCCACAGGCGGGGATTTTCTTTTCTTTAAGCCAGTTTTTTTTTTAAGGGGTATTTTTTTTTTTTTTTAAGGGATGTCTGTGGGGACTCCGGAGAGTCTGTTTCTGAAGCCAGCAGAGTCAACTGGTGGAAAATGTAGGGGTGCAGGGATTGTCAGGGCCTATTGCGAAGGCCAAAGCCGAGCCTCTTTGCTGGAGAAACTTAGTTTCCCCTCCTGGATGCACCTGCAATTTCCTTCCATTCCCGGTTTCCACAGACAGACGTCCAGGGTTAAACTCTTGCCCAATTTCTAAGACAAGTGTTTCTGAGGACTCCACGGCCTGGATTCCAGCTGCACTCTGAGCTCTTTTACCGACAGGGTCCAGAAGCGTAGGGCAGGTTGTAGGTGGCGCCGAGGGACAGAATCGCCATTGATCTGCGGCCCCGCACCCCAAACAATTGGCTAAGACCGACTACAAACAGGTGGCGCGACACGTTCTGAATGGCCTCCAGATTTCAAAGTGGGGAAGAGAGGCGTGGCGGCGTGTCCGGACGGGGAATTAGCTCAAATGGTAGAGCGCTCGCTTAGCATGCGAGAGGTAGCGGGATCGATGCCCGCATTCTCCAGTTTTGCGTTCTCTTCCCCGCTGGCTTTTGCTTTCCTGCTCCTCTAAACAGACGGAGATGATGGAGACATCACCAGCTGGGAGCGGGGCCCAGGTCATAACAGGGAAGGCCTTCATACAGTGCCAGGATAGGAAGGCTGAGGTCTTTAGGATCTGGCAGACGTTTTGCAGGTTTGAATATTGGCCCCTGCCACGTGGACTTACGAATCGACACTTCAATTATTTATGCATTAATGTTGTATTTTTATTCTCAATCTATTTCCCACACATCTGACCTATGTAGGGCCACCTCAAGTTCTTAAAACTGGAAGGAAGGATTCCCATTGCTTAGTGAGATGGTGAAGAGCCACATAATCAAGTATATTTCAGACTTGTTTTTTATGCATGCATTTTCCTCCTCTGGAGTCGGACGGCTATATCTTTGGAGGTGGTGGTGATGATGCGGATACTGATACCGGGCTGTGGCAGAAAATGGCCCAGTCACAGGAGGGTGGAGAACCTCGGTGGTGCCTTCAGAAGCTCAGGCCAGGACTCTCTAATACACTTTGCATCCAGAGCCCAAAAGTTATCTTTGAAAAGAAAATCGGACCAGTTTTCTTCTTTACTCTTTTGCCCCAGTTCGCTTTCCAAAAACAAATTTCATCAGGAGCTACCGGTTAAGACCAATCTTCAGCCCTTAATAGGGATAGTTTCCAATATGGTTTAGGCAGTGGTCCTCACACTACCCCAATGCAAGAAGCCTGGGCTTCTGTGTTCTGATATACACCAAAGCTTGAGAATCATTTAAAACTAAAAGTTCTGAAGCACAGGAAGGAATACCAAAAATTCAAAAAATACAAAAAATTACCAAGGACAAAATTCGCACACAAGTCTTCTTTACTTGATCTAATTAGTATCTTTGTAGTTGAGGACTCTCCCACTCGGGAGGTGGTCGGTATCCCATGTTTGAGACAGGGCGCAAGTGGGATTAATATATTTTAATGAGATTGGCGCAAAATTAGCAAATGCTTTCTGTTGATAAGCGGAATCTCTATCTTTTGAGCTGATTCCCAAAATGGGTAGAAAGTCCTACCCATTTCTCCCACCTTGTCTGTTATTTTTAATTCTAGGATTTTTGATTCTCTTCTATCCGTGGTTCTCCACCCCTGCGGCACATGAATGCCACCTGGGAATTTTTAAAACTACCAATGCCTAGGTCGCACCTTCAAAATGGCCCAGGCAGAGGCGCGTTGTAAAACCTGCCCAAGTGATTCTGTGTCCACCGACTTTCCTCAGGCAGGGTTCAAAACCGCCGTTACACAATTAAACCGAGAAGGGGGAGTAGTGTCCCTGAATCCCGGAATTTCATCCGGCCCTGACATTGTGGGCGGCTGCCTGCAGTCGAGCAGGAAAAACACCGTCCGGGAGACTCGCGACTCCAATTCCACCAGGGGGCGCGCGTGCCCCACCGATTAGCCGCAGGTCGCGTCCTTCCTACGCAGGTACCGTCCTTCCTTCCCGGGTCCCGGGTCCCCCCGGTGGGAGAGCGCGGACGCGTCAGCGGACCTCCAGCCCCGTAGGGCCGCCTCTGCTCCGCCTCGGCGGGGCCCGGGACTTCTCTGCGGCCCCCGTTGTATGTGAAGTGTGCGGCTGAAGCCTGTCTGATCGCGCGTATTAGTCGTTGTTACAGAAACCAGTAATTTTAAAAATTAGATTCGTTGTACAACGGGAATAGTCTTAGGAGACGCACATCGGGGATGTATGTAGCTGAAATGCACGTTTTTGAGGGTGAGGATTCAAAAAAAAAAAAAAAGGACGCAAAACACGAGTTCCTTCGAGCCGGATTCGAACCAGCGACCTAAGGATGCCCGAGGAGCTTCGCCACTACAGTCCTCCGCTCTACCAACTGAGCTATCGAAGGAATCACACTGCTGAGCGTTCCCGCCGAGGATGCCTTCTCTGCGCGCGCTTGGGAGCCCGTAGGCGCTGGTCCCTTCGCTCGGCCGCGTGGTTTACGGGTCCGCCCTGGCCGCGTCCGCTCTTCTGTTCTTAATCCCGCGCTCCTGCGCGACGGACGCTCCAAGGTCCACTGCCCTGGACGAAGAAGGAAACGGGAGCCTCACTGGTTTGCAAAAAGCAAAATAAAATAAGGAGGCACAGAAACGACTAAGGACTTAGCGAGGAGCGTTTTCTCTGATGAGGAATGAATTTCAGTAACCGATTTTGACTCAACTTAGAAATAGGATTTGAAGTGACTTAAATTGTAACAGGGTCACTAACAGAAGGAGGGGGAGGAGGAAGAAAAGAAGTAGAGGGTTAAGCTCTCCGAAACGCTAAAATGTCCTTTCATTGACATCTGTCTTTGTAGACAAATGGTTTATCACACGAATTCTGAACTCGGCAAAAACATCGATAGGGAGCCAAAACTACGTCTTTAAATTCTTCTCTATCTTCACGCAAGGTAGAAACTAATGTCTTTCAAATACTAGTTAATTTTGCAAAGTGTGAGGTTCGGACCAAGTTTTCTGTGACTGTCTGAAGGTCAAAAAGGTCGGTTACTCTCTGGTTAATGAAATCGACCTGCGGTGGCCTCCGACATCAGGAATGTGTTGTCCTTCTTCACATTCCATTAAACATCATTACACTGTCACCCGATGGAGCCACACAGATGGGGCAAATGACCCCCCTTGGGCAAGTAGATCCTTGAAACCACCTGTGGGACAAAGAAAAAAAAAATTTTTTCTGAGTAAGAATTAAAAGCAAGTTAATCACTTAATTTGGCCATTAACCTCTTCAAGTCTTCACGAACCATCTACTTGAAGAGAGGACAGTCTGAACGAATTACATATAAAATTTTATCTCCACCCTAAGCCCAATTGACTAAATGTTATTTTATAGGTGTATTTCATAGTATCCATTTTGTCAAAGCACACCTGTCAAAAAGTTAAATGCATCGAAATGTAATAAAAAGCTGCCTTTCATTTTGTCCCGCTCCACGTGCGAAAAGATTCGGAGATGAAAGAGACGGGCCTGAAGGGAGCCTTGAGAGAGGGGGGCAGGTGGAGGTACAGGCAGTAGATGCGAGGGACGCTGAGATGTGTATGTACAGCCTGTATTTTGTAGGCGAAGAATCTTGCCTGATTCTATAGATCTGCAAAATAAAATGCAACCCGGGGTGAAACCGGGAAGAAGCAGGAAAGTTTTGGGGTCCCTTTACGTCCTTCGGGAGTGTTCTGAGACGCAGGTGAGCGTGCGCGCGCCGAACTCCCGGACGCGACGGTCGGAAAGCGGCAGGAGTTCGGGGGACCGGTCGGGGGGCAGGTCGGCCCACCCAGGAAAAGAAAGCGCGCCAGGGCCCCCCTCGGCCGAAGGGGCTCCACACGGCCGCGCCCCGACGGCCGTTTTGGGCGCCCGCCCGGGGGCACTCGCTCGGCCGCCCACTTTTCTGGCTTCTTCACCCGCCCCCTCCGGACGCCGTGCTCCCTTCCTCCAGGTCGGGAGCCGGGGCCGGGGCAGCGGACCGCGGGGCCTCACGGCGGGCGGGTGGCCGGGGGTCACGTGGCGAGCGGCGGTCACGTGGCGGGAGGGCGTGGCGCGACGTGCGGCGGGGGCGACCGGGGCCGCGGAGCTCTGGCAGCTCCGCCCGACGCCGGGCCGGTGAGCCGTCCTGAAGGTTCTGTAGTTCGCGCTGTGCACTGCGTAATTTTCCGTCAGATAAAGGCCCTTTCGTGTCAAGTGGGGCCCACGCTGCCTAGCGACAGGTCGCTCTTTCCTTTGTCCCTGCAGTAAGGTTTCCCGCGCGCGCGCTGGCCGCGGGCCCCGCGGGCCGAGCGAGCTGTGACCCCGCCCCACATCCCGGGGAGAGGGGCGTGGGGGGCGTGCGGTAGTGACCCTAGCGGGGGGGCAGAGACCGGCTCGCCCCAGGTGCAGACTGCGTGTGTCCCGGGGGGAGTGCAGAGCCGCTTCTGTGAAATGTGCTTTATAAAGGTCACTGCGTTGTAAGACCGCAAGAAATGTATGTGCATTGAACCCTCCTGTAGGTAGGCTCTGTTTAACACAATATAAAAGTAAATAACGAATTTTTGTGGTAGAAACTAGGGCAACAGACATTATTTAGTAGCGTGTATGGTATAATGGAAAGAACAAAGGCTTTGGGGCCACTTAGGCCACTTGGGTTTTTTGGTTTTTTTTAATTGAAGTGTCATAGACAGTGGTGTGTTAGTTTCAGGGATACAGTGTAATGATTCAAAAATTCTATGCATTACTGTGGTCACTATGATGAGTGTAGTCACGACCTGTCACCGGACAATATTATCGTAATCGTCTTGGCCATATTCTCAACGCTGTACTTTTCACCTCCCTGATGTAATCTTATACCTGGAAATTTGTACCCCTTTCTCTATTTCACGTATTCTCCTGCCCACCTCCCCCTGGCAACCACAAGTTTGTCCTTTGCAACTTGGCGTATTTAAAAGTTTGCTTTTTTGTTGTTTCTTTGTTTTGTGTTTAGATTCCACATATAAGTGAAAGCATATGGTATTTGTCTTTGAATTATGTCCTCTAGGTCCATCCACGTTGTTACAAATGGCGAGGTCTCATTTTTTTTTATGGCTGAGTAATAGTCCTTTGTATATACATAGTACGTCTTCTTTATTTGTTCATCTATCGATGGACGCCCGGGTTGGTTCCACATGTGGGCTACTGTGAATAATGCTGCCATAAACATCGGCGCGGATGTACCTTTTCAGATTAGTGTTTTCATTTTCTTGGGGTTATTAGCCAGTAGTGAAATTACTGCGTCATAGGGTACTTCTATTTCTAACTTTTTGAAGAACCTCTACTGTTTTCCACAGCGGCTGCGCCAATGTACATTCCCATCAACAGTGCCCAAGGGTTCCTTCTTCTCCACATCCTCGCCAACACTTGGTGTTTTCTTGCCTTTTTGACTCTAGCTGTTCTGACAGGTGTGAGGTGATAGCTCACTGTGCTTTTGATTGTCACTTCCCTGATGATGGGTGATGTCGAGCACCTTTTCACGCGTCTGTTGGCCATCTGGGTGTCTTCTTTGGAAACGTGTCTGGGTCCTCTGCCCATTTTTAATCATATTGTTTAGGGTTTTTTGGTGTTTGAGTTGTGCAAGTCCTTTATATATTTTGGATATTGGCCCCTTATTGGACATGTCACTTGCAAATATCTTCTCCCGTTCGGTAGATTGCCTTTTCATTTTGTTGATGGTTTCTGTCGCTGTGCGAATGCTTTTAAGTTGGTGTAGTCCCAGTTGTTTACTTTTGCTTTTGTTTCCCTTGCCTGAGGAGACAGCTCTAGAAAAATGTTGTGCGGTCTGATGTCAGGGAAATTATTCCCTCTGTTTTCTCCTAGGAGTTTTATGGTTTTAGGTCTCACATTTAGGTCTTTCATCCATTTTGAGTTTGTTTTTGTGAATGGTGTAAGAAAGTGGTCTAGTTTCGTCCTTCTGCATGTTGCTGTCCGGTTCTCCGGGCACCATTTGTCGACAGGCTGCCTTTTTCCCATTGGATATTCTTGCCTCTTTTGTCCTAATGGGCGATATACGTGTGGGTTTATTTCTGGGTTCTCTATTCCATTGGCCAATGTGTCTATTTTAGTGCCAGTACTATTCTGTTGTGATTATTACAGCTTCGTAGTGTATCTTGAAGTGTATATATGTTATATAATGTACACAGTATATAATATGCATGTTATATATGTATATATACATATATATATCTTGAAATATGAATTTTATGGGTTTATGATACCTCCAGCTTTGTTCTTCTTTCTCTAGATCGCTTTGACTCTCGGGGGGGGGGGGGGGGCGGGTCTCTTGTGGTTCCATACCCATTTTTTTGCATATTCCATGAAAAACGCAGTTGTGTTTTGATAAGGCTCGCATTCAATCTGTAGATTACTTTGGGTCGTATGGAGATTTTAACAAGATTGATTCTTCCAGTCCGTGAGCGCGGAACATCTCTCCATTTGTCTGTCTTGCCTTCGGTTTCTTTCATCAGTGTTTAACAGTTTTTGGAGTATGGGTCTCTCACTTCCTTGGTGAAACTTCCTAAATTTATTCCTAGGTTTGTTATTCTTTTTGGTGCCATTGTAAATGGAATTATCTTCATAATTTCTCTTTCTGCTACCTCATTATTAGTGTTCAGACCACTTAGGCCACTTCTGAATCCTGTCTCTTCCCCCCTTTGTGATCTCTCTAACTTGCCAGTGCCCTGTCCAGAATGGGGGTGATGATAATAAAAATAACACAGGTCCTAAGAGGTATTGTCGTGAATATCCTATGAAATAGCATTCGTAAAGCAAAGTGTATGGGGTGAACTGCTCAGTCCCCCCACCCGCTCAAGCAGGGCAGCCCTCACAGGGCGCTTGGAAAGGTTTTCATCTGGGCCACACCTTTGGGTAAGTCAGAGTGGAAAGTTCAAGAATATACCACATGAAACAAAAAGGTAGCAATAGGTTCAGCAGTGGGGGCAGTGCTTTATCCTTCATGAGACTCCTGTGTGACAGGCCTGAAAGAAAGAATGTTGCTTTAGCTTTAGAGGCAACGTTCATGGATTGGTTTCATTGTTCTTTGGCGCCATAGTTTAGGCCTCTTTCCCAGAGGCCACGCCCTCCAGTCCAGTCACGTGGACAGATCTCTTGAGCCATAATCTCTGAAAATTGCTGCAGTTGTTCCTTACATTTTCCTTATTTCCTGTTCAGAAAATGATACTGTCCTTTGTTTCTGGAATGCCTAGGCCGTTGTCCCCGGGCTGCTTGCACAGATGAGCACGCGTGCCTAGAGGGTTCTTCCTTTCTCCTGGACCTGTGGCCTCTGACACGTTTCCTCCTTTCTTCCTTTCCTCTCCTCACCTAGCGAGGCTTCCAGGAGCACGCCTGACTGACACATTGCTGTTGGAGCTTCCGGAACAGGCTGAACTAGAACCTCCTGTTGACAACAGTGTGGTTTTGTCCCCCTTTGCTTTTTCTCAGAGACTGACCTCCCGAGTTCGGATCTGTCTCTGGGCTTACACAGCCTTGTAGTCGGTGCCCTCAAATTACTGGCTGATTTGTATTTTCTTTTGTCTTTTTCCTATCCGGCTCCATCCAGCACCATTCCAGCTCTAGTAAGGAACAGTCTTGCGTTCCGCTTCCTGAGTATCTGTCCTGAGGAAAAGCCACTGTAAGGCGGTTTTTTAGCTAATTTAGTCGTGTTTATCATACACTGTTAGATGTTTAGAAGGTGGGGTTGAGTTTTGTACAGACAGTGCAGCTAAATCATTCCTTCAACAACTGTTTGACTACCTACCGTGTGCCAGAGAAGCTTCCGAATTCCAAATGCCATAGTGTGTTTTGGATGGGTTTTTTTTGGGGGGGTCTCCCCAAAATTCATGTGAAAGCCTTACTGAAGTTTACACGGGACCCTCAGCGTGGCTGTATTTGGAGTAAGGAAGTCAATCAGGTTAAATGAGGTCACGGGGATGGGGCCCCGATGCAGTAGGATTAGTGTCCTCACCGGAAGGGAGCTCACCCCCCTCGCCCTTCTCCGTGGGGACACCATGAGAAGGCGACGTCCGCAAACTGAGAAGAGAGCTCTTACCAGAAGCTGAATCAGCTGGCCCCTCGACCTTGGACTTCTCAACCTCCAGAACTGAGGAGATAAATCTCTGTTGTTGAAGCGCCCAGTGGTGTTTTGTTTGGCAGATTGGCATAACAAGACCCCTCCCCCCCACCCCTCGCCAAACACCCTTTGCAGTTCAAGTGTTTTATCGAAGCAGTTAGGTTAGCTGCTCAGGGACAGCCTTGGCCTTGGAGGTGATGCCACAGGTCTTAGATTCAGATATTCAATTTTCAAGCATGTCAATTCAGTTTTAACAATATAGCCAAGGACTAGTAAGAATAGGAAAAAGCAGTCTGTTCCGAGCAACTCAAAGGTTGTTTATAAGCCAGAAATGCAATAAGTTCATTGACAATCGGGTATGTTTATTAATATTAGCACTATTTGTTTTATCCGTGATAACCCAGTATAGTCCTCGTGGCACCCCAGAAGCCAAAACACTCAGCAGGGGCTGCGGGGCGAGGAAAGGCGGTTCAGGCTTTCCACTAAGACTTGGGGTTTGTCTGCCCACAACACGTGGTCCGGAAATCCTCAGTGGTTGTAGACTCTCGCAGGTAGAACATCTGAACCAGATACGAGGTCTTTGTTCCTCGGATTTTGCTTGGTAAACCCGGGTGATTTCGTAACTACCCGGTCCCGTCACCGCCACCTACTTCTTTAAACCCGTCACGCCAAGCCCCTTCATTTCCTAGCGCCAGCTCAAACACAGCTGGGGGTTTCACTTCCACTGAATCAGTTACATTCTCCCAGTGGGGAGATGACAGGCTTCTTGAAGGCCCGGACTACGTTGCGTGTGTTTTCATCCTGAGCGTCCAGCACGAGAAGGGTGTTCATCCGTTGGTTTGGAAGACAGTCAAGGTCAGTGTACCCCTCTAGGAAAGTTCCTTCTTGTTCATCCATGTCATGTCGACTCTTGATCCTCGGTGTCATTGGGTACATGACGACGGGATCTCCAAACTCTGGGGAATCCACGTGGCGTAAAACATGTGACTCCCGCGCCCGACGACAGATGCAGTTGAGCGGAGCAGGTGAAATGCTGAATAGTTTGGGGACTAAGTGTAACATCACGGGGAGCGAGTGATCGATCAGCGATAGTCATCCAGGTGCCTGGGTAAAGAGACAAGGAAGCCTTGGAAGGGGGCGCGTGGAGAGCGGTAATTTGCGGTGACTCCACGGCGCCCAGAAGTGGGCAGTCTTTCCACACCGTGATTCCGCGGGGCTGGCGCCAGCTCAGTGGGGCACAGCCAGCCAGCAGCACCGGCGTTTTTACAGCGACACCAGCAATGTTACCGTCTCTATTTGCTCTGATTATACCCTAGCCTACCTTTCATACGAATTTGGCCTTCACACACACACACACACACACACACACACACAGGGCCCCCTAACAGTCTGTTTCTTGGTGTAAATCTACCAAGTCGCCCTCTGACTTTAAAAGTTTTTCTTGACTGTCATTCGCACCCCCAGGAAGTCCCAGAAATCAGGCCACTTCTCCGTTCCTGCCCTGTGACCCCTCCGGGCTGACTTGACACCTTTGGTCACCAAGAGCCTCCTGACGCAGTCTCCTTGTGACCGCTATTGTCCCCTTGAGATCTGTTCCCGACACGACAGCCAGTTATCCTTTTCAGAGGTAGGTTAGACCCTGTCACTCTTCTGTACAGACACTTCTGAGACGTATTCATTCCTCACTCAGCTCGAAGTCCTGACAGCGTGCAAGGTCTCACGTTTTTTGAGACCACACGGCCACAAACATGCCTTTGCCTTCGGCCTGAGTCCTCTATTTAGAAACTCTCCTCGAAAATGACACCGTGGCTCCTGTTTGCTCAAAAGTCCCCTTCGGGAAGCCTCACCTGACAACCCTGTTTCCTGCTGCAGCGTGCCCCCGACCTGATCCCAGCACCCTGACCACTCTCTAACGCCGCTCTTCGTTTAGTTGTGTATTTACTACGCGGAATGTAAGGGGCAGGGGTCGTTGCTTTGTCCACTGATAAATCCCAACCCCCAGAGCACCGCCTGACACAGAGTGGCGCTCAGTGAGCGTGCGGAACGAACAAAGGGACGGGTGTATTTCATTTGGGGGAATCGGGACCCCATCCCTGCAGAGTCTACGTGCCTGGGAAGAGGAAGGGAGAATGGCAGAAAAGACCCGCGACGTCAAGTTTCTGAACCCGAGACACCGAGAAACGGCTTCCAGTAAGATGCTGACCCCTCACGGTACTCCAGCCGGGCCAGGCCACCGAGTCCGTCGTGTTAAAATGAAACGAACCCCCTCGGAAGCCCTGGTTTCTAAAGCATCAGAGATTCAGCTTCACTAGGGCCGAGCTGGGGCTCAGGACTCAAATTTGCAAGCTCGCCAGGTGACTCACATGTCCAGCCAGATGCGGATACTCAAGTGAGAGCATTTTCATGAGTTGTCCTGAGGCCTGAAGAGAACATCGGGTCAAGGTTAGGGAAGTGAGAGGAACATATGTGGTTCATGGTGCTTTTAGAATCAATGAAGAGCCGTGTATCTGTGTGGTTTCTCCATCACGGTCATGGGTGTTTCATCAGTCACTGCCAGTGAATCCACGAACGCTTCAAAGGAATGATAAAGTAAGACAGGTGTGATGGAATTTTCCTAAAGGGACATTTGGAAAAGTCTTGGTCAGTTTGACCACGGGGATGGTTTTCAAGTCAGTCAGTGGTGGCAAAATCCACCCCTGTCTGGGATAACATCGTCCATGCACAGAGCTGACTCGACCTAGTCCCAACCACCATGGATGTGTAGGAGGTAAAAGAGGACACAGTGAGCGAACCTCGGTGGCTGGACTGGGCAGGCTTATTCTAGAGGGTGGAGAGCTCAGAGGAGTTGGGGGTAGAAATGCAGTTTGGCTTTTGAAAAACCAGCCGAAATAGTTAGATTTTATTTTGTAGGCAGTTGCAGTCTATTATGGACTGTTCGGTACCTTCCACAATTAGGTGTATTGTGCTGTCTGGGTGCAGGTGATCAGAAACCGAACCGATGTGTGAGGCAGTGGAAATAGCAAATTCGCCTCCCATTATTCCGGAATGACACTTGCTTGGGCCAGAAAGTGGAGTTGCGGATCTCAAAACTCTGCTTGGACATTGTCACCTCTGACCTCTGCCCATCAGACTGTTCCCTGTGTTTGGATCGTTTTTTTCTCCACCTTCAGACTTTAGCTTTGCCAACATCTCTGCGTCCTTCTCCCACCATCCTAAGCCTTTTTTCGTGCTTCAGAATCATCCGAGGAGCTTAAAAATACCAAGCTCATGCCCTCCCACAGACTTGGCAATGTCAAGACAAATCTCTAAGGGGCCAGAAAAATGCATTCCCCGCTAGGGGGCGATGAGGCCCACCTCTGCAAGAGTAAGAGAGCAGGTTAGGCGTAGCGGAGCAGAGCCGTGAAGCGCGGCCGCTCCCGGTGATTCCATAATTCCACACATTTAAAAGCGTTGACCTCCCAAACTCCTCTTGCTTGACATTGGGGGGACCTTGCTTCGGAGGTGAGTGGACGGAAAAGGAGTTGAGAATACACATTGAAAGGAAAAGCTAACCGCCCAACGTGGGGCTCGAACCCACGACCCTGAGATTAAGAGTCTCATGCTCTACCGACTGAGCTAGCCGGGCAGTTAGCCACAGGCCTTCCCCAATCTACTATGAGCACATACGAATTCTTCTTGGCCCTTTTGCGACTGTAGGGTTCTAGGTCTTGTCTGATTGTTTTTGTTTTCCAAAGAAGACGACGTGAAAGTCAAAGTATATAAGCATTATCTGCTATTCTTGCTGTGCAAACCGGCTCACTTTCCCTACCTCGCCACCCCCCCATTCTCACCGACGTGCTGCGAATATGGCACAGAAAGTTTCCCGGATCCGAGGCCCGGCATCTCTGGGTGCTGCGCGAATCACCCCAACCCTGGCACCCCCAACGCTCTTCCAAGCCCAGGAGCCCCTGCGCCCTCTTTGTGGCCCAACGAGGCACCTCTGGCTGTGTATGTGGCCCCGCAGGCAGTCTCTGCGGGTTTCTCCTCCCACCGCTTGTTCATATTTTGTACTTCCCCACCATCAAGGCTCACACACGCAGAGAAGGGGAAGGGGTGCAATTTCATTTTAATGTGTGTTTTGTTTACCACTGACGTCAAAGGTTCACTGAACATAATGGATGGTAAACAAATACCTGCTTAGTGAATGTACCAAGAGCACCCTCCGGGAAGCGAGAAAGCGTCCCCTCCCAACGAGGAGGCAGAACCTCAGTCTCCTGAAAGATTGGGCGCGGGGGGAGATAGTCACCCCTGTGCGAATGAGGAAAGCCGAAATATCCTGGACGAAGGTTGCCAGAACCCCAACTCTAGAGCTCATTGTCTTATTTTTCCATAAAAAAGTGATGAATGAACGATGGATGACACTGAAGGAGATGTGACCATCGTCTTCCTGCACTTTGATCGGATCACAACCGTGGAGTTGGAACTAACTTGGAGAACCAGAAACATCTGCCTCTGCGAGAGTCACTTTAGAGCCGATGGAACACGGAGTAAAAGCCAAAATTAAACAGTGTTTGTTTCTTTTTAGTAAAAGTCACTTATTGGGATCGAGAGCGTATGCAGCGAACGCGTTTTCACGTGGAGGTCGAGTGGTTTCATTGAACTGTAGCTGCACCCGTTTTTCTGTAAAACAAAACAAAACAAAACAAAACAAAACAAAACAGGGCTCGTCCGGGATTTGAACCCGGGACCTCTCGCACCCTAAGCGAGAATCATACCCCTAGACCAACGAGCCGCACGCTTTCTGGCTCTTCTGAATATTTTAAATATTTAGTGAATTTCTTTATTTTATCTTTTGCATTTCATTCATATTTGGGTAAATAGAACTACGACCGACCCTTACTCTGACCCTCCCGCTCTGTGGCTTCCAGAACTTCGCCGGCTCATCTCGCGACCCAATAATCCCTGTAAGGAGTGAACGGAGCCTTGTTTCTCAAGGGCCGCCGGCCCATCCACTGTAAGAAAAGACCGTGGCCGCTGGGAGGGCAGCAGAAGCCGGTGCTGCTTGTCACCTCGCGGAGCCGGTCTGTGGGACGACCCCCGGCCGGCCCCCTGCTCCCGGGGTCCCCCGCAAGTAGCCGGAGCGCGGACGTGGCTCGGCGGGCCGTGGGGACGCGGGGTCGAGAATTCAGAGGAGATGAGCTGATTGGGAAGCGGGGGACACAGTTAAGGAGCCGAAAGCCGGCCGTGGCGGAAAATGAGGCGGACACAGGGGCGTCCCGTCCAGAAATGGCCAGAACGCAGGGGCCGCGGGCGTCGGCAAGCCGGCCCCCAGGACGCGGACGGAAGCAGGGTGGGTTGTGCCCAGCGGCTTGGTCCTTCCTCACGGGGACATCCGTTCAATGACGACAACAGGCTTCTCTGCACTCGGGTTCGTCCCCCGCCTGCGTGACCAGCGCTGCCTTCAGTCCGCACGGACGCGAGCCCGCGCCGCGGTGACTGAAGACACTTGTCTCCTGACTCTTTTCCGGGGCAGCGTTCGGCGACGCCGTTTTCCTCCTAATGAATTGAATCACCCCTACAGCGTCCCGGTGCCCTTCTGCTTCTCGGGGCAAACTCTCCGAGCGTGCCCGCTTGCCGAGATGCGCGCTCGGGGCTCCCCTGGGGTGGTCTGCACTTGAAGCAAAAAGCGGCTGTCCTCCCCCGGACCGTGGTCCCCCGCCGCCGCCTCTCCGGGGGACACAAGGGGAGGTCAGCATTCAGGGCGAGTAGACACCGAAATAGAAAACGAACCGCTGGCCCGTACGGGGATCGAACCCGCGACCTTGGCGTTATTAGCACCACGCTCTAACCAACTGAGCTAACCGGCCAACTACGGCAGCCGCCTTTCCAAAGTCCTTACAAGAATGTACTCTGGTTATTGTTTATTTTATACTGTAAGTGATGTGGTGTATCCAAGACGTCGAATTTGGCCCCACCGACCTAGACTTCGTCATTCTCCCAAGACTCATCCTACTTTCTTCCTGCGGTGACGCAGCAAGGAGGTGGCTAGCAATACCCCCTTATCCTCCCGCCCACCCCTCTGTATTTTCAGGCCAAGATTCTCTCTGCCTTTAAAGGCCAGCCAGATACTACAAATAGCCTTTTATTGATAGGTCCTGGGCTGATTGGCAGGTTGCTCCGCTTAGGCCATCTCTTCCCTTGGGTGTTTTTTTCTCTAAGTTGCCAGTTTATTGGTTTCAGATAAAGATTTCCCAAAATACCTTAGAGTTGTCCTGTTTCCCTCTCTACATACATGATTCTGTATGCAGTGGCTACAAGAACGCCTTAGAAAATTATCGAAGAGGAGGATACGAAGTCTAATGATTCCACATTGTAAAAACATAGCCATAGCTTCCGATGGGGCAGGGAAAACAGTTTGGAGATGCCGGGGATCGAACCCGGGGCCTCATACATGCGAAGCATGCGCTCTACCACTGAGCTACATCCCCAACCATACAGAATGTCTCTTTATAACTCTTCCCAATTCTTTCAACCTTATTTTTTTTTTCCCCCAGCAATTAAGATTTTCTTTAATACTAAAGTTAAATTTTCCTTTATTGATTCAGCAAAATCATGAAATGGTTAAAGGGACAACATCAGTATTCCGAGCGGAAGAAGCTTTCCGGCCATCGGACCCTTGTCAAGCACTTAACCTAGCTAGCGATCAAAGGAGGGAACCAACTACTGAAAAATCTGAGAAAAAGGAGAGAGGACCTCTAGTTTAAAAGTTTCTTTCTTTCCTTTTTTCCTTTCCTTAAGGACGGCTGAGGGGCACTGCAGCCACGTTAGGCTGACTATGGGCTGATAAGATCACTGCAAATTTGCAGCTGAACTGAGAGAGAAGTGGAAGAAACGAATGAGCCCCAGAACAAGGGATATATGTTGGCTTGAAGATAATAAACTGGCTCTAGAATTAATTACCCGAGGAAAACCTTCCGCCTAGATAAAAGGATACTAGTAATACAGGGGGCTCGAGACCGCACAGAGCAGAAGGTCTTCTAGGGTCACAGTTTGCCTTGGGACTCAGGGCGTCCAAGGCTAAAATTGAGAAGCTTTAGTCACCCCACTCCCCTCTCGGCCACTCCCACAATCCAGAGTTTCCAGCCCAAAGCCCTAAGCGGGCTTCCAGAAGGATGGACCTCCTCCTGGCGCCGGAGGCTGAGAAGACGAAGGAGGAGTGGGGCAGCTGAAGGCCTCCTGCTTTCTCTTGGACCCTTGTTCCCAGCCCCTAGAAAAGTTAGGGTGCCCTAGAGTTTACAGGGCCCGTTTTCAGTGATCACTAGAATCTCATGCCCAAACTGTGCTGGTCCGGAAGGACACCCACTGAGAAGATGATTAAGTAAACAGAGATACCTAAGTAAAGCTGCGACTGGTTTGTTTGTTTTTTAAGTCCTGAAGTTTCAATTCTATGACAGAAGTTTCCAGGGTATATTGTTCAGGAACTTTGAAACACCTTAATAGATGCCAAATTATAAAGAACGGGAGAGGGAGCATAAACCCCAAGTTCAAGACAGTGTGTATCCGGGGGAGATGAAGAGATACGACCCTGGAGGGACACACGAATGTGGGTCATTACTGTCTAAGCTGAGAAATGCACACGCGGACGTGCGCGGTATTCTAACTGGTGCCCTTTAAAGTGCATACACGTGTAAGGTGTGAGCAACAGAGGACGCTGGGTATGTGGGCACTCTGTATGTTTTTGCAACCTTTTGGCACATCTAAAACTATTCAAAAATTGAAAGTTTATTTAAATTTAAAAAGTTAATAAATAAATAAAGACAGCGGAGACCCAGCACAAAATCAAACCGCTTCCTCTGGCTCTCGACCCATATTCAGATATCCAAAGTGCCGCCTAAAAGGTGATTTAATTGCCCCTTAAAAGCGCCGGTGTCATGTTGGCTTCCTTTGGAAAGTGCTCTATTTGGGCCCAAATGTAGAATATTTGAGATATTTTTCTGGGAAGCCTAGAAACTGAAGACCAGTTGCACAGAATTCTATACAGTATAATATCTATCTAGTATTGATCCATGTATATAGAGAGAAAGAAAACATTATAATAAGGGGCAACATTATAATTCATATAATATAGTTAGATCAGGGTATTAAAGAAGACTTTCATTGTGACTGAGTTTCTATGCTAATTAGGGTATTAACAAGCATTTTGTGAATGAATAGCTCTAAACCGGAATCACCGGTGAAACTTCTAAAAGAACTTTCTCCTTCAAGTTTGCAGATAAATTGACTATAGTTGATGTGTTAAGGCTATAGCATGTGAGCCCGGATAGCTCAGTCGGTAGAGCATCAGACTTTTAATCTGAGGGTCCAGGGTTCAAGTCCCTGTTCGGGCGTCAGCACTTTTATGTTGTGTTTGTTTTGTTTTGTTTTTTCCCGTCTCCATTCCTGCATTTTAATCCCAGTAAATAGTAACAGGAAGGAAGATAATCTCAAACCACAGGCTCTGATGTCACTAAAAAATGAGAGGGGATTCTGAGCACAGCACAGAATAACCTAGGACCTGTTCAGAAAACAAGAAGGGCCTTTCAGACAGATGTCTGGAAGGCACACACACAAAACATTTCCTCCAGAGCATAAGGGAAAGTGTCATTGACAATGGTCACAAGTTATCAAAAGTCAAACTCTTATTTGAAAAGCAACAAAAGCACAGAACTGTTCCCTCTGTCCCACGCCGGAGGGCTCCTTTCTGGTCCGCGGCTCTGCTCGGCTCCGGGGAAGCCCAGGTAAACTACTGGACTATAGTGTCAGCACTTAGAACTCAGGGGCTGGTGGCCTCGGCTTCCACACTTTTTTGGCCATGACTCGTTTGAGCTTTAGGTTGCTTCTGGACCCAGACATACAAAGACAGGAGGAAGAAAATGGCCTGAATTACCACTTACTCTTACGTATTCATTGCCTTCTGATGTTTCAGACTCTATCCTCTTCTTTCCAATGCTGGATGCCACACACCATTAAACTGATTTTGCTCCCCCCTCGTTGGGAAACACGGGGCTTGGAGAAATCATAAAGATGAAATGTGACATATAGCACAAGGTGACGGGTCCTGTGCTGCATAACCTGTCCCTTGCCCTAAATCCAAGTCCCCTCTCCTAGAGTGACCCCAAACCTCAAGTCACCCGAGCTCACTGCCATCAACACCATCTCTGCCCTGCTAGGAACCACGGAAGGAACAGAACTTGAAAGCCCCTGAAGGAGACTCCATTTGGGAATCGCCCAAAGAAGAAATTTCATCCTAAGTGATCCAGAGGATGACAGAGAAAGGGGATTTTACAATGCTATGAAAAAAATCACCAAAGTTGCCACAAAACCTCTGGAAAACCCTAAGAGAACACTTCTTGTCCGGTGCCTTGGGGACACCGTAGGCAGAATGTCAGCTTCATAATATGAGGGCTTTGAGCTCAATCCTCAGAGAAAGTATAGCACTTTGCAAAAACAAAACCAAACACAAAACTGCAGAAGTAATCCAACATGATCGTTACTCTTATTGCTATTAGAGTCACACAAGAAATATCTTCTCTAAGCGCCTGTCGCTTCATGGAATTTTTTCCTGCCTATAAGGAAACCCACTTGGGTTGTGACCCCACAACATTTCTTGATAACACTCAGAGCTTTTCAAAAGAAAAAAAAAAAAAACCCTCCATTAACTTGACCTAAACACAACAGGGCAAGCGTCTCTCACAACCTTTTAAAAATAAGCAGCGGGAGGAAGTCACAAAATCGAATATTAAATCCAAAAGGATTGCAACATGGTCTCAGGGCACCAGGCAGTAAAAATGATAAATGTTGAGTGGCTACACTGTTCAGGAAGACGAAGGAGTTACCAGACATCAGTGCGTGTAGTTAGACGAGAGTCAAAAGACTTCCTTTCTTTTCTCAGTCTTTGGGGGAAGCTTGGGACGGAAAGAAAAGGCAACCCCTTGAACTTGCACATCTTGCACCCTGGATCTTTAGTGGGCTGAAAAGAGCAGCCACGTGGTGGGTGTTACCTGGGCTCCAACAACAGGAATCCGCCTGCTACAATCGCTTGATTGACCGACTTGCCAAGAATGTTGTTCCAGTTCTTGTAGGCAAGCGACTCATATAAAATTATAAAATGGCACCGGATTAAGTTAACAGACGAACTGTATTTCCATTCGACACTATTGTCCCGATCTCTTAACGGGCTTCCATCGGTTTTCAAACTCAATACTCAACTAGTCCTCATCATTTGCTTTACCAGACAAAACCACATGTGTGGCTGGCACCCTCCATTCAAGAGACCCAGCTACCCTGAGGTTGGTGCCCAGAGGAAACAGCTACTAGAGATGCCCATGGATCGTTTACCCTTCTGTTGGGCAGGTGGCTTGAGGCGAACAGTCAGATTTAAACTCCCCAAGCCAAGCTTCCTTTCTATTGTTTACTGAAATGTAAAACACACAGCAAGAGTGTACAAATAACAAATGTAGATCTCAATAGATCTGTGGATGTTCTTTGATGCCTCTGGTCTATTGAGGAGAACATACCCTCCACCAACTCATCCAGTCTCTGAAGACTTTGTGAAAGGAAGAAAGAAAGAAAGAAAGAAAGAAAGAAAGAAAGAAAGAAGAGAGAGAAGGAGGGAGGGAGGAAGGAAGGAAGGAGGAAGGAAGGAAGGAAGGAAGGAAGGAAGGAAGGAAGGAGGAAGGAAGGAGGAAGGAAGTAAAGAAAGAGGAAGAAAGAAAGAAAGAAAGAAAGAAAGAAAGAAAGAAAGAAAAGAAATAAAGAGAGGGAGGGAGGAAGGAAGGAAAGAAAAAGAAAGAAAGAAAGAAAGAAAGAAAGAAAGAAAGAAAGAAAGAAAGAAAGAAAGAAAGAAAGAAAAAGAGAGAGAAGGAGGGAGGGAGGAAGGAAAGGAAGGAAGGAAGGAAGGAAGGGAGGAAGGAAGGAAGGAAGAAAAAGAAAAAACTCAACTGGTGAAGCAACTCGGTGTTGGGACGTAATCCTTCATGAATCTCTCACATTTCTTCATGTATTGCTAGCAAGGCAATGAATGCCCCCTTTGTTCTGGATTTTCTTTCCAAGGATGCTTGCCCAGCAAACACTCTTGGAAGACACAGACAATGTCTCTCCAGAGCAATGGACAGGCGTGCTTACATCCATGGGTTTAGGGTTTCTCTCTTGTAACAGAACCCGCACGTGTACAGATGCCATGGTTTTGCCCTCTGCAAACTAGAGCCAGGGAACCAGAGGAAAAAATGCTGATAATCCAGTTATTGCTACTACTAGAATAATAGACTTTCCATTGTCTCAGACCCAGGAGTCTCGTGAATTACACCAGCATCCGTGAAACTGCATGCAACAGGTTTAGCTGGCACGTTGGGTAAAACTTTGGACCCTTCACATTTCTTGGCGCTCATCAACCCCACGCTCCCTTCTTCCTTCTGCATATTCTTTACCTTGGTTAGTTACACAACCACCCACATGAATCCAAAGCTGGAAGTTAGATGCCTTCTCAGACTCCTTTCCTTTCCTCGCCCCACTCCTCCGTATCCAACCCATCACCAAGTCTACCCTTTAAATACTCAAGAGGAAGTGGGGGCAGAGAATTTTGTGAAAGGTTCATTTCCTTTCCTGCTCCCATCCTATCACCCAAATTCAGGCTCCCGCCATCTCTGTGGGGAGTATGACAACAATTTTCTAGCTATCTTTTTCAGCAAAGGGGACAGCTGATTTACTACTTCCTCATCTCTAGGGCTGAATAAAGCAGTATATTGTCCAGTCAGGAAACTTCTCCTTCCAACATCCTCCCTCTAATTCCACCATCCAAAGCCCAAGTGACACAGAGGTTTTTGTGAACTGCGAGTCTGGACAGGCTTTCCCCCAGGGCTGAAGCTTTTAAGACAGACAGGATAAATCTGAAATCCTTCGCAGGAGAAAGGCCCTTTGTGCTTTGTGTCTAATGTATTCTCCCCCATCCCATGCTTCTTTGCTCTTGTGCGTTATCTAACCACAGCTTAACCGGTCGCTGCCGGGGCAGTGGAATCAAAGGTGGTGCTTAGAGCTAAGTCCTTTGTGCAAAGGCTCCTTTAAGTCTTTCTTCGCAGGATGTATGATTTAGAAACTGTGGAGCCAAACCTCGGAGCTTTTCACTTGTGGTTTTTTTTTTTTTTTTCCTACTTTTCCTCAGATGGGAGAGGTTTTTCTCCACCTCTGGAGAAAGGCCTTCTCACTCTCTGTTGAGGACAAGGCCCTTGTGCCTGAGCTGTAGCCGTGGCCACGATCGAAGCTCTCTAACTGCTGAATAAATCAAGGGATTGCCCCCTAAAATTATGTCATCATGCCTGAGTCCCCCCTTTCTCCTCACTTTGCAACCCCCGACTCCCTACACCCACCGAATTTTCCCTTCCTTTATCCCGCAGCTGGAGGGTGCGGACAGCACTCCTTAGCACTCACATCTAAAGGCATTCGTACACACAAGTAGATGCAGCTATGTTATTTACATAGCGGATTACACATTTAGTTCGATGCATAAGTAACCGAAGTTCATACAGTTAATAATACTCTATTACACAGCTGCCAGTTTTGCTAAGAGAGTAAATCTTGAACATGCTCATCACCCAGAAGGTTTTTTGTCGCTGTGTAAAATGACAGACGTTGGCCACACAATGGCAGCGATCATTTCACAAGGTGCACAGACACCGAGTCCCTACGTGGGGCGGTTGAAACTAACACAGTATTCGTCAACTGTACCTCGGTCAAAAAGTGAATTAAAAAATGCCTGAAGCCATGGGCTCCATTCTGATTCATTTTGGGGTCCCTCCAACACTTCATGTGATCGGCTTTACCCCGGTTCCCCGAAAGAAACCTGAACGGGCACAAGGAAAGTAATAAATTGCCACTATCCACTTCTCTGGGGGTCCCTCAGCGGGCCAGACACCGCGTTAAGCGCTTTTGCAGGGTTTCTTACCTTGGGGACCGGTGAACATTTGCACCTTTCAGATCTCCGAGCTGGAGCTGAAATCTGGCTGTACCCTGAACCTAGGAACGTAGGGAGCCAACCACCGTCAGGAGCGTCTGTGGTTCCGTCACCAGCAGAAGTCACAGACATTTTCCCAGTGAGGAGAACAAAGGCAGGAGAGATGTGGCTTCGATTACACCTCCTCACGACCTGTACCCACTGCTAGACGCCTGAGGCCCCCAGAACGGAACTCAGAAAGGAACTCCCGCTGCCTTGCTGTCGCTGTTGTATTAAAAACAAAAAGCAGCCTTATCTTAACCACAGCCAGGCCCCCAAGGCCCTGTAGGCGCTGCGTTCAGCGGACAGAAATTTCCTTAGAGACTCAGGTTATCTCTACCTTCCCGCCCTCCACAAACCCAAAAACAGAGAACCCGTCACTCCTCGCAACCCCAGGGCAGCTCTCCCTGCCCGCGGGTCCTGTCCCCGGGCGGTTATATACAATCACCTTTTGGCACCCAAGACGTCTCCAGACTTGTTTCTTGGCCGCTGGCTCACGACCCCCGACGCTGGCTCACGACCCCCGAGCCCCCCCCCCCCCCCGCCAAACCCATCCACGGCTCGTACTTGAGACAGGATGCCCGTTATCTACACCGCAGGCCTCACTATCTCCAAGTCTCACGGACGGGACGGGCCCCAGGTGGCGGCGCCAGCACGGGAGGCTCTGAGCAAGAGAGGAGGAAACGTGGGAGACCAGCCCCGAGTCCTGAACATTCTGTCCCCCGGTTCCCAACCGGTGGTGAAACATGGGGGAGGGGAACCCAACCCCTCGGGGATGGCGCCTGTCCTCTCTGTCTCTGTCTCTCTCTGTCTCTGTCTCTCTCGAGCCGCCTGCTCTGGTTGTCTCAAGATCGTACTTTTCCCTTTAATAAACTTTCCCGCTTGTGTGGCTGGTTGTGCTGCACGCGTGTCCTTGAATTTCTTGTGACAAGACCAATACCCTTCGGGGACTCCTTGGGTGGGTCTTCCCAGTTCACCCCAGGGGTGGGTGGGTGGGTGGGTGGAGGCCCCAGGCCCCGGGGTCTTCCCAGTTCACCCCGTAACAGAACGGGGAGGGACAGGGGTGGATCCAGGAAAATACGTTTCCCTCCTTCGGCTTTCTAGCTCTGCCAGGACCATTGACTCACTTTCGAGGGTCAGAACTGTCATTCTGGAAAACTCTGGATCGCTCCGTCTATTTGGTGTCGGACACCCACATGCTCAAAAGATTCACGGACCAGGGTGTTAATTGAGGAATTTGCAGACAGGAAAAGTGGGCAGAGAGGTTTCAGGGCTGATATATTATTTCCTAATTTGCTCTCCCCGCTTCGAAATATTTGGCTAAGACCCTAGCCTCTTTGTACAGAAAAAAATAATAATAAATAACCCTTTCTAGCTTTGTGGTGCTAGAGATACGCGGAAATTCTAAATTCCATATGACCACTTGATGAGGGAAACGAAGGCAAGAGAAATGCAGTTTAAATCTCCTTGCCGCTGGCAGCCGACTGCTAGATGTGCAGACCGTGACCTTGAGGACCTCATGGCCGCCCTGCTGCCTTCATGTTTTTGTTTCATTAAAGACGAAAAGCAACCTTATCTTAACAGCAGCTGCCCCTCAACGTCCTGAAACCTTGCTTCCAAATTCCTCAGAGACTGGCTTATCCTCACTCCCACTGACTTGAAAGTATGTAACCAGTCACTCCTCACAACCCCCCGGGGGCAGCCCTCTCTGCCCCCTGGGTCCTGTCCCTTTGCTGTAGTAAAAGCACCTTTTTCCACCAGAAAACACCTCAAGAATTCTTTCTCAGCCATTTGCTCATGAACCTCACTTTATAATTTTATCACTGTGGCGCCCTTACGTGGGGCTTTGAGTTTTTTCATCTGGACTCTGAGCCCCAGCGCTAACTTGGTAATTCCTCTCCTCGTTCCTTTTATTTCAGGGGCTTTTGGAGGAACAGTTTCAGGTCAGTTGCTCAGGCTGCAGGCCTCTGGTGCCCGTGGCTCCTCCGCAGGGAGGAGAAAGGCTGCCCTTTGGCTGGAAGTTAGTACCCTGGCAGGAATGGTGAGACCAGAAACTTGATGCCCTCTCTTTATTCCTGTCCTTATACCAAGTTGTCCGTCTTGGGCGTGGGACAGCCACCTAAGTCACCAGGACGGCTGCCACTCTTAAGACTCCCTTGCGAGGTTTCCTCCTCGTGGGTCTAATGTGGGCCCCTCCAGATCCCTGGTCTAGCCGCCTCTGGCCCAGAGAACGCCGCTCAGAGCCGGCCGAAACCAGTCCGTGCATGATTAAATTAGATCCCAACTGGGGACTGTTTCCTAGGGAAGTCGCTGTAAGGACGACATGTGTTGGAATGTCTCTTAGACCCTGAGGGGTTTCTGTCTTTACTATTTTTCATCAGGGCCCCTACTGACTACTGAAATTCTCATTCCTGCAGGAAACCAAGAAAATAGACTGAGATACCCTATATCCAGCTGTGAATGGCCCTAAATCATGCCCCGGATTTTAAGGCCTCTTGTAAAATGTGTTTGGCCACTAACCAGGCTGATAAACTCCCTCCTGATACACTGAGGACTGTCTAAACAGGCCTCCTCTGTAAGGAGCCCCTCCCGGGTAGTGGGTAGTGGGAGTCTTGTTTCATTCTCGCCCTAATAAATTTGGTGCCTGTGCCGCTCTTAACCTTGTTCGTGGGTTCCATCCTTCGGCTCCATCAGAACACGATCCTGGATTTTTAAAAACGCAGTACATCCCCCTGGAATTTAGTGTCCTTTCATTACTGCCTGTCTTCGCTGGAAATCACAACTGTTTAGCATGTGGATAGCTTACATTTGATTGTTTTCTAGTGGTATCTTGGGCAATTTCCCTAATTTACTCAGAAACTGGATGGATTACATTTGAAATTTATACCGCTGATCTTTCCAACAATGAGGGGCTTTCTAACCCCCGAGTTGTAGACCTGGGTCTTAATACGGATTTTACCACTCACTGTCTGACCTCAAGGCAAATTAATCTGTTTGTCTCAAGTGTCACTAAGTGTAAAGTAAAATGGAGATAATATTCAGCTCATAGGGTCATGGAAATAAACTTACGCATGGAAATCACTGGACACAGTGTTTGGCAAACAGTGAGCACTTGAGAACTTCCTTACTGTAAAAAAAAAAAAAAACCTGCTGGAATTTACTTGGTGATGAATTTAAATCATTCTTTGGATTCAACAATTTATTGACCACCTACTATGCACCATGTTCTCTTAACCTCTTTGCAAATGTCATTGCTCTTTCTAGAAGGCTTTCTTTCCCCCACTCCTTCTTGCTTAAAGGACTTCTTGCTTGACTAACTCCTGTTTTCATTTTGCTGCTTAAGTGTCAAAACAACCCAGGACCCCTTCCTGCTCTGGCATCACGGTCAGGATCTTCTGCGGCATTAGCCCCACACCGGGCACAGTACCGTGTGGTGACTTTACTGCATTTGACTTTAGACTCTGAGGACAGGGCATGTTTTTCTTTAATCCCGATCTGTTGCTTGGCAAAGAGAAGGCACAGATACATATTTGCTGGTTACCAAGCAAAATGAGGTGGGGACAGTTGAGCAGGGGGACAGACAGTAAGACAGCTTGATAAAATAGTTTCACGCTACTCAGTGACAGCCATTTAGCGGATCTTCCTCCAACTTTTGTCCGTCCCTTACAGCCTATTGCCTGCCCACACATCGGTGCCCCCACACCCCCCTCCACAACTCAGATTGTTATTCTCTGTCTGAAACTCTAACAGTATCCCATAATGTTCAGAGACACTCTTGTCTGCCCTCTTTCCAATTCCTCTTCTGCTTCCTTGTTCTCCCTCAGCGAGCCAAACAGCCAAACACATTTTCACCTCCCGCCTGCATCTGCCGTTCCCTCTGCTGGAACGCTTTTCCCTCCTGTGGACCTCTCTTGTTCCTTTATTTCATTAAGGGTTCCGCTCAGGTGTCATCCTCATCAGGGAGGACTTCCCCAACCACCCTATCTACATAGCACCCACTTTTAAGGCCCCTCGTCACATAAGTTTGGGTATTTTCTACCCCTCCCCCCACCAGAATAGAAGCTTGGCGAAAGCCGCCTTTGTTTTGTTCGTTGTTGTGCCCCTAGCAACTTGGACGATGCCCAGCGTTAGAAAGAGTAAAAAAGGGAATAACATTGTGTAGAAGCAAAACTGTTTGCATATACACAACATATGGTTTACTTATGTAGAAAGCCCAAAAGAATATACACACATATTACACGAATGAGAGTTCAGCAAAGATGCTGGATATGAAAATCAACTAGCTAGAAAATGCATACCACAAAATAGCATCAAAAAGTATAAAGTTCCTAGGAAATATTAACAATAGACATTTATGGAGAAAATTATAAAACTTTATTGAAAGACACTTAAAAAGGTTAAATAAATGAAGAGCTACATCATGTTCAAGGGAAGACTCAACATTGTAATTAGTCTATGAATTCAATATAAGTCCAATAAAAATTCCAGCATTTTTGTTTTGTTTTAGAACTGGTCAATCTAGGGGCGCCTGGGTGGCTCAGTCGGCTAAGCGTCCGACGTCGGCTCAGGTCATGATCTCGCGATTCGTGAGTTCGAGCCACACATCAGGCTCCGTGCTGACGGCTCAGAGCCTGGAGCCTGCTTGGGATTCTGTGTCTCCCTCTCTCTCTGCTCCTCCCCTATGCACACTCTGTCTCTCTCTGTCTCTCAAAAATGAATAGACATTAAAAAAAATTTTTAAATAAAAGGACTGATCAATCTAATTCTAAAAGTTGTAGCAAATCTAATTCTAAAAGCCGTTAGCAAACAGCTGAGGATGGCCACGATGTTCCCGAAGAAGACAAGTTTGGTGGAGACTTTATTTTGGAGGTGGAGGTGAGATTTGTCCTGAGATACCAAGACCTCTTTCTAAAAGCTGTAGTGCTCAGGACTATATTGCACTGCCGTGGGGTTGGGCAAACTGACCAGTGAGTCAGAAGAGAATCCACACCCGCCCTGCCCCGCACCCACCCACCCCCAAGAGACTCCATTTTCGAAAGAGCTGGTGTTCCGGATCCATGGGAAGGAATGAACTCTTCAGAAAATGGTGCAGCGACGACCACAGCTTATCCACCTGGACAAAATATTATATTGAACTTCTATCTCGTACTTTGCACGCCGATCAGTGCAGAGAAGACTGCGGACAAGTGTGAAACGTAAAACCATGTTTAAGGTGCAGTAAAGAAGATCTCTAGGGCTGTGGGTAGGAAAGGATCCCCCTCCCACCAGGCTAATATGTATTCAGCTTTTATAAGGTACTTTTCAGGACCAGCCACTTCCAGGAGGACACGGGTGACAATCAATCCACACAACACCCGACAACATTCAAACTCCCCCCCCCCGCCCCCCCCCAAGTCAACAGTCTTCTGTTGCTCTTCTGAAAAGGTGACGTTCTCGGGAGGCGTGGATATTTCGCATGAGGTACGTGAGATCTTTTCACGGGTCAACTCTGACGTGGGGGAGAGGAGCTAAAAAGTCCAGGATGGCCACTGGGATCGCCTGCCAACTACACACAGGGATCCTGGCTCTTTGGGGCAACGCCATCTTGCTGTTACGGCCAGAAGGCCTGAGTGCGATCACCCGACAGGAGGCTGGGGGTGCCAAGGCCGCGTCATGACTATTCCACGAAGGCCAGTGTATGCTGCTCGCCTCAGGAGAGAAGCCATGAGGTTTTGCTTCTCCATGCCGGAAGGCTTCTGAGCCCGGGGGGGCTGACAGGAGACCCCTCCCGGGAACCGAGAATAATCTTCAACAGTGAGGACACGAGGCGCCATCTCCCCCCATTTCAATCGGGCCCCGGAGACATTCTGTCAGCGGGATTTGCGCTTTCCACAGGGGACAACAACAATGCGTCTTGCATGCCAACGGCGGAAGTTGGAAATCAGAGCCCAAGTTCTACACTTTTATAAAAGTTGACTGAAGACAGACAGTATCTCGAACAGCAGAGTCACTAGAAGTTGAGTTATGAAAAAAGTACATTTCATTTGGCGTCCCCGCTGCCTTCTGCTTTCTGTGACGGGGCCGTGGAAGTGTCCGGGTTCTTCCCGGCCTTGTCCCCGGCCTTGTCCCCAACCCTGTCGCCCTCTGCTTTCCCCTTTCTCCCCTTGGGCCGCTTCTCGGCCTTCCTGGCAGCGGCCTTTGGAGGCCTGGCTTCCGGTTTTGGGGGAGCGGGTTTGGCAGACAGCCGCGCAGATCTCCTCTGCGGCTCACCCTTCACCTTGGCTTTGTCACCTTTAGCGTCGCCTTTTGCCTTTCTCTTGGGCATGGTGGCGGGTGGCTTCGCCAGGCCAGGGAGGGCGGCGGCTTCTGCCTTCCTCACACTGCTTCCGGGAAGATTTCTGTAACAAACACAAAGCGTGTAAGCCATTACGGGATGGACGGACAGATGGAACTACATTAACGTTCAAGGTTGACTGTATTAGAATGAAGAACTTGTACAAATCGAAGACAGTATAAAAAAGTAAAAGGATAGGTTCCAAGCTGGGCAAAGATATTCCTAACACACAGAACTGACAAGGGATCCGAATCCAGAATATACAAAGAATTCCTGGGGCGCCTGGGTTCAGTCAGTTGAACCTCCAACTTGGGCTCAGGTCATGATCTTAGAGTTCACGAGTTCGAGCCCCGTGTGGGTCTCTGTGCCGACAGCTCGGAGCCTGGAGCCTGCTTGGGATTCTGTGTCCCCCCCTCTCTCTGCCCCTCCCCAAGTTGTGCTCTGTCTCTCAAAAATAAACATTAAGAAATTAAAAAAAAAAAAAAAGAATGGCTACAGATCCACGAGAGAAGGGCAAAATGAAAATTTTAAAACAATGAGCAAAAGTGTTAGCAAGAACTTCTTAGAAGCAGCACGAATGGTGAATAAGCACGTACGAGTATGCCCAACCTCACTAGTAACACAGAGAAAGACACACTGACATTTCACGGCCATCAAATTGGTGGAAACTAAATGGCCTGACAAAATCAAGCGCCCAGCAGATGTGGAACAATTAAAGCATCATGCACTGCTGGGCTGTGCTGTTTATTTGTGTGTAAATTAGTGTATTAAATTTGAAAATATCCTGAAAAGCAATTTCACTTCTGGGTGTTTACCTAGAGGAATTCTTGGAGATGAACACAGGAAATCCCTATGAGAATGTTTACGAACCTCTACACCACCCACTGGCCTTTCGGTAGCAGAAGAGATCAATCCATTATTAGCATCGTTGCAAAGGAACGCAAGTCAGCAGCAGAAACGAAGAGATTAAGATGAATCTCAAGCACGTAATGTTGAGCAAAAACAACGGATTGCCAAATATGTACAGTATAGATCCACTGACAAGCATACAGCCAAATGGCATGTCTACACCGCAAGCATGTAGTAAAACCAAAACAGAAAACAACAACAACAACAACAAAATAAGGGATAAAGGTAAAAATCGGGACAAGAGCCACATCGAAGGGAGTCGAGAAGGAGCCGGTGGCTGGAGACGGGGTGGGGGTCCAGAGGAAGGGGTGAGGTAGCACTCTCTTCCTTGGACTGGGGGTGGGACAGGAGCACACAGAACAGAAGGTGATTTATTTGGGGTCGGGTAATTAGGACCCGGGGCTGTGGCTGCCATTCCCAAGTGGCATGGGAACTCTTTTAAAGCTTTAGGCCAAGTCCAGCGGCTCAGACCTCTGCCCACCCCCCACCCTTGAACCATTTCCTGGGGAATTCTGTAACCTCTGCCCTGCCCCACTCCACAACGTTTTGAGGAAAAAAAAAAAAATTACCTTGTCCCTAAACTGCTCCAAAGTTCTGTTGTGTTGTTTTTGCTGGACCTCACTATCTAGATACTTCGTGGGCAAACCTGATCCTTGAGCAAACCTGGTTTTGATTTTATGTTCCTTGGCTAACAAAAGGACCCACCTGTAAATCGTGCTAAAGTATCAAATTAGCCATTTTTCTCCCCATTTTTTCACCATGACTAGAGCCGCTGAAAATTTTGTTTCTCCCTTCCTCCTTGTGCAATAGAGGGAGAAATATATTAGCATGAAGAAGAAAGAGCCAAAGTGCCTGAATCAGTCAGTACTGCCCTTGGGACCTGGTAAGGGACTTTGGGAACAGGGAAGGATATGAACAGGAGGGACAGTTGTATTCTCATGCTGAACAGCAATGCAGTGAAAAGCTAGTGTGAAATTAGCAGGACCCTTCTCTCCCCTTGCAGCGCCCTTCGCCCGCCTCTAAATTCCTGAGGGTCACGAAGCCCCTGCTGCCACAGAAGCGCAGCATGGGTCTGCTGGTCCAGGGGACTCGCCCGCCCTCACCCGAGGACACGCGTCCCCCCAGACATTCCGGGAACTTAGGCCTAATTTATCCTCTTTTTATTTCCTCTCCCAAACGCACCGCTAAAGACATGCTTGAACAATTCTTAGAGAACAAAAGGGGTGTGTGTGTGTGTGTGTTAACCCAAATTCTGGCGCAATACAGAAAATGATTTTTAAAGAAAATAATTGAGGAGGCTAGAGATCCCACAGGCTAACGCTGCGTGTGGTGACGGTGTGCGTGGAGAGGGACAGGCAGGGAGACAGCTGCTCTTAAGATGAAGGGACCAACGTTGAGAGATCTTTTACGGCATGACAATCATTTGGTCTGGTGCTAGGGTGGCTGGGTTTATCCCTGTTGTCCTGGCATAATTATTTAAAAAATTTTTTTTTCTTAATGTTTATTCATCTCTGAGACAGAGAGAGACAGAGCATGAACAGGGGAGGCGCAGAGAGAGGGAGACAGAATCCGAAGCAGGCTCCAGGCTCTGAGCTGTCAGCGCAGAGCCCAATGCCGGGCTCGAACTCATGACCTGAGCCGAAGCCGGACGCTTAACCGACCGAGCCACCCAGGCGCCCCGTGTACAGGGGGCTTTTGAGGGCAGTGAAACCATTCTGTATGTTACCGTAGTGGTGGGTACGCGACATTAGGCATTTAGCAAAACTCCACTGTATACAAAGAGGGAGGCCGAATGTAGACTGTGGACTTTAGGTAATTATGTGGAAATCCTGGCTCATCGATTGTAACACATGTACCACGCCAGTGCAAGTTGTTAATAAGAAGAGAAACTTTAATAATAGGAGAAACTGTACTTTGTGCTCAATTTGTCTTAAAGACTAAAACTGTTCTTAAAAAAAAAATGAAGTCTACTGATTCAAAAAAACAAAACAACCCCCCCCCATATTCTAAGAATTAAAACAAGAAGAAATAATTTGTCAGACAATAAAATATAGAATTCACAGGCGACAAACATTCCATCGTGTATGTCAGAGGGAAGAACTATTACGGGCTGGCAGATAAATCTACCAAATGTTGTAACTGCGGGAATCCAGAAATAGGACTTTCCATGGCTATTTCCAGGGCAAGAAATGATCAAGACAGGGCAACAATGTTTCAAGCTTTAGGAATTTAACAGTCCCCCTTTGTGAACACAGCTTGGTCCTTGGAAGTGCTATTGTAACAGAGAACAGAACAGGAACACAGTGAGACTCTGAATCACTCTCTCCCAGGTTGCACACCTCACGGGAGAACTCTTCATTTAACCAGACTGCTTGTTCTGTAACGGGGAGGCTCTCTCTGCCTCAGCAGCCCCCCGGGGGAGAGGCAACATCTTTTCCTTAAAATGCTTCTGTTAGCTACGAAGATGTGCATTCTTCCATTAGCAAGAGACCTAGGAAGTTTAAATTAACTGGCAGAAATAGCTTAAAACACCTAACGGTCAAATGAAGAGTAAATCCTAGCTTTCATGGGCAGGAGAAACCTAACGCCAACTTCGAAGCAGCTGTGCTATAATCCTCTGGGAGACGCACTGCTGGGGCTTCTCCAAACTGTGTCAACAGGATATGTGATACATCCATCTCAGTCTCCAGAAGTGAGCTGAATTTGCACCCCCCCTCCCCCAAATTCATAGGTAGAAGTCCTGACCCCCAGGACCTCACACTGTGACTGCAGTTGGAGGCAGGGCCTTTAAAAAGGCAGTTAAGGTGAAATCAGGACGTATGGGTGGGCCCCGACCCGACAGCATTCCTATCCTTATAAGAGGGGATCGGGACACAGACAACACAGAGGGGTGACCATCCAAGCTAAGGAGAGAGGATTGGGAAGAAACCAAAGCTGTTAACATCCTGATGCCGGACTTCCAGCCTTTAGAACTGGGAGAAAACACATTTCTGTGGTTTCCGACACGCGGCCTGTGGCATTTTGTCACAAAGCTCCGGCACATTAACGCAGGAGGGGCGAGTGCAAAGACCCTACTGACCTAGAGCACATCCCGGGTGAGATTCCCTGTGAGGTTTGGCACAGCTCTCAAAATCCTTCCCCCATATGGTTTTTTCTCTTTCCTCGCAAGCCTGTCGCCAGTATCCACGGAGCAAATCCCGCCCCATCCAATACATGCCCCACCCCATTCCCAGCAGACTCGCACAGGGCGCATTTTAGCAGCATTTACTGATCTGGATTTCTGGGAGCCAGTTCTAACGTGGGTTGTGGTCTCAATCCCACCCCCCAAGTCACAAGGCCACCTTCTCTCTGCCTCTTACTCAGGCCAAGATAGTGCTTTGGGGTTGGACGGGAGACCTGGAAGAAGGCTGCTAACGCCAAGTTTGGGGAAGGGAGAATAAAGGACATGACCGAAGAAAAGCTGGTGTGCAAGGCGAGACGCGGGACGAGAGCCCACCTGGCGCCAGCCGCCATCTAGGGCCTATCTGTCCTCTACCTGCCAGACGACGTGATCAGTCAGGGCTGCAGCCCGCGCTTCCATCTGGGGTTAAGTGAGGGGCACTGGGGGAGGGAAAGGTGAGAAAGGGCAGAGTGTCTAAAAGGGTAGGGCAGCCGCATCTTGCCCGGGTTCTCCTGGTCTGAAGAGAAGCAGAGAGCCACGGGTTTCTAAACGAAACTGCCACCCATTTGCAACTGGGTGGCTTGGGGCACACTCGCTTTGGTGTCCCGCCCACTGGCATCCGAGGACAAATCTCCGACATCTCCCAGGCCCCTGAGACCCCGGCCTGCTTTCTGGGCACATTAACTCCCTCCTATTTCTGAGTGGCAGGGAAGAGGCTGTAAATGAAAATGTCTTAGATAAATTTCTATCGGCCACCTGCCAAACCTTATTATCTTGCTAACAAGGGAATTAACAAGATGATGAAATCATGTCCTTTTTTTGGCAGAGACAGGATGAAAATGGAGGAGGGAGAGAGAGAGGGAAAGCTCCTTAGGTAAAGGCTGCCCTTTCTTATGCCCATAAACACATCACGTTGGCATCAGTCATTTCAGGGAACCCAGAGCCCCGCGGACTGGGAGACTAGGCTTGGCCGACCCTTAAAAGCAAAAAGCAGTGGTGGTCGTGGTAGTAATAATCATCTACGAAGGAAATCCTGAGGCTGTCGGGTGGGATACCAAGCCTTCTGTGCCAGAAAAGCCTTTGATGGATCCAATTAACACGCAAGCAGACCAGGGGTCCGAGGTCAGAGGCCAAACACCGGGGCTCAAGACCCGATTCCCAGCAGGTGCGGCCCGTGACCCCAAGCTTCGAGGCGACGCGCAGAACCCACCGCGGGTCCGTTTCTTAACTTTCTTCGGGCGGGGAGGGCAGAAGGCCAAAGCGCAGGCAGACCCGGGCCTCCGGGGTCCCCGGGGCGGCGGGGAGGGGGGCTTCCCGCAGGTGAGGCCCCCGGGAGTGGGGGAGACGGACGCCGAGGGGGGTGGGCCAGGCCAACCCACCCGCCACGGCCCGGCCGGCGCAGTCCCTTCGGCCCCCCCGGCCGCCCCCCCCCCCAGGTGTCCGCCCCAGCGTCCGGGCGACGCGCCGCCGGAATTCCGCCCCTTCCCAGAGACTCACGCCCGGGCCGGCGGACACACCGTGATTCCGGAGGCGCGGCGGCCGGAGGGTCCCCGGTACACGACCGCCTCGGCGGCGCACCCGAGTCCCGCGGCCGTCCGACAGGCGCGGGGCTCCCAGCCGCGGCCCGGGCGCCGGTGCCCTCGGCTGGGGCGGGGCCGGCGCGGGCCGCGGGGCCGGGGGCGGACGCGCCGAGCGGGCCCCGCCGGGAACAGGAAGGCGGCGGGCGGCGAGGAACCGCTTCCGGGGCTGCGGGCGGCCGCGCGGCCGCGTGCGAGCGGGGGAGAGCCGCGTCTCCGCTCGCGAGACGTCAGGCCGCCGCCCGGGTCCGCGGGACCCCGGCCCAGCTCGGGGGGGGGGCCGCCTCCGCACCACCGCCCGGCGACAAGACGACAGAAGGCGGGAACGTATGAAAGAAGACCTGCGAGTTTTAGGAAATAAAGGAAACACAATTTTAAGGAATTAGCTACAAAACGGAGAGAAGAAAAGGAAGCCTTGTTTCCGCCCGGTTTCGAACCGGGGACCTTTCGCGTGTGAGGCGAACGTGATAACCACTACACTACGGAAACACGACGGCGGCAAGCTCCCTGCGAGAGCAGTTCTGCCTGCAGAACACGCCGCCCGGCCTGCCCGATTCCTGCAGACGAGCGTCGTTTGTGTGCGCATGCGTCCGTGCACCCGTCTTGTTCGCACCACACGAGCCCGTGAAGAGCGCGGGCCAAACCCTCGCAGTGTACAGACTTGAAACCAAATCCATAACAGTTTATTCTGGAAATGCCCAGATTGGGAGAAAACAGGAGAGAGGCTTCAGTGCTCACGAGTGACCCTTCTCGGTTACTTCTCAATCGGAATAGGCACGCCCCGGGACCGTGCACAGGCCTCGGGCTGCTCCGCGCCACCGCGTGGCCGAGACGCGGAACTTGCTGTGCAGGGGCGTGAGGACCCCCCAGCTGCGGTAAATGCGGCGCTCTTTGGCCCCGGAGAACCTGCAAGGCAGATGTCGCCGTGCCCGAGTTTTCGGGCTCCACGGCGTGCCGCGGTGCTCTGCCAGGGAGAGGCAAAATAGCACGACCCGCCTCGAGCCAGCCAGGAGTCGAACCTGGAATCTTCTGATCCGTAGTCAGACGCGTTATCCATTGCGCCACTGGCCCGCACGGAGGCGTTTGCCGCCGCGGATACTTTCGTGAGGACGCAGGCGCCGGCGGGTCCAGGCGAGGCGCGCTCGCGCCCGGGCCGCGCTCCCCGCTGCCCCGCTGGGCTCCCGGCCGGTCACCTGCAGCCGGCTGCTCGCTCCGTGGCGTCCGTGCTCCCCTCCGCGGCGTCTTCTCCGCCCGCGACACCTCGCCATCCACGCGTTCGCCCCGCAACCAGTGTTACCGTCGGAGGCGCTGGAAGTGGAGCCCTGAAGAAAAGCGATGTGGTCCCTTGTCCGTCGACAAGATGACAGGGAAGCACTACGTAAGGAGAATAATCATGATGAGCATTTGGAGGAAAACAAAAAGACCGGGAAGACCAGGAAGGCCCGGCGGAGACGGTGATTAACGAGACAGAAACGCGGGTATCAGGGAAAAGAGCCTGGAGGGGCGAGAGCGCGCACAGACCCCCCGCTTGCGAGGACCGTGGATGTGATCTGTTGGGACTTGGAGGTCGTGGTGGGGCGGCGTGATCTGGCGTGCTCTCTTGTCTCTCCTTCGGTCGTTAAAAAATGTGTTTCAGTACTTACCAAGCAAGGCTCTGCGCTAAGCACCTGCTTGCCTGCGCGCCTACCGCTGGGCCTGCGACTCCCAATCTGACACCTTTGAAAGGGGCATCGTCAGCTCGCACGCGTGACTGCGCGTGTTCGCTTTCTCAGGAAGCGAGTAAGCATCTCCCAGGTGTGCGTTTCAGTCTCCAGAATTCTTGAGAAGTAATCGTCGTCTCCATGCCTGGGTGAGCATCGCGGATAAGTTGACGGCTGTTAACCGAGTGAAACTGCCTGACATTGAGAACATATCCATCCACTGAGTGTAGAAAATAGTCGTTTTCAGTTCATAAGGTTGCAACGGCCCTTAAGAATAATACAGGTGTTCCTGCTCTTTCTGCATAACCTTATAGTAGACCTAGTTAGGAATCTCCCCCTGGACGATGGAACAGGAGACCTCTGGCCAGGTTTTCTACTTGTATGCCTAGGGCACTTTGGTGGTTATGGACTGCCTCACAGAATAATCGTTTCGGCTAGAAAAAAAGATAAATACGTACGATTTCAAAGGGAAATCAATTACACTGAAATATGTTACCAAAATATTAAAAACGTATGCTGTGTCAATATTTTTCCTCCTCTATTAATGCACTGACAATGTACAGCAGGTCTAATCAATACCGTAATTTCAAAGCACTAATGAGCATCCATGATATTTAAAGAAATTTGTAGCAACTGTAGTTTGATGTGAAATACTTGTGATCTCCAAAAATGACAAAATAAAAAGGGCTGAGATACAACAGTAATTTGTTGCCAACACTCAAGATGGAATAAAACACAAAGTTTCAGTATCAAGTTCGTCAAGATAAATATTTATTTTCCCATCCGAGTTCACAGACTGTCGCCTCCCTATAAGAAGCAAAAGGAGATTTCTGTTCTCAAGAGCAGTTTGGAAACACGAACACTCATGCTTGAATGTTGAGAAATGAAGCAAACTGGGGTACTTCTCGGTTCTATTCTACCCTCATCACATACCCAGGATGGGCAGGCAGGCCAGACCCCAAGGCGTCCCTGGAGCCACGGGTCGCGTCTTGCACCTCTAAAATGGGCTTCAACTCAGCTAGCTGGAGGCCCCGTCCACATGTTCTCTCCTCGGTGTCTGCAGAGACCTCCCTTCGTTGGGCAGGTTTTGAAAGCTTCAGCGGCCTCCAAGTTCTCTGCGATGCTCACAACCTGACATGAGCCAAGGCATGCTTTCACTTTGTTTTTGGAGAGCTTTCTAGGGGTCACCTTTTCTGAGAGTTCCAGTTTCTAGCGTTCAGTCTTTTCTTCAGTGGTTGTATCAGTCAGAGAAACAGAGTCCAGAAAAAAAAAAACAGAACTAGTAAGAGAATATGAATGAATGAATGAATGAATGAATGAACGAATGAATGACTATTTCAAAGCCTGGCAAGTCTGAAATCTGTGGAGCAGGCCTGTAGTTTAGAAAATCTCAGGCAGGAGCTGATGCTACAGTCTTAAGACAGATTTTCTTCTTCCTCCGGGAAGCCTCCATTTTGCTTTTAAATAAAGCCTTTCACCTGGTTGGAAATAATAATTCATGGGAAATAATAATTGGTTCGGCTGGCTGGCTCACCCGTATTACTGAGGATCTTACAGTCAACTCATTGTAACCACGTCAACCCACGAAGATATTTACAACATATCTTTACAGCAACATCCAGATTAGTGTTCAGTTGAATAACTGGGTACTGTACAGCCTAGCCAAGTTCACACATCAAGATAACCATCGCAGTACACTGTTCTTCTGGTTTCTCTCTCAAGCATGTGGACAATGGCACTCTCTGCCCCTCCTGTGTTTCTTTACATTATTGTCAGCAGTCTGTGACACAGAGATCCGCACCTTCTCCAGTTTCAGATGCGAGGAACAGAGCCAAGTGTGAGAGGCCCTTCCACCGGCTTTGCCGGCCACACTGGGGATTGCGTAGAGGAGAGAATTCGCACCCAGAGTTCTGGAAGCGATTGTTCTAAGTCTCAGTTTTTCCCCCAAGATTTGTCTGCGGCTTGTTAAACAGCTGCTTTGACTTAGCGGCATTTCACTGCAGATTTTGACCGCTGGTGACCAACCAAAGGAAAACCCCGACCAAATACTCACCGCTCTGCTGTCTTTCTGATAACCTGCCACAGTTTGGTCAAACCATAGTAGGTGTGGCTGTGCTCTTTATGATTATGTTGGCTCTCAGCACACTAATAATATAATAGCTAATCTTATCATATTAAAGAAATAGGTGCTTATTTCATGGAGGCTCAAACCGATTTCATGTTTCATAGACTTTCAGGGTTTTTACTGCAGTGGAAAATCTAGCAGAGTCATGGGCTTTTATACCCCAGCCCTCAACTGTGTGGAGGTGGTGGTTAAGTGCCAAGGGCTGCCTTTTAGAGTGTGACAGCGAAATCCTTCAAATGTGGATACAATTTAGAAATACCGAAAGGCTGATTTCAGCATTATCCCCAGGAGAACAGATTTCGGGCAACACAGCCAATCGTAATTAGAGGTTTCATCTGGGAAGTTACATTCTCGGGTTATGGCAATAATTTGTAAACTCTTGCGAGTTTCACTAACGCCCTTTGTTCAAATCTTATTCCCAAGGACAGATTTATTTTACAGAGAATAGAATAAATTGGGGAAGAGTGACAAACACACAAGTCCCCATGACAATATAGAAGTTCTTGTGAATGCTCTCAATTTGACATCTTAAAACAAATCCTTTGGACCAGTTTTAGGACAAGAAAGCTTCTCTCCCTCTGTAGCTGCGGAGGAGAGGGGGCTGCTTCTCTATCTCTTGCTAAAACTAGATGTTAATTATGAAGTCTCGTATTTCTAAAGTTGCGGCTGTGGGACTCCATTAGTTAGCATTATAAGCAGGAGCAGGCAGGTGGAACCCAATTTTAGGGAAAGCCATGGGGTAAGGAATGACTGGAGTTTTCATTAAAGACCGTGACACTCAGAACACAGAGCTCGCTTCCCGAGGTGCTGGCGGAGTTGTGGTGGAAAAGCCGGGCGTCCCCTTCCTGGGGCCCCGGGTCACACTCCCCGCGGAGGCGTGAGAACCGCCCTCCCCGCAGTTTCTGGGACAAGACGCCTTCCGGCGCCTGCGGGAAGGGGCCTCAGTTTTCCTGCAGCCGCGCAGTTTCTTAGGTCTTCTGGGGGCGAAGCGGGGACTGATTCATCTTTTGGGCCTAGAGAAGCCTCTAGGCTGCTCCTGACCGTCAGTGGTGGGAAAATGCAGACATACACATAAGGAAAGCAAACATCATTCCTTTTCTATGTCGATTTGGAAGCAGGCAGGCGTGCCGGCTCCGTGGCTTAGCTGGTTAAAGCGCCTGTCTAGTAAACAGGAGATCCTGGGTTCGAATCCCAGCGGGGCCTTTTGTGGTTTTCCCGCTCCCAGCAAAGAGAATGCGCGATCAAAGTATAACATCAAGGGTAAATTCCCCTACGGAATTTCGTCGAAGTGTTTTATGTGGGTCTCAGGGTGGCCACTCTGCATAGAGAGAAAAGAGTTTGCGTTTCTTTCAGGAGAAAGAATTTCGATCTTCCTTTGTGTTAACACATTTTACACGTAATTTTTTTTTTTTTTTTTTTTGCAGCCAATACTAGAGGAAACTAAGGAAAGCAGAAGGCAAAATCACCAAGTTTAAACTACAAGCAACATCATAATCTCTGGTCACCCGATCCTCTTTCCTGGGGGAATTCCAGACCAATGCACTCTTACAATCAGCAGGCAATATTTGCAGAAAGCGCAGCCTCCGGAATGATTGCTACATGTGCAGCATCTCAATTCACAGCAGCCACTAAAATCCAACCACATCACGCAAGCCGCAAATAACTGATTTAACAGGTGGTGTTGTGCTCAGACTTTTTCGGAAAGGAGCATCAAACTCAAACTATTTGTCACCGGTGATTTCAGAAAAGAAGGCGTCAGGAAGAAGCAACTGTCTGTACGTCACAGAGCGGATGGGTAGCCCACTAGGACAGGCGGACTTGAAAATGGCAGCCCCAGGCTGACTCCAAGCCGTCCAGGAAGAGCCAAGGCGCAGACTCCCGGGCTGAGTCATGGGGTAGACGTCAGCACTAGAACACTACTTCACCCTGCTACTGAATTTCACTTGACCTTCACCCCCTGCTCCATCAGGGTCCAGGAACACCTTTACCGGGATGCTTCCAGCCCAGAGGCCCTTAACAGAGTGCATGATCTGTACCACTGAGGTAATGGTGCTGGCTCTTGGAGCTCTAGAATATTCCAGGTGAGGACTCTAACCATCTCTCCCCAAAAGCTTGAAAGCCTTTCTACCTCTCCATATATGGACCATGAAAGTGATTTACGTGTGCAAGTGGAAATGATTTACAATCCAATGTTTGTTTAGCCTCCCGGTGCCTACTTGTCCAGAGCCAGTTCTATGCAAGCGCCATGCCAGTCGCACATGGGTCATGAATGGTGCTGTAAAAAGCCTGGGGGGAGGGTGCGGCAGACAGTTCAATGGCAGTTGCAGGGTAGTGGCGGGTGATAACACTGGGGGTGGGGGCCCTGGGGGCCGCAGTTCACTATTTAGCCTGGACTGGTGGAGGAAAGAGGTGGGGGAAGACTTCACGAAGAAGTGACACCCATACTGAGCATGGAGGAGATGTAGAGAGGGGGCTGGAGAGAAGGCGTGGAAAAGATGCTCCTGGCAAAGGGGACCGTGGGTGGCTACAGGTGAAGATCCGAGGAAGCAATGGCGGGTGGGAGGAGAGGGGTGGACTGCGTGGCTGTGTGTGCAGATCCTGAAACTCTCATAAAGACCACAGACGGACTTGACCTGACCATAAGTCATCAAATGCTTCATGGGATAAATTTGTTTGTTTGCTTGCTTGCTTCATGTTTTGTTTTGTTTTTAAAGACCACGTGCTACTGGGGCACCTTGGTGGCTCAGCCGGTTAAGAATCTGCCTCTTGGTTTCTGCTCAGGTCATGATCTCATGGTCATGGGTTCAGGCCCCCGGCGGGCTCTGCTCCGACAGTGCGGACCCTGCTTGTGCTTCTCTCTCCCTCTCTCTCTGCCAGTCCCCTGCTCAAGCCCTCTCTCTCTCTCAAATAAGGGCGATCTCCGATCTCCAGAGTTCAGCACAGGCCCCAGCAGAGAGCGGGTGCTCTATTGTAACAAAAAATGTCATGTATCAGGTGTTTCTGATTTTCCAGGCAAATAAAGTGTTCTTTGCCAAGCACTTTATATCTACTAAGTCATGCAATCCTCACAGCCTACTTATGAAGTAATGTTCAGTTATTTCCTTCCCTTTAGAGAGGAGGGCACCAAGGCACGGGCTTACAAAGTCACTTGCCTGGAAGGTCACATAGCTCATCAGTGGCAGAGTCAGGGGCCCCTGTAGCCTGAAGACCATTGAACCCGTTCGCCCTCCAAGTGTCTCTAAATGCTTCTCTTGGCACCTGTTTGCCATTTCCTCTTTTCTCATATGTTGCCAGGGCCCAAGGGAGGACACTAAATGGGCAGCAATGGACTGGGTGTGTGGCCACCTGGGCGATAAGGAGAACCCTCGTTTGCTTGTTCTTTTCTAACCTCACTGAGGACAGTCTTTCTAAGCAATACCAACTCGCTTTTCTTTCAGTGTGTGTATGAAGGTTTCTGTGAATTTTGAGGACTTTGGGAGAGGGCAGAATGATTATCAATGATCATAAAACAGATTCCCTCTGTTTTCGGTCCTTGTAACCTGGGATTGGATCGGATTTCTTTTAAAAATGGAATGGTGAGGAGAAAATTCCAGTCGCCCGTGCTTTTTGATTACTTGGGGCTTTGCAAGAAATTATGTTAGAATAATATTCACTATCTAAGTTTTGAGTTCAAAATAGAAGCACTGTTAATATTTGTAGCTGTAACTATTGATGCTTAAGATAAGCAGTCTGAACATCAGGAAACTTGAATTTGAGGGATATTTCTGAAGATGTCACTAAACATGAATTTCTATGTGTCTAAATCACATTCCTTGGGTCCTAGATCCAGTTTTGAAGTCTAAGCTTTTTAACTGTCAGACCCTCATCACCTGTCATTTGCTCCTGCTCTATGTAAAGGAAAGATTCATAATGGAAAACATAGGAAGATGTTCATTGATGGCATCTTTTTTTTTTTTTTTTTTTTTTTGTGGTGGCCAGGCGTTGAACCCAGTCTGGGAGTCATCCCTGGGTGAGTAGGCAAACCCACGCTTGCAGATCTCTGTGCAGCGATTAAAAGCAATGGTCTAGATGTGCATACGGCAACATAGGTAAACCTCAAAACCGTGGTAGGATGGAAATGAGGTAAAAATTGAATGGAATACGATGGATGAATGGATAAAGAAGATGTGGTATATATACACAATGGAGTGTTACTCGGCAATCAAAAAGAATGAAATCTTGATATTTGCAACTACGTGGATGGAACTGGAGGGTATGATGCTAAGTGAAATTAGTCAGAGAAAGACAAATATCACATGACTTCACTCATATGAGGACTTTAAGATACAAAACAGATGAACATAAGAGAAGGGAAGCAAAAATAATATAAAAACTGGGAGGGGAGGCACCCGGGTGGCTCAGTTGGTTGAGCTTCCTACTTTGGCTCAGGTCATGATCTCACAGTTCGTGAGTTGGAGCCCGGGGTCTGGGCCTATGCTGACAGCTCAGAGCCTTGAGCCTGCTTCGGATTCTGTGCCTCCCTCTCTCTCTCTGCCCCTTCTCCACTCATGCTCTGTCTCTTTCTCTCTTAAAAATAAGTAAACATTAAATTAAAAAAAAAAAATAGGGAGGGAGACAAAACATAAGAGACTCATATATGGGGAACAAACAGAGGGTTACTGGAGGGGTTGTGGGAGGGGGGATGGGCTAAATGGGTAAGGGGCATTAAATATACTGGTGAAATCACTGTTGCACTATATGCTAGCTAACTTGGATGTAAAATAAAATAAAACAAAATAAAATAAAATAAAATGGAATAGGATATATGAAACAGTGTCATTTATGTGGATTAAAAACGAAAGCACTGAAACCAAAAATATATGTTCCACAAAAACATTGAGAAGGAAAAAGATACCCTCTCTCCAGAAATTTCCTATGGGGGTGGAGGATGGGACATGAACTTGAGAAAAGGGTATTATTAAAAAGAAATCTATAAGCAAACAAAAGAGGGCCCTGCCGACATCGGCGCTTGTAATTTAGGGGTAGCATTCATTCAATTCTTCGAACGTGAGAGGAGAGACAGACTATTACAGACAGAGAAAGGAGATGAAAACTACCAGGCCTTACATCATCTTCCACGCACCGAGTGCTTACATTCGAGAGCATAGACAAGAATTTTTTTTTTTTTCAGTTGATCATTCCGCTGTTGGAATATTGGAAAAAAATACCGGGCCACCTTCCATAGTAAGGATTCCAAAAAAAAAAGACAGCTCTGTCAGGAGTGGGATTCGAACCCACGCCTCCAGGGGAGACTGCGACCTGAACGCAGCGCCTTAGACCGCTCGGCCATCCTGACTCGCTGGAGAATGAGCTTGCTCCGAATTTATTTGTGTCTCTACCCACACACCAAGCAGTTCCGGATGCGGAACCCCTCCGGGCAGGAGTGAAATGAGCGCTCCTTGATGAGCCGCGCGCGGGACGCCGGGGCCGGCGTCCCGCGCGCAATAAATAGCACCCGGCTCCGGGCGCGGCCGAGTGGCACCTGCCGTGCGACCGCGGATTCGATTCCAGGCCCCCGGGAGGGGCGGGGCGGGATGCCCGGGGAGAAGGGCGCCCTCCCCCCACAGGGGGCAGAACCCTGCTGAACTCGTGGCACCGTGTCGCTGGAATACGCGCTTTCTCCCGGGAGGTTTTGGGCCGCGGCAGGTGCGCGCAGGCTGCAGCCCTGCCCGCAGGCGCTCGCTAACCCTCCCCCTCCTCCCAGCGGGCGCCGCCCCGGGAAGCGGCGTTAGCGGGCGGGCGAGTGGAGCTTCTCGTTCTGAATTCGTTGAAGTCTCTACACTGAGGATTTGCCGGCTTTACTGTGTGGATGTTCTACTGCGGGGAACAGAAGTTTCTGCATCTAGTAAACCTGGCACAGGGGCCCTCGATGCCAGGCCTCTACTGCAGCAACTTCTCTAAGCACACTTCACGTCTGATGGGACCTACCTCGGGGTTTCTTGTCCAGTGTTAGCGTCGGGATGCTGTGGTCAGGACATCGCCGACGGGGAGTCGGGGAACCTGACCGTGAGTTTCAAACAAAGGACTAGTGAGTCAACTGCCTGGAGGCTTGCGGACAAGTCGTTTGGCCCGTGTTGACCTGAGAAACGGCTTTCCTAACAGTTTCATCTAAATTCATTTGAAGAAATACAAAGCTTGAGCGCTTAAATGAAGCATCAAATCCCCGTCCCCAGAGAACCAGTTAGACGCAAGTAATTCTCAGTCTCACCCAGACCTACCGAGTCAGACATTTGGGGGGTAGAGTCCAGGAATCTGTGTGTAACCAGCACTCCAGGGGATTCTGAGATGTGCCCAGGTTTGAGAGTCACTGGCTGGAGGCACAGTAACCCCGCAATTCTTACCAGAGAAACTGCTCTGGTGTGAGCAGGTGCCATGTGAAAGCGCGCGCATACTGCCAACAGCCTCCCGGCCTCAGACTCATCGAATTGGGGTGCCTGAGAGTTCCACCTGGGGACTGTATTCCTAACGGTTCCCCCTTCACCCCTCGGGTGATTCTAGTGTGCACCCAAGTTCGAGATCATTACTTTAGGATTTAGCTTCCGAAAAAGGCTGAATCCCTTAAGGGTGAGGTGGAGGGGCCGCATTCAGAAAACGTGTTCAGGCCTCCGTGGCACAGGGCTCTGGCCCCAAATATTTGTAAAACGTGGAGTGCTGCCGGCCAAAGCACGACTCACGGGGGCTGTTCATAGGCTCTGTGTGTGTGCGTGTCCACCTGCGTGGGATGTCTGAAGGTGGATCGTGGGAGATGGCCAGAGATGACCATCAGCAAAGGAGGGTTTTCCCCGGGCACCTGAAATGCCAGGGCCCAGCCTTTCCCAGAGATAAGATGGAAACGATCCAGAGAGCACATTCCAATCCAATGGTCGGCGTGGTTGCACGTGAGCATTTTGTGAAGACGAATAGATCTGTCTGGGACGCAGATCCACTTTCCGGGTTCCAGAAGCCCAGAAACACCCAGGCTCGTCTCTTTTAGGAGATTCAGGAATAAAGCCAGAACATCCGGAGACTCATCGTTTCCTCCAGGCCCCGGTAGCCGGTGCCAGCTGGTAAAAGAGCCTCAAGGCTCATCAGATAAGTTCTTCCTCGAGGGTGTGCTTCATGCAAAGAGGCTGGAGCTGGGGGTGGGGGTGGGGGGTGGGGGGGAAGGAGGAAGGACACAGACGTTTCCTAGGAATCTGCTGTCTGGTTCGCACTGTGCCTCGTGACCGTTTTCCTTCAATGGTCAAGGAAATCATGGATCGTGGGGAGGCCAAGAGTCCTGGGGGGAGGGGAGGAGAGTCAGAGAGCTGATTAAAATCTATGGCTGTCTGTCCTTCTAGTCTCAGAGACGGGTTCTTGTGGCAGCGCCGTCTGTTCTCGGTGAGGTTTCACAAATACGTCTCCGGACACACATTATACGTTACACCAGCAAAGCAACTGCCTGAGGCTCCCACGTATTTTTGAAAGACTTGAGACTTTTTCTTCCACTTTCTGAAAGTATAATTTGAACAAACATGAACACTCGAGTCGCGCTATATGATGTTTTTCTCCCAGGGGTGCCGTGTAGGGTGGCCGGCCTGGGGAGGACAGTGTGGGGTGAGAAGTGTTTGAGGAAGGGGCGTGGAAAGGAGGGCACTGGGTGTTGGGGGAATCCACGAAATGATGGAAGGGGCCCTTTCTGTCTGGTTCTCCAGGTGCCGGCCCTTGGTCCAAGTATAAGGTGGCACACTTAGTTACTCTTTTCTTCTCCTGACCCTCTTCACGCCTAAGAAGCTCCTGAGCCAACGGGTCCCACCTTGATAATATCTCGGAGTCTTTAGTCCTCCTACTCAACTATAGTTTGTTCAGTATAAGATGTCCTGGACAGATAGCAAGGACACCCGCTTTCAGGTCCTGACTTAGGCACAGACTATATGTTTTAATGAATCACGTTATGTCGGGGCGCCCGGGTGGCTCAGTCGTTGAGCTTCTGACTTTGGCTCAGGTCATGATCTCACACACTCTGTGAGTTTCGAGCCCCACGTCGGGCTCTGTGCTGACAGGTCAGAGCCTGGAGCCTGCTTCAGATTCTGTGTGTCTCTCTCGCTTTGACCCTCCCCCTTTCACGCTCGGTCTCTCTCTGTCTCATAAATAAATAAACATTAAAAAAAAAAAAAAGAAAGAAATCACTTTATGTCTCTTGGCTTCAGACTCTCATCTCTGAAAGGAGGCAGATGGAGTTAAGTGTTGACAGTCACTTCTCATGCATTCTAGTTTCTTCTTGATCCCTTTCCCAAATACCACCTGTGTGGTCGCCTGATTTACAAGCCTTTATGCGGAATGACTTTACAATAATGCATATGTGGAAATGTCATTATCTAGATATTGTTATGTAGGTCTTGAACCCCAAGTCCGTAGGAAGACACTGAAACCAAAACCATAATCAAAACCTAAATGGAAATGGGGCCTGGGAGGTGACAATCACAAAGGTGAGTGATAGAGTTGTTGACAATATCACCTGTCACAATACACAGTGAATGTGATGGTAAGAGACCTGTCTGGTGTTCAGAATTTTCCCCTAAGAGAGAATGCTGGGTTTTAAATTTGCCACAATCCTCTGTGAGGGTAGTCAGCGGACTGAAAATTTAGAAAAGTTGGATTTTATCTTAATCATGAGAAATATATGCGGTGCAATAATGGAAATAATATGTTAGTGTGGATATAATTGGGATCTGGATTTCTTGCTTGACCTGTAACGGATCTGACATTGATGACTCCTTAGCAGAAGACACGCATATTAGGTGATATGCCCACCGTTTGGTGAATCTTTGGAGACTCACGTTCAGAGCTGGTTGAATTGCATTAAGGTCAGACCATGTGTGAAGGAGACCGCTCCCGATCCTTGCTTGCTTGGGGCAACACAGGGGAAAGCGTTCAGCTCACTGAACTACAGATGTCCTCAGGTCCTCAAGTGGGAATCCACAGGGCTTCCCCTCTGGGGGAGTGGTATTTTCTTTTCTTTTTTCAATGTGTATTTATTTTTGAGAGACAGAGAACAAGCAGGGAAGGGGCAGAGAGGGAACGAGAGAGAGAGAGAGAGAGAGAGAGAGAGAGAGAGAGAGAGAGAAATCCCAAGCAGGCTCCACACCGCCATCCCAGAGCCCGATGTGGGGCTCGAACTCACGAACTGGGAAAGCGTGACCTGGGCCCAAACCAAGAGTTGGACGCTTAACCGATTGAGCCACCCAGGCACCTCTGAAAGAGGGGTGTCTAAAGATCACCCAAGGTTTTTATTTTTATTTTTCCAATTACTAGGCCCTACAATTCACAATTTCCCCAATATTTCCTCCTCCTGGAAAAGTACTGTTAAAATTTCAAGAGGTGGCTTCACTCACCGACACCCGTAGTCAGTTACCTCTTCAGCGGCCGATACGGGGTCACCACCCACACAGAGGCTGAGGGGAGGCAGCGACTGGCACCCTGGCCTTTCTGTAAGCAGCTAGACCCTCCTGGGACGATAGCCCTTGCGCCCTCGGTGAGCCCACTGCCGTCAGGCCTGCGGGTGAGTCTTGGCTACACAGAACCACGCTGCCGCGGCCGGGCAGCTGCACTCCCTGGCGGTTTCTTTCCTGTTTCTGTCTCGGTTCCACTTGTTGGGATAAAGAAAGGAAGGTTGCAGATGCCGCTTTCAGCAATCAACAGACTTATTTATTAGGTCAAGACCACGGGCGACACCCACGCTGGAAACTGGAAGAACACAACGGAAGTAGAAGGGGCGAGCCCAGATACACCTGCGGCCCGTTGGCGTGACAAGCCCCGAGTATATGGGAAAGCGCAGACACAAGCAGGTGCGGTCAGTCCAGCTGTGTCGAGCGCGATGACACAGCCTCCGGGGACCCCGGGGACAACGGCACGCAGGAAAGCTGGGGGGGGGGGGGGGGAGAGTGACCGGTGGCGGGGCGTGGGCATGAGCTGCTTGGCGAGCGGATGGAAGGGGGGTTTGAGGGGGCTAAACCAGATGTTGGGATGAGGGCTGAGGGGCCCCGAGGCCGACACCGGCTGCTAAAGAGGGGACATCACTGACCAGGGTTTCTAGAAAGGCTCTGAGACGGAGAGATTCTAAGTCAAAAGGAGGAAGAGAGCTGGAAAGTTGTGGGGCCCAGCAAGTGAGGCTGGAATGACTCCAGGTGAGGGGGAAACAGGAGGCCGCAGAGAGGAAAGCAGGATCCGCGTCGTGGCGACGCACACGGCTTGGGTTTTGTCTCCCATTTTCTCCCGGGGTCAGATCTTCTGTCCGGGCCCCAGCCCTGCTCCCTTCATCCCTTCTCCACGCCCCACACCATTTTTTTCAGATCCCGCAGGAGTAGGGCCAGTTCCCTTTACTCTGTAGGACATGTCTTAGAAAATCTGAGAGACAGGCCGTAAAACTCTAGGAGCAGGCCAGGTATTTGTCATTGGCCTAGGTTCCCCTCCCTTTCCTCCACTGCGATGTCCCCCCAGGTTCCGTTATGGGACTTCAGCCTCGAATTTTCCCTTCCCAGAACCTTTTGGGTTTCCCGCTTGTGTAAAAGCTGTTCCTCTACTCATCCCTCTTCTGGACACTGAGATGTTTCTGTCATAACCACATGCCAACCTAACCCCATCTCGATAGCCGAGCTGTCCCTCCCTATAGGATGTCGCCTGGGGCGAGGGGCAGGAGGACACTGGAAACAGCTTCAGAGTCACGCGCCTGCCCCGGGTACCAGTACAGAAACAGATGAGGAAGGCCCTACACCCCACGCTCTCTAACAGCAGCCACATAACCTTCCCAAGACCAACTGATCCCTACCCAACAGGAAGAAACAGGGGCTGGGTGAGGTCGGGGGCTGGCGACTCAGAGAGGACTGAGGGGAGGGCTTAGCATAAAGGAAAACGGTTTAGCTGGGAGATTTCTTAAGGTGCCTCTTGGCTGGGCTGGGTAGGGATTAGCTTAGAGTGGAGGGTATCCGTATCCCCAGAGGCAGAGTCCTCCCCCATAGGGGACAGCGGGATCTCCTTAGCAAAGTCCTTGGCATCGACAACTACTGTGACTCTCTCAGGCCCATCAGTGGGTGGGCAGATGGTCAAGGGCTTTTTACCACAAGACCACAGGCAGAAGAAAGGCCGAAGGGGACCAGAGAAGGAGGCATTGGAGAAAGTATAGATATGGGCTCCGTTGGCCATATTGTAGAAGGAGACGTCTCCTGATTCATAGTCCAGGAAAATCCCAACCCGGCGGGGGGGCCCTGCCAATGGGAGAGGGGTCCGCTGTGGGGTGAGGGCCCAGTACCCATTCCCATACAACTCCACAGCCCAGAACCCATTCTGAGGAGTCATGGGGTCAAACCCTTTCTTCACCACATTCTCCCTACACACCCCGACCGCCCAGTCGGCCCTGTCTCCCACCTCCACCTCCCAGAAATGTCGCCCTGACGTGAAGGTCTCACGACCCAACACACAAGGCCAGGAGTCAAATCTCTCTGGTTTCTCGGGCAGTTTCTGGCGTGAATCTTCCAGCCGGACAGATTTTGAATCCTCGTACAAAAAGAGGTGGGGATGGGCGGTGTCTGGATCCAGAGTCACGTCAACTAGAGACGGAGAGAGAGCTGGTCTGAGCATCAGTGAGCAATAGAGGTGACAAGACATAGTCTTTCTTCTCAAAAAAAAAAAAATTATATATATATATATATATACACATATATATATACATATGTATATGTATATATATATGTGTACATATACGTATGTATATATGTGTGTGTGTATACATATACGTATGTATATATGTGTGTGTGTATACATATACGTATGTATATATGTGTGTGTGTGTGTATATATATATATATATATATATATATATATATAGGGGCGCCTGGGTGGCTCAGTCGGTTGGACGGCTGAGTACAGCTCAGGTCATGATCTCACAGTCTGTGAGTTCGAGCCTCACGTCGGGCTCTGTCCTGAGGGCTCAGAGCCCAGAGCCTGTTTCCGATTCTGTGTCTCCCTCTCTCTCTGCCCCTTTCCTGCTTGCTCTCTGTCTCTCTCTGTCTCTCAAAAATAATAAACAATAAAAAAATTAAAAATATCTATTTATCTATCTATCTATCTATCTAGACTGTTCTAGACTTTGGTAGGTCTCCTCATGAGGAGAGGTGCTTGGCCTATTCTGCTGTCTCTATTTTCCTCTTCCGTCAAAAGCCACAAGGTGATGTGTGAGTTGACTGTCCCCAGGGCCTCAGGGGCGCCTGTTACAGGGCTTGTCTTCGAAACATCTTCCAAGGGCCCTCTCTGTGCCTCGAGGAAAATGTGAGACCCGTTTACATCATCTTTCCCCTATCTATCTTCATCACGAAACTGTTAGTGTTTTTATGTCCAAGTATTATAGGACTTTGAATCCCTGGGTGATAGAGCCTCAGAGCCCTTGAGAAGCTCAGTCACTCACCTGCATGCAGGGTGGCCTTTTTCTGTTCTGCAATGAAAGAGAACGAGATGGTCATTGACGGGTTTCTAATAAGAGAGGGGACACCTTGTCGGTGAACTAACGACAAGAAGAGAGAACTTACTGAGCTCTTCCAGGAGTTTCTCTGGAAAACAAACAGAAATACCTTAATGACAAAGGAATAAATGGTTCATCTCTACCTGATTACTGAAGCTTTATCAATAAATGAGGAACAAGGATTATGGTTTATTTATTTATTTTATGTTTCTAAGAAATGTGCAGGAAGTTCCTACTGGCTTGGGATCAGATCTTTAATCTTTACTGGGAAACCGAGTTAGAAGTGAGGAGAGAGTCTGAGGGTGGGTAGTGAGTGCACATCAGGTCTAATATCTCCGTTTGCATTGGTTTTGACTCCTTCTGCACCCCAGACCTTCACAGTGGGGATCAGCGGCTTCAGGTGCCTTATAACGACCCCCCATCTTGACTTCCAGAATTCTAGACCCAAATATCTTCTGAAAGGACTTGGGTCCACCCCCACTCGTAAGCACTCCTGACAAGCGGCCTGTGACTCACCTTTAGAGCTGAATTCATCCTTTCTCTGTCGGGCTCTTTCCCTGTATAGTCTCCAAGTGCCAAATACGGACCCAATTGTAAGAAGTCCCAGGACCATCAAGATGACAGCCCCTGCCACCATCCAGGGAGTCAGCCGTGGGAAGAAGGGAGCTGAAACGAAATCCCCAAGAAGGACATTTGTCGTGCGGCTCTGAGCAAGTCTGCCTCTGCTCCCGATTGCAAAGGGGGCTGCAAGAGAGGACGACCTAGACCTCCCCCGTTCCTCCCACGGCAAAAATGAGTCCCTCCAGTGCTGCTCTAAGCTTTTCAGAAAAATTTTGATCTCAGGTAGGGGAGGGCAGTGAAAGAGAGGAAGGAGCAGGATGGGAGCCAAGGGGATGCAGGAAGTAAATAAGGAAGGGGACATGTCACCTCTGTGTGCCACAGAAAGGGACTCAATGACCGAAGAATAAGGAAAGGTCCTTGCCTGAGCCAGAGATGGTTGGGGTGGGGGGAAGGGTGATGAGAAGATGTGCTTTCCTGAGGGCCCTTGAAACCTAGACAGAGCTCTAGCATGGGAGGGGGGAGGCCAAGGGGCAAGGGTGGAAATGGGTTTTCCTGTTACTCAAGGAGAGAATGCTCTGGATTAGGAAGGCCCCCAAGGACAGATCTTCTGTATCTAAGATATATCTCCTAAAATGGAAAATCTGGGATTTCAATGAGATCCAGGGAGGGTTGATGTGTTCAGAATCCCTATTCTTCTGATGACGTTGGTGGGGCTCCCTCACGTCGGGGATCAGGAGCTTAGGTGGGGAGAAAGTAGACAACTGTGTCATGAGGGCATGGCTTGGGCAGGTGCCCTAGGTGACGTGGCCCTAAAACTGTCACATAGGAACCCAACGCTGATTTCACTGACCTGGTATGGAGATCTCTACTTCCTTCTCCTGGCCCAGAAGGAGGTTCTGGAAATGGCAGGATATATTCTTCATGGAGGTGTCCCTGATGATCACGGAAGCCACCACAGTGAACAGGCCTTCTTCATCAGGATTCCTAGACTCTGATGTGGATGGAAACCTCTCTCCCTCGGAAGTTCTCCACTGCACCTGGGGCTCTGGGTACCATCCTACGGAGGTACACTCCAGCCGGATCTCTCCACTTTCTTGAACTTCCATATGGATTTGAGGATCAGAGCCCAGAGCTACGGAGAGAGAAGCTGGCCTCACTCCTTTAGTGGACACCCTTCTGGGAACCTTATAACCATAGGGTTACACAGTCTGAGAAAGAAAGGCACACGGAGACTAGGAATGAGAGGGATTCATGTTCTGTTTCATGACACGAGGAAACCACGAGGAAACTGAGGCGTCAGTAAAAGGAACCTTATCAGAGAGGGATGCCATATTGGGATTTAGTGTTTGAAATGTAAGCAGGAGTGTGATGGACAGACATAGGAACATAGTCAGCAGGAACAGCAAGACCAAAGGCTTAGAGGCAGGTTAGGGAGCTCCAGAGATGGGAGAGGGCTTTGTGGTTGGATGTGAGAAGACTTTGAGGAGGAGAACCAGGAGTGGGTATTTAACAGAGAAGATGTGAACAGAGAAGAAGTGTCCCTGAGGAGAAGGGGGATTGGAGGTTCCCTGCATTAAGATTGTAGCTGACAATTTAAGTTTCCTTTCCGTGTGATACTGATTCAGGAATTTTCTTAAATGGTTTCAACCTCCTTGCCCCAGTGTCCTAACATATATCAACATAAAGCTGTTCTTACCCTTTCTGTTTTCAGCCTAATTATATTCTTACAATTCTACAGAGTATAGAAAAACACCAAGCTGCAGAGGAGAGTCCTTAAACACCTGTCCACAGCTCTTAGTTTAAATCCACGTTTCGATTTGTGTGTATATGTGAAAATGCGTATTCTTTTCATGAAAAGGGCTGCCTGCCACCTTGAGGAGAGTCTCAAAGATGTCTATCACTTTAAAAGAGTAACAATAACAGTTTCATGTATACGCTGTCTCACTTTATTTCATTCTTGCCAAATCTTGTTTGACAGATGCATTGCCCAGTTTTATAGCAGGAAATAAGGCTCGGAAAGAGATTAGTTTGATGGCATTCCAAGTAAGCGGGAAAGTCAGACCTCAACGCATACTTTCCTCCTGAATGCTTACCATTCTCCTTAGTTTGAAGTTTGGCTTGAAGCAGAGAAGGGAAACAAAACCCAAAAACTTTTCTAGGTGGATCGACAATGTTAGCGAGCAGCCACCTCTAGGATCCTGGGAAGCCCGTCCCTAGGCACGAATCCACGCGGCAGCCTCAGGTTGCAACGGAAACGCGCGGCACAGCGTCCCTCACCGGAGTGGTGACAAGCAGACACAACCTGAATGTTGGGGCCTGGGGCTGGATCGAGCATATTCTGGCGCGCTAACTAGAGAGGATGTGGTGTAGCCTCGCAATCACAACATGGGGCCATCTCTCCAACGCCTTCCCGCTGACCTCCCACCCTCGGCCCGCCAGCCTTTTCCGCCCTAGAAGGGATTTCTCGGGACGACGAACGCGGTGGCTTCCAAAGCAAGGGAGCCGCGGGAAAACGGACGCCGCCCGGAAGTCACCGGAGAGGGTCGAACCCGCGCACTCACCGGCCACCTTCAGGTGCACGCTGGCCTCCCCGTAGCGTCCGTCCTGCCGGAAGAGGCACCGGTACTCGCCGTCGTCCGAGGCCCGGACCCGGTGTATGCGCACGGCGACGCGCCCGGCCGCGATGTCGCCGTCCAGCAGCGTGGCCCTGCCGCGGTACTCGGCCGTCTGCTCGGCCTCCTGCTCGCGGCCGTCCCGGCGCACCAGCACCGCGGCCGCCACCTTCCCGCGGAACCACCGCAGCTCCATGCGCTCGGCGCTCACGCTCGGGGACAGGCGGCAGGGCAGCTCGGCGTCGTCCCCCAGCGCGGCCAGGACGGGCTCCGCGGGGCCAATCACGTCGAAGGGGGCTGCGCAAACCGGGCGTGCGGGGGGGGGGGGGTGCTGAGGACTCACACGGACGGAGGGCCGTCTGCTCCACCCGGATCCCGGTCGAGGTCGGGGCGGGGAACCCCAGGGGGCCAGAGACGGAGCGCGGGGGGGGGGGGGGGGGACCTACCCGAATCGGGCCTGGACAGCTGGAAGAAAGTGAGGACGAGCAGGCACGCGGGGAGGCAGGAGTTTGGAAAAACTGCCATGTCCAACCTTCCTGGGGCAGCAGGTCACCGGGTGTCCTGCGGGCGTCAGAACTTGCGCCTGGGACATGCAGGCCGGGCGATGGATCTTTCGACGCCCTTCTCCGGCCTCCTCCCCACAGCTCTTTCCACGCGGATCCGCCCGCTCGCCCCCTCCCACCGCAGACTCCCGGTGCCAGCGCACACCGCCCCGTGTGGCCGAGCAGGTACACAGCCGAATAGGCCCTAAACCCCTAAAAGAATCCTAGGAGAAGGGAATTGGGAGGCATGGTACCCATTAATGGGTTGCGTACCAATGTACCGCTGCTCTAAAAAGCCTCCCCCCCCAATACAGTAATTTGGTATTTGTTTCAGGAATGATAATAAAGATGAAGCGATGGAGGCAGAGATGGAAACCAGGGGACTGAACCTGAGGAGAGAAGAGGAAAGTCGGGGAAAGGGAGGGGAGCTGGAGAGTAAAGGGCAGGGGGTAGAGGGCCTAGGACCCGGGAAAGAGCCAGAGGGAGAGAAAGTGCTCTCTCGGGGGGGGGGGGGGGGGGGGCGGGAGGGGGGGGGACCAGAGCGGGCACAGCACTGACCTCTGATCTTGGAGGAAGAGGCACCCAGGAGCCTGGTTAGCAAGTGACCAAGCTGGCTGTGGCCCCAGGAGCCAAAGTTAAAGGCGGGGAAGAAGGAAGCGGGAAAGCGATCTCAGGAAAGCCTGCCCCCAGCTCCCAGGCCTTGGCTCTGGGGGGTGGGGTGGGGAGGGGAAGTTTTCCAGAGAGAGGAAGGGTCCCAGTCTTCAGCTCAAAGACCAGGATACAGAAGGATGGGCTGGACTAAATAAAAGGGGATAGGGCAAAAAGGGAGGGTCAAGACAACACTAAAATGAAATGGAAGGCGTTGGGCTGGTGAATTTTCCCCCTCAAGCCTCACTTCTTTTATCCTGAAGTTGGGGAGGCACTGGGAGCATTAAATGAGATTAAGCCTGTCAAGTGATGGTAAGGACTGAGAAGAGGGGAAGTTGTTACTCTGTTGTTTATGTGGGCTGAAAGTTCGAGGGTAGACTGGGAATGCACGTGTGTGATTCAGTTTTCGCTGCCTCAAAGTTGCCTTCCTGCAAGCAATTCGGCCTGCAATTCCTTATTTTGGGGTTAAACCTCTTATTGTCATGAAAAAAAAAATTAAAAACATGGGAAAACATTTTTTTAGTTATTTTTTTTAAGATTTTATTTTTAAGTAATCTCTGCACCCAATGTGGGACTCAAACTTACAACCCCAAGATCAAGGCTCTCCTGCTCCACTGACTGAGCCAGCCAGGCACCTCTGGAAAACACTTTTACAAAGCAGAAATCACTCATAATGTCACCAACCAATGACAGCCTCTGTTCACATTGTGGCAGAATTGATGAAGCTTTTACATAATCAGAAACATTATTTATACTTACATAATATCATATTGTAGGTTCCTGTAATTCCCAAGATTGTGGGACATCTTAGTGGCTTTTTTTTTAATCTACTATAACTAGTGCACTTTATAAATACATAAATCTTTGTCCACATCTTTGATACTTCCTGACAAACTTTCTGATAAATTCCCAGAAAGATAGTCATCGGGTTTAGGAGTTGAATTCTGAGCATATTGCCAAAGTTAAACCTATCACACTGTTAATGGGAATGAGCCTCTCACCTAATTCCTGCCAACACTGAGAACAATTATTCCCTAGTCATCACTAATGGGATGGGTGAAATAGATCAAATTATTATCTTACTAGACATTTATAGGACAGCGAGGCTGATCACTTTTCATATTAACTATTTAATATACTCTGGAAGAGATTTTTCCAGGCATATTGCCCCCCCCAGACATTCTGATGCTGTTTCCTATTCTTCCATATGAATTTTTTATAAATTAAAGCTGTCAATCCTGTATTAATATTTGTGGCTCATATCCTTCACCACCCCAGTTTGTACTTTGCCTTTATTTCAGGTTATGATTAAGACCAACAAAAGAGGGGCACCTGGGTGGCTCGGTGGGTTGAGCCTCTGACTTTGGCTGAGGTCATGATCTCAGGGTTCATGAGCCAGACCCGACCCTCAGACCCTCATCGGGCTTGAAGCTGTGAGTGCGGAGCCCGCTTCCAATCCTTTGTCCCCGGCCTCTCTGCCCCTCCCCCACCTACAGGCTATCTCAAAAATAAACATTAAAAAAGAAAAAAAATGACCAACAAAAAATAATTGCTCCGGTTGACTTACAAGACTGCTAGAATGGCTTTTACCAAATGGAAATCTGATCATGTCACTTCTTGCTTCAAAACCCCTACATGTCTCCTTAGTGGCCCCAGCACCAAATTCAGACACTTAATCTGGTCAAGAAAATGTAGGATCTAGTTGTCTCCCTGATTCCTTCCTCTCGGCCTCTTCTCCCTCCCCTCCGATGGCCTATCCACCTCTCGAAGAATTTGGAAGATGGGGTAACCTCAGCCCACAGCACCTTTCCAGGCCTCCAGGTTCCGGTGCTGTCTCCCCGCTTCCTACAGCATCTGCAGGACAAAGTCCTGCTCCTCCCTCAGAAGCTCATTTAAGGGCAACTTCTTCCAGAAGCAAGCAGGTGCACCCTCTCTTCTAGAGCTGCTCCTTCGTTCCCTGGGCCGGACCTCACTGTGGTCCCAGCCGAGCACCCTAACCAGAGGGGCTTCAGGAAGGAGCTCCCAGCGCTGCCCAACTCAAGTGAGAAAGTCTTGGGTCTTACCCATAAGTTTGGGGTAAATCACATCATTTTACTTCACTATATACGAGATTTGTTTAAATATGACTCTGGATAACCTAGGCCCCCTCCAAGCAAAACCGAGTCTCCAGGACATGGGCCTGGTTTATCCTGTGACACAGAAAACTTCCTGGTCCTCTCTGCTGGCACACAGCTGACCTGAGTCCTACTTTGACAGGCACGTGTGTTTAGTTTTGTCTTTTGTTTCCAAGTCTACCTTCCTCTCCTAAACTGAGCTCCCCTTCAAGTTCTTACTCTCTGACTTCTCATCAGCACAAAAGCCAACATAGAATCTGCAGCTGAAATCAAACTAACTGGCCGTTGCCCTTCCTCGTTTGAAATGCTCCTGTCGCATTCTCAACTCCCCTTTGTGTTTAACTTCTGAAAAATGTCATCTGTAATGGGTTTGCTCTCCTCAACACGCTATGACTAGACTCCTGACGCCTGCTCCACGTTGTCAAAAAAATCTCACAGGGAATTTTGGGGGGGAAAGAAAAAAAGAAGAGCTTTTTCCTGCACCCAAGGGAGCTACACGGAACAAGGAAGGGGCCGGGGAGATAGAAAGCAAGGGTATCTAGAACTCAAGCTATGTGGCAGCCCCAGTTTTGACGGGGTAACATCTGAGTCACTTCTACATAAAGGAACACCTTGGGTCATCCCAGGCAGGATGTCTGAGTCAAGGCTCACTCCGGGAACAGAGATGCTAGGCGCCCCTGTCTCTCCAGGCTCGCGTTATTTGTGAGATGCCTGAACCATGCGGGGCTGCTATGGGGAAGGCCCTGCCACGCCCAGGGCCACTGGAGACCCGAGACAGAATTTTCCCTCTGAGATGCGAAGATCGTTTGGGCCGAGGCATGTGACCCGCTCCCTATGGAGTGAATCTCATGGCCAAAGGTCAGGACTTATCTCTTCGGCCCTTTCCCACCACTGCTCAGATTTCCCAGTGTCCTAGACTAGTCAGAGCCAGGGATTACTCTCATCCTCGTTCTACGTGACCTTCACCAGCACTTGACTGAGGCAACCACTTGCCCCTTCTGTCTCTTTTTTAAGTTTATTTATTTATTGTCTTAAGTAAGCTCTACATCCAGCATGGAACTCAAACTCCCAGCCCCGGGATTAAGAGTCGCATGCTCTTCCCACTGAGCCAGCCAGGTGTCCTGCTTCTCTTTCTAAAACTAGTTTATTTTTCATTTTTTAGAGGAGCAAGTGAGCGGGCGAGAGGGGCAGGGAGAGAATCTCGAGCAGGCCCCATGCTCAGCACGCAGCCTGGCGAGAGGCTTGAGCCCATGACCCCGGGATCATGACCTGGGAGTCAGAGTAAAGCAGGTTTCCCTCAACAACGTGGACGGGCATCACCCAATCCATTGAGGGCTGAGTAGAACAAAGACGGAGGAAGCGTGTTTGCTCTCTCCTTGAGCTGGGATGTCCAGCTGTCCCTTCCCTCAGACGCTGGCTCCCTGGTGCTCAGACCTCGGGGTTTGGAGCACTTTTCCAGGGGCTCCAGCTTGTGGGGGGCAGAGCCTGGGGCTTCTCTGCCTCCACAGTCACATGAACCGGTCCCTCGCAACACATCTTTTTCTAGATGTCTGTATCTACCCTGTTGGGTCTGCTTCTCTGGAGAACCCTGATACAGTTCTTTACATCACCACTACAGATAGGTCACTTCTCTTCACTCTTTCCAACTCCATGGTTATGTAGCCGTAATCTCATGGAAGGGCCAACACAGTTAGAAGCAAAGAGTCCCAGAGAAATGAAGATCCGCTGATGTGCGTATCATTGCGCTCTTTGCGTTCTGCAGTAACAGGGAGCTTTTATGGTTTTATAAGAGATGCAAAGCCTTATTGATGGAACCATGTGGGAGAACCCCAGAATTCTCCAAGCTCTTGTAGGAATTTCTTTGGAAAATAAATAGAACTAAAGCAATTGGGATTTGAGTTAAGACGTGGGAAGGAGGAGGGAATGTGCTTGAGAATCATACAGTGGAGTGACTGTTCCCTTCTGTGAATACTTGATTCCCGAAAAACTATCAATACATCACAAACAAGGAATGCTTTTTGTTGCAGTTTATGTTCTTGGAAATCTGCAGGAAGTTCCTTTTGGCTTCACTTGCTAAGAGAGGTTGCTGTATCTAGGGAACTCAAGTGGAAGTCTGCAGCCAAGTTTGGGATGGCTGGGTAGGAGGGCTGGGAGGCCGAAGGAGGCTCTGCCCTGTCCGTGGCCACGCTGGAGCCCAGCAGCCAAGGCGGACCTGTGGCCAAACCCAGTTAAATTTGATGGTACCTGTTACCGCAGCACAGATCTCACAGACTGCGGGGAGGCTGGGAGCTGGGGTGTCTCAGTGAGAGGGGTGGGAGGGATTTATAGGATTTCAGTTTGTGGTGGGGGTTTGGAAGAGGGTCAAAGAGGGAAGGGGTGCTCTGGATGAATGCCGCTGGAAACCGGGGGACTGGTGGCAGGACTGAATATTCTGATGTTTATTAGGACACGGAGGAACAGAGTGGGCTGAAATTGTAATGGGTAAAGAAGCGGTTAGCTGAGACGGGGACGTGTGGTCGCTCTTGTGGTTTGCCTGTGGTGTTGCATTTGTGTCTGCATGCCGAACATGACTACACAGGGGACTTGTCTCACTCCATCACAATCCCGGAGTGGTCTTGTCCGTTCTGGGAAGCAGCTGTCATACCTGATTTTGCTTTCTCAGAGCCCACATTCTCCTTCAGATCTAAAGGTATTTGGGGTCTTATTTATTTATGTATTATTTAACGTATTTGGGGTTTTATAACCTTTAGAATCCCTTCCAATGTTACATATGTATGTATTTTGAGAGAGAGAGAGAGCGAGCAGAGGAGAGGCAGACAGAGAGGGAGACAGAATCCCAAGCAGGCTCTGTGCACAGAGCCCAAGGCAGGGCGCAAACTCACGAACCACAAGACCATGACCTGAGCCGAAATCAACAGCCCGACATTTAACCTTAACCGACCGAGCCACCCAGGCACCCCCCTCCCTCCCAATTAAAAAAAAGTTTCTTGGGGCGCCTGGGTGGCGCAGTCAGTTAAGCGTCCGACTTCAGCCAGGTCACGATCTCGCGGTCCGTGAGTTCGAGCCCCGTGTCAGGCTCTGGGCTGATGGCTCACAGCCTGGAGCCTGTTTCCGATTCTGTGTCTCCCTCTCTCTCTCTGCCCCTCCCCCGTTCATGCTCTGTCTCTCTCTGTCCCCCCCCCAAAAAAAAAAGTTTCTTTATCTATTTAAGTAACTGCTACACCGAAGGTGGGGCTCAAACTCACAACCCCAAGAACAAGAGTCACCTGCTGCTCTAGCTGAGCTCCCCAGGGACCCTGAATCCCTTCCAATTTTGAAAAGCCTAGAATCATAGTTCTAGACTCTAGACGGGGATGACTTTTGACTAGAAGTCATCTTAAAAGGTTATGGAATTCAAGCATGTCTAAGGTTTAAATGCCCACAAGGCACAAACACCCTGCTGAGCTGCCTCATCTGGTGAAATATACAGGAATCAACCTCAGCCTTCCCCTCTGGGTGCCTCCCACGCCATTTCACTTCCAAAATAATATTCCCCAAATGAGAAGTCTCAGGCATGTGATGACCACGGAGCAGAGAATCAGTTTTAGACGTAAGGGAGGAAAAAAAAAAAGGCCCTAGACATTTTAATGATGAAAACTAGAATAGGCCACCCAAAATACACTATTTTGTCACAGAAATTATTTTGAGCTGAAGGCAATTCTAGAAGGGGCCAACAAAGATTTCAGTAGAATTTTAGTCCTGAACACTGTGGGGAAAATGCATTTTCTTCAGAATTATCCATTATGTGCATTTAAATTCTGCCAGGAAAAAAAAACAAACAAACTATTTTGTTTTAAACTACTTTTTGTATTTAGTAGCTTTTTGTATAAATTAAACAAAAGGTTTTTGAGTCAGGGAAGAAAAAAAAAAAAGGCAGCCAACACAGGAAAAGTTCTTTACTTTCCCCCTGTTTTGCCTAAAGGCAAGATATAAATTATTTTACTGGAGACTGACATTTACCAGCCCAGAGAGGAACCAGGAGAATCTCCAAACCAACCATCCTCCATTACTTTCCTCCCTTATTAGTACCTTCCCAGCTTGTTGGCCTTGGGGCCTAAAATTGTTTTCCTTTGTCCTATCACCTCTGCAAATGTACTCTCCTTTATTGAAGATGGAAAATAAGTTGGAATTTTGTTACCATCGTGAGTTTGTTTTCATTTAGGTTTCCCTTGTGATGTGCACTGTGTGAGTGAACTGTTTTTCTCTTGTTAGTGTTTTCGTTAAGAGTCCTAGCCAAAAACCTAAGATGGGAAGAGGTAAAGTTTTGCCTCCCCTACAATGATATAGAGAGAAAGGGCAGGTATCACTCTGGCAATGTTGATGATCTTAATTAAATAAGTTACCTAGGAAATAGTGCAAGGACACTCACACCCTCCTCCGTCCCGCTGAAAGCAGGTAGCAAATCTCCCATATGGAAAATACCCTCCCTAACAAGTAAACAAGTAAAAAGACAGCCACATCACCAGGGACCGGGACTTGAGAAAGCCAAGAAAGAGGAACCGGCGGGACTGTTCTGGACCCCAGGGTTCTCCAGCTCTCCGCAAAAACAGAAATTGACACGACGCCAAGAAAAGGTTCAGGCAGCGTTTATTGGGGGCCTATGCTCCAGACCAGAGAGACGGCGGCGGAACAAACGTCCCAGCCGGCTCCCGGAACAAAGGCCGGCAAAGCCTGCAAGGGGGCTGAAGCCGCGAAGGAGGGACAGCTCAGCAGGTGGAGGTGGAGACAAAGGAGGTTGGGGCGCAGGCGCAGTGGACAGAACATGCTTCCGCAGCACGTGTCTTATTAGCATGTTAAGTATCCACCCAAGGCCGGGATTATTGGTATTCTAACGACGAAAAAAGTAGGTGAGGGTCCGTGCTGGGGTCCATCTTGGCACAGGCTTGGTTTAGTTTGGTTTCTTCATTTGAGTTCTTTCTGGAAAACATCCTGCCCCCGCATCCCTATGAGATATAAAGCTCAAAAGCATGTAGCTCTCAGCCTTTTCTCCTAAGGTGACAAAAGCATAGAGCAAAGTGCATTGTGGTTAGGGCGAGGGGGGGGGGGGAGGTCCCAGACACAGCCCCTGGTCTACCTCACCCCTCCCCACCTCCACCGGAGAGATTTTACCCTCCTTATTCCTAAGGAGGAGGGGCCGAAGGTCTCATCTTCTGAAACTGCTTCTTGCTGAGCGGGGCGTCGTCCCTGTCCTACCAGAAGGAGTAAAACTCTCCCGCTGACTGCTCTAACGACCTGTAAGGACCTTGTTCCTCTTGGGGCTGGATAGGTGGGGCCCTTGTGCCACTATCTGTTTGACAAGAAACTGCCGTCCTCTAGAAGACTCAAACTTAACCAAAAGATTAAGGAGGCAGGGTCTGAATAGTAACAGAAGAATTTTTTGCCACAAGAGGGCCCAGGAAAGAACGGAATCAGGCAATGTTAGGCATATAACCTCTGAGTCCTATATAGTTTGGGCATTGGGGCTCTTGAACCCATGCAACGATCTGGCTTGTCTGTAAATCTCCTGGGTATTTAGTTCGACCTCCCCAGAGGCGTTGATGTACGTACAGCACGTGTCGTTGACTACCGCACAGACACCCCCTTGTGTGGCCAGAAGATAATCTACAGCTAACCTATTGTCAAGGGAATCTAGGGACTCCTGGAGGCCCTCTGAGGTGTCGCCAGCGCTTGAGGCCAGGTTTTCGATGACCTGGGTAAGGCTTTTTAAGGTCGTCTCATGATAGGCAATCCCCTCCCGGGGGGCAGCCGGTCCCGTGGCTTCTCCAGCTGCCGCCAAGATAAGCCCGAGTGCTCTCTTACGTCTGCCTTGAGAGGTGACGTTATATATAGTGGCGCCTAATCCTTCTGGGCCCAGTCGTCCCACAGTGCATTGTCCCCGGAAGTGGACATTATCTAAACACGCGTAGGCCACTGCCCGAAGAGGCCAGGAGAAGGAGGAATCGGGGCTCCCTTCATAGGGCAGTTTATTTTGTGGCGGCCCACAGAGGAACAGATATCCAGGGGGGGCACAGGCCTGGCGGGCTGAAGAGGAATTAAACCAGCTTCGTAAAAGGGGACCCCACTTAGGTGTGCTCTTGCACCTGGGGGACAGGGGCCCTCCGTCCATCGGCCCCCCACCTAGCTCTGCGTCCTCCTCTATTCCCTCGTGGCTATCGAAGGCAGATGGGGTCTGATAGGTGAGCCTCCAGGAAGGGGTTGCTGTTCCTTTCCAGTGAGTACAGGAGAAGTTAGGTTGGTCGCCCGGGGGAAGCAGAGAGGAGTCCACACACCAGTGAGTCTGGTTGGGGACACACGAAGAGCTTGCAATGGAAAAGGACATGGGATAGATGGAGGGCGAGCTGCCCGCACTGGTAAGGCAGGTGTTGGTCTCGCAGGGGCAACAGGGCCGCCCCTGTTCTCTACAGAGAAGAGGGCGCTTAACCTGGAGCCCAGTTTGGTTCCAAGTGTCTGTAAGGGTCACACACGTCATATCCTCGCGGTCCTTGAGTTCCGCCACCAGGAGTGGTGTGCTCCTAATGGGTCTGGAAGTCAAAGTGAGAGGCACATCCTCGTTTGTAGGCTCGAACTGGAGCTTAGAAACCCCATCCCGTGGGCCGGGATGGCAGATCCAACAGTTAGAGAGATTATTTCCCGAGGCCACGATGCTGGAGAAGTTGACAATTGAATTTTCTCCCCACGTTTCCCTCCCTTTGTTATTTCCTTCCCAACTCATCCCCAGGAGAAGGGCCAAGAGAAGGGCCCACATTATGCAACCCACCATTGGTTCTGGTCTTCTAGACCCAGCAGGGGCAGAACAGGTGTTTGCCAGAGTGGAGTGCCCCGAAATGTACCCACAGAGAAGAAAAAGGAAAACAGAGGCAACAAAAAGAAACGTCAGCAAACCAATCCACCAAGATAGAATCACTTATCTGACTCTGAGGCTCGCTTCTTGAACCAAGTATCTGGGGTCTCCCACAGGCTCACGTGAGGAAGATGGTTCCAGGCCTCCCAGGCGTTTCTGAGGAGGTCCAGGAGAAAAAGATTTTAGCCTGGAAAGATGTCCCCAGCTAGGGATTCCTTGCAGCTTAACTGCCCCTGGAGTGACTAAAAATCACCTTGCCACTTGGGGAGCAACTGATTTTTTTCTGGGGAGCCCTCCTTACAACTTGGAAGGAAGGCCTGACCCCCTGGATTAATTTGCAGAGGGGAGGGCTCTTCTAAATCACCTCTAGGGGTGCCGGCAGCCTATGATTAGCAGAAGCCCAACTGGCTCTTAGCACTCAGCCCAAACAAAGTAATCAAAGGCCGCAAGTTCTGGCTTATCTTCCCGCGTGGTGGAATACGGGCTGGAAGGAGGGTCTCCCATGTCATTTCACTGGAAGAAGGGTCGCTCCTGTCATTTCAAATGCGCTGAGTCTTAGGGGCGGTGGGAATCCTGAGTGGTGTGAGAGGAAGCAATTTGACCCAAGGCTCTTCAGTTTCTTGACAGAGTTTTGCTCGCATCTTTTTAAGGGTCTGATTCATCTTTTCTACCTTCCCTGAGGAATGGGGGTGCCAGGGAGCATGTCATTTATAACTTATTCCCAGGGCTGCTGAAAGGCTCTGGGTGACATTAGCCATAAAAGAAGGCCCGTTACCACTTTGGAGAGACTTGGGAATTCCCTTTTAGGAGGGATTTATAGACCTCGGTCGCCTTCCCAGACCCGGGTGGGAAGGCTTATACCCATTCGGTAAAAATATCAACAAACACGAGGTAATGTCTGTAGCCTGCTTGTGATGGCATCTGGGTAGAATCCACTTGCCAATCTTCCCCAGGAAATGCCCCCGGTCTTGGACCGGCATGAGAAGTGGGGATAGACCAGACGGCTCTGTGGTTTATTTTGGGTGCAGAAGTCACAGGCAAGGGTAACTTGGTTTTATTGTCTAAGTCCCTGACCTAGAAAGACCTTTTGCACCAAGTCCCATTGGACATCTCTGCCATAATGGGTGGCATGCATCATGTCAATGTTTGAGCTTTTCTTGTCGGGCTTCCGGAATGAGAATTTTGTCCTCTCTCATAAGCTACCAGCACTTTATTCTGTATATCCCTGTCTCTCTGTGTCCTCCCATGACAGCAGGGAGCATTGAGGGTGGCCGGGGAACTCAGAGGGGCCAACTATCAAGGTGGTAATTTGATCTGGTTTTTGTGCTCCAGGGACTGTGAACAGCTGATCGGTCAGCCTTACTGTTCTTTTCTTTGCTTACAGAGGTCCCATCTTTCTGACAACTTTTACAATGGACCACAGCCACCTAAACGAGAAGCTGTGCTGCCCCTACAAGAGTGAAGACTGGGTGCTTACGTTGTATTGGTGAATTCTTGCTGCTGACATTTTCCTGTCTTCCTGGACGACCGCAAGGGCATGTAGTACATGGAACCCATATTGTGAATCAGTGTAGAGATTTCATCTTTTTCCTTCCCCCAACTGCAAGGTCCTAATTAGGGCTATCAGTTCAACATTTTGGGTGGATGAAGTGTTGAGGTGAGCTCTAGCCTCAATGACCCTACTTAGGTTCACGATCACGTACCCTGCCTTCCAGATGCCTCTCTCCACAAGTGTCCTGTCCATAAATGACACCATATCCAGATTGTCAAGGGGTTTGTCTTGAAGGTCAGGTCTGCTAGAAGTCTGTTCTACTGTCTCCATACTGATGCTGGAGACCCTTAACCTCCAGGGTGAAGCAGGGTGCAGTCCAGTGGACCTTTAAAATATCTGGGGAATCTGGCAAGAGGGCCTGATACTTAGTTAGCCTTCCTCCAGTCAGCCAGTGGTGCCCTCTAGTTTCTAACATGGTCTGAACCTGACAGGGAGTTAGGCTGACCCGGGGTAAGCTTACTGGCCTCGTTAAGAGAGATGTGGCCATCACTGCTGGGCCGTCCCTGTGCAACTGGGTCTAGTTATTTTGAAAAGTAGTCTCTGATCAGGGTCCAGCTTTTGAGTTAGGACCCCCAAAGCCTGCCTCTCATGGGTAGATGAGGTAAAATGTTTATCCAAATAGGGGAACTCCAGTGCAGGGGCTCCATCCAGCTCCATTTTCAAGGCTTTAAAAGCCCCTCAACACAGTCTATTGTAGGGGTTCCCTTTCTTCCCCCTTCAAGGCCTCATATAGGGGCTTTGCATCAGGGCCGTAACTGGGGAACCAGATACAAGAGAACTCTCTTGTGTCAAGAAAGCCACGGAGTTGCTTTCTAGTTGGCAGTGTGGGCAGGCGCTGCTGGTCCTCTTGGGATCCGTGGCCAGGACATGGGTGCCTGGAGATAGGATGAAGCCCAGATATTGGCCCTGTTGTTGTGATATGTGAGCCTTTGATGGGGGAGACCCTATATCCTCTGTTAGCTAGAAAAACATAAGGTTTTTGCAGTATTACAGTCCGAGGACTGCTTAGTCAAACTGGCTATTAACAAATCACCATGTTGTAAGAGGATCCCATCTCTCAATTTTAATTCTTGTAACTCTTTTGCCACTATATTTCCAAATAGATTGGTGGGGGGTGTCTCTAAGGCCCCAGGGAAGCACCACCCAGGTGTGCTGGGTAGTGTCTTGAGTATCAGGGGTTTTCCATTCGAAGGCGAGTAAATAGTGACTCTCCTCATAAAGGGATGTGCAGAAAAAGGCACCCTTCAGGTCCAGGATGGTAAAAAATTTAGCATCGCCTGGACCCTGGGTAAGCGAAGTATACAGGTTGGGTACTACCAGGTGTATGAGAACAGCTTTATTTATGGCCCTCAAATCCTGTACAAAGCAATATTCTCCACTGGGCTTCCTCACTGGGAGGACTGGGGTATTACATGGGGATTGACAAGGCTTGATCCATCCATACTTGAGAAATTTTGAAATTATCAGCTGGATTCCTCCTAAAGATTTACTTTTTATGGGGAACTATTTTTTTCTAGACACCCTGCACTAGGTTTTACCTTTCCCTGAATGGGGGAGACTTTTTTTTTGTTTTTTGTTTTTTTTTTGCCTCCCCTGGGACATGAGTCTACTTGGTTGTTTGTCCTCAGGAGTATCTGCGGCTCAAGCCTGGGACCAGCCAGTAGTGCCCACGGATGAAATCCCAGTTTCTGGTCTATCTCCATTTTAATATCACCCTTTTCAAGGTAAAGAGTGGCCCCAGAATGGTTTCGTAGATCTCTCCCCAGCGGCAGGGCAGAGCATTCCGGGACCTACAGACAGGAATGCGTAGAACAGTTGATCTGGCTTCACAGGCGAGGGGGAAGGTAAACGGTCTCACCTTTGGCCACATCTCTCCCAGTTACCACATGTCACACTTGGGGAAGGGCCCACAGGTTGGGTCAGGACAGAGCAGGCGGCTCCAGTATCTACACGGAATTTAGTTTTCCTATCTGCCACGTCAAGGGTGACCGAGGTTCCGCTAGTACAATGGTAAGGGGTCAGGTGGGTGCTGGGGCGGGCAGCTCCTGGGGCCTCTTTGTGGTTGCACGGCCCCTCTTCCGAGAGACTGGCCGGGGGTGGGAGTCCGTGTGTGCCCTTCGCTCTCTGGGGCGGGCAGGCTCAGGTGCCCCCGCCTTCCTGCCTGCATTACGCACACTTGTTCCGATGGTTCTGGCTACGGCCTTCTGGGCCTCCTGGGGTCACCCTGAGCAGGGCAGCCAGAACCTGTGCCTGTTCTGCTACCCTTGTCTTTACTGGCCTCCTCTGCGCTGTCTCAGTTATTAAAAACCTTGAAGGCCTCCTCCACCAAAGGTGACAGCAGGGACTGAGAACCTGCCTCTGACGTCAGTAGCTTCCCCCTAAGATCAGAGGCAAGCTGGATGGTAAAGCACACAGTCAGTAAAGACCTCCCCGCGGCGACTCTGGGTCTCCATTTGGGCATCTGCGGAAGGCGTCCATCAGTGGTTTAGAAAGACAGCTGGATTCTCATCCTTTTTGCCGAGTTATTTCCCTCCCTTTGTCATAATTAGCTGGTTTGGCTAGGCACTTCGTCATCCCTTCAGACAGACAGGTAATAAAGCGCCTCTGCACCCTGGGGGTTGTGCCCTCCTGATCCTACTGTGGGTCCCAAGCAGGGACAGCATTTCATCCGGCCCCAAGCACTCCGTCCCCTGGATTGGCAGACCCTAAGACCCCAGGCTGTCAGCATAATCCCCAGCCTTCCTAAGGATCTGTCTTCCTCATCTAGGGTGCAACAGTAAGGCCTGGGATGACATCTCGTCAGGTGTTTGTTTGTTTGTTTTGGAAAAATGACCCAACTTTTCTTTACACAGAACCAGGTCTGTAAGCATGACATGAAACTCTGGTAATCCCTTCCTTGGGTATGTCCTTTCCCTAAGGGGAAACAGATCCAGTTGGGGCCTATGGTGGGTGGGTGGGCACTGTGGGTGCTAGTGGGACTTACTCCAGAGGAGGGAGGAGGATGCAGGGGCAGGGAAGCTCCTTATGAATAAGGAGGTGGGGAGACCTTGGAGGAAGGAGGGGAAGTTGTTGGGGTCAAAGTCGCAGGGGTAGAGGGGGTTTGGGATGGGACTCCTGCAAAGGAGTACTAGGTCCCACTTGACTAGAACAGGGGATTGTCTAAAATGTCTGGTTTTGGGGTGCCTGAGTGGCTCAGCGGGTTAAGCGTCCGACTCTTGACTTCGACTCAGGACATGATCTCATGGTTCGTGAGTTCGAGGCCCACACTGGGCTCTCTGCTGACTTTGCAGAGCCTGCTTAGGATTCTGTCTTCCTCACACTCTGCCCCTCCCCTGCTTGCTGTCTCTCTCAAATAAATAAATATAAATTTAAATAGATAAGTAAATAAATAAAATGTCTGGTTTCAACCCAGCAGTGAGAGGGGTGCCGGTGGTAACGATCTGAGGCCACAGAGACTCTGCAAGAATTCCTTAATTTGGGGTCTTGGTGTCTCTCCCTACTTCTGAGATCTTTTGCAAAACAAATCCAACTGCAAGATAGTATTAAAATTTAAATTTGAGCATACAAATTTAATGGTCCATTTTGGAGCCACTGTTCCTGGTTCTTGTTTGCCTAAGATATTGGGGCCAAACAGTGCCATGCAAAAAAAAAAAAAAATTTTTTTTTTTCCTTTTCTTCAAACCATCCAATTTAAACTGATCCCAATTATTTATTTTTAATGTTTACTTATTTTTGAGAGAGAGAAAGAGTGCAAGCGGAGGAGGGGCAGAGAGAGAGGGAGACACAGAATCTGAAGCAGGCTCCAGGCTCCGAGCTGCCAGCACAGAGCCCGACGCGGGGCTCTAACTCACAGACTGCGAGATCATGGCCTGAGCTGAAGTCGGACGCTCAACCGACTGAGCCACCCAGGTGCCCCTGATCCCAATTATTTAAAAAAATCCTAGAAGGGAGTCCTTTGTCCCATTTAAGGTGTTGCACATGTTGGGAAGTTGGATGGGCCTGGTGACTTATAAAAAAAGAAAAAAAGTGAAAGCTGACTAGCAGAGAGAGTCACACTGTGTGATTCTGTGTGAAGCCTGGGTGATTCTGGGTGAATGGACCTCTCCTTGTCCCAGTTGGCCCATCGGTAGAAGCAGGCCAGTACGACCAGAGAAGCTTGAGTTCTTAAACCAGGCGGCTCCCCGGTACACAAAAAGATTAACCCTGAGGCCCCCCGAATCCGGACCAAGGTCTGGATTTCTTCAACCTGACACTGGAACGAAGTCTGACTCACCAGGAATTCTCCTTCCCTCTTAATAAGATAAGGTACCAGATGATTCACAAGACAAACAAAAAGGAGAAAGACAAGATGGTCAGGGTCAAGCCAAGACCGACTTAAGTAAGAAGTTAACACACAAAGACAACACAGAGTGAGTTCTCAGGGCCACAGCCCCATTCCGAGAGACAACAGGTAAAGAACACAGATCTGACCCCAAAGAAAATCACAAGAAAGTCTGGAAGTAATTCCGGCTTTCAAACACACCCAGGAAACTGAGACCAGCCACAAGGAAAGCCAGCGGAGAGGTTACCCAGGCCGGGCTCAACCCACCAGAGGCCCTCCAGTGAGCCTGCAGGGGACCACCACTGGGGATTAGAGTCAGGGGACAGGGGATACTCAGGCTGAACCCACAAGAGAGCTCCCAGTGACCCTGCAGGGGACCAACGCCGGGGAGGTCAGAGTCGGGGGACCGGGGACACCCGGCCCCGGAACGCTGGCCCAGACCAACCTTGCTCCGTCCGAGAAATGCAGACTACAGTGACAGTGACAGAAGGAGACCCGCAGCCGCATGCGCGGCCTGAGACGAGGGGCAGAGTCCCGGCGGCGGGAGGCACGACTTACCGCCGCGGGGACGCGGGACTCCAGCTCCGAGCCGCTGGTGAGTCGCACGGCAGGGGGGACTCCCTCCGCGGTCCGCAGGCTCCGGGTCCTCGGGCCGTCACCGGGGCTCCCTCTCTGGGTCCCTGCGTGGTCGCCAAAGGACGATCCCGACCCCGCGGCTCTTTGGCTCTCGGCGCAAACAGAAATCGACATGAGGCCGAGAGAGGCGTTTCCCGGGGCTTATCCTCCGGCACCAGCGCGGCGCCAGGCGCAGAAGTCCCCGCCGGCCCCCGGCACCGGCCCGCCGTTGGCAAAGCGGCTGAGGCGGGAAGGACGGAACGCCCGGGCTTGCGGGGCGGGGAGAAGCTGGCGCGCAGGCGCACTGGGCAGCACGCGCCGCCACCTGCCCCGCCTGTCTCATTAGCATGTTAGGTCTCCACCCCTGGCTGTATTTGCGTATTATAATGAGGAGAGAGCTGGTGCTGGGCCGGCGCCGGGGTCCACCTGCGCGCGGGCCGGTGTAGTCCGGTTTCCGGTGCTGAGTTCTTTCTGGCAAACATTCTGCTTCCGCATTCCTGTGAGGTCTCCGGCCCTAGAACGTGTAGCTCAGCCCGCTCTTCTAGGGGGATAAGCCCAGAGCAACAGCGAGCTCCGTGGTTAGGGCCGGGCGGGGGGAGGGGACCCAACACAGCCACTGTTCCATCTCGGACTAGTTTAGCCGGTGAAGTTAGGAAGGGCCTCCTAGAGGAAGGGAGGGATTTTCAGAGACGGGAGGACGAGCCAAGAACCAGCTTGTTTGGGGGCCGCCTGCCCAGGGCCCCCGCATTACTTGATGAGGGAGCCAAAGGCAAGCTGACACCCCGCAACACCTCACCACCCACCCTCCCCACCCCCACCCCCACCCCCACCCCCCAACCGCCAGGTGGGATCTCTGTGACGTTCCTCAGGCACTGGGGCTGCCCAAGAACAAAGGAAAGGGGAATGCAAATGGTTAACCGGTAGAGATCACAGTCGTGCAGAACGTGAGTCTACATCAGTTTACAAACTGTCTTGGTAAGGCAATCTTATCAAGAGTCTAATCTTCAGAAACCTATATTATCAGTTTCCCAGAGCCCCAACATGACCTTCCCCTCCCTAGCGATGTGGGGAATAAAGGCAAGAAGGAAATGGTAAATAACATTGAATTTCTGTGTAACCTGCGGCCCACTGACAAGTACTTGAGGCAAATACAGAGTATGACGTTTCTCCAGGAACCCCCTCCCCTCTTAATGTTAACGCCTTACTAGAGGGACAACAACCTTAGCTTGACCTTGGCCGGGGCTCCTGTATCTTAAGCGCCCCCTGTAGTATTTGAAAGTCCTTCTGGGGCTCCCTGCCTTTTACCTTGACCTCCCCCAAGTCCCTAGTATATGACCAGTCACTCCTCACGACCCCAGTGCCGCTCTTCCTGCCCACGGGTCCCGTCCCCGTGCCTTAATAAAATCACCTTTTTGCACCAAAGACGTGTCAAGAATTCTTTCTTAGCCATCAGCTCCAGACCGCCACCACTCCAAGACCCCATTAGTAGTAGTAATAATAATAATAATAATAATAATAATAATAATATAATGTTTTTGCTCTCAATCTCTCAAAGTTTTCAAGATGGCATGACTTGTGATACTCCAACACTGAGTACAGCAGCAGATGTGAAGGTGCAGCCCATCTTTTAGGAGAAGCCAGACATTAGCCTTGCAGAAACCTTAAAGAATGCCACATTTCTCAATAACATTTATTTTGCTTTGGAAACAAGTGGTTTTTCATAAAACATGTTTTTCCTATTAACTTATCGTTGGTTTATTATTGCTATTTTCATATAAATTATAAATACAGTTTTTAAATGTTTCAGTTTCAACCTTCAATGCCATAAATGTTCACAGATATAACCCAAGTGAGCAAGACTCTTTGGGGTCCTCAATAACTTTTGAGGTATCTTACTTAAGTGGCCTGAGGTCAAAACGTTGGAAACTGCTGCTTTGCCCACTGAACCTGAACCTTGCGATCCACTCGGGGCAGTTCTCACCAGCTCAGCTGTGACCTTAACCCTTAAGCCATACTCAGTCACTGAGTACTGACTCCCAGTTTATTGAGGGGACACCCGAGCCAGGCCAACGCGGGTCTTCATCTTTCATCTTTCTTCAGCTCAGTTCTAGGCTAGGAGTGCAATCTGGAAATCTCCGGGGGGGGTGGGGGGTGGGGGGAGGGATAGAAATGGGACCACCAGCTCTCCAGCCCCCATAGCTGTAACTGAGGCTGGACAGCACCCAGGCCCTTGTCCCTTCCCACCCCCCAGGCTTGGCTTCCCATCCCTGACCTCCTGTTATGGTTTCCCTCCCCTTACAGTGGGTCCTGTGTCCCTCACCCCGAGTCCACAGAGCCTGGTGCCCGGGCATCAGGCTGACTGTGTCACGCTGATGTTAAAACCCGTCACTGTCTCCCGCTTTCTTCCAGGTTGGGAGCCGTGTGGCAGCACGGCTCCGAGACCGGCCCGTGCCCCCGTGGTCACCAGCAAATGAATCGGGAAAGCAACAGCCTGATGAGGGCCAGGCAGGGCTGGGCCTGAAGAGGGTGTCCAGGAGGCCTCTGGAGGCGGTTCTTGACATGACCCGTTTCCTGCCAGGGGTGCCGGGGCCCTCTACTTGGCTCTGAGACCAGGGAACTGACCCTGGTGGCTGCGCTGGGTCCCCGTCCTGTGAAGGATCAGGCCGCCCTCGGGCACCGCGACCCCCCGGGCCCCTGTGAAGGCTGGGCAGATGAAGAGGGGGCTGTCATCAGACCCCAGCCTGAAGAAGGGTCTCAAAGGCCCAGAGAAGGGTGAGCGGGGACACGTGTAGATGTGTGACCGGTCCCTCATGTTATAGAAGGAGATATCTCCAGCTTCGTAGTCCAGAAAGATGCCCACGCGGCGAAGGCGCTCTTTCAGGGGGAGGATCTTTTCGGGGGAAGACAGGACCCGGTATTGGTTTCCAAACATCTCCAGGGTCCAGAAGCCATTCCGAGGAACCAGTAAGGCCTCTCCTTTCCTCTCGACATTGTCTCTACAAAGCCCCAGAGCCCACACCATCACGTTTTCAACCTCCACCTCCCAGTAGTGCCTCCCTGAGGAGAAGCTCTCCAGGCCAAGGACACAGGGCCGGCAGTCGAACCTCTCGGGGTTGTCAGGCACACTCTGCCTGGAGGGGCCTCGCCTCACACCTCTCCGGTCCTCTGTCAGGAACAGCTCAGGATGTGCCGTGTCTGGGTCTAGGACCACGTCAGCTGCAGAGGAAGTCTCCCGGTTAGGTCTGGGGTCTCAGGAGACGGTGCTGCTCCCGGACCCCAGAGAGGGCCCAGGAAGGTGGTGGGAGATCCCCGTGGGGAAGGCCCCCTGCACCTGCTCCTGGGCAGGAAGCCGGCTCACAGACTTGCTGAGGCTGCTGGTCTGTCTCCCGAGTGAGGGGACACTGCCTCAGGCCGGGGACAACCCTAAACAGTGGGGGAACTTTAGCAAATGAACTGAAGTTAGTGGCCCCTGCTTTCTGTCATCATCCTCAGATCTGCCCCCTTGTCTATTCAAGACGGAAGGTGTCTGGGACTCTCTTTACCTAGGAAGTTCCCAAGCGGGGCCTAAACCAGCCAAGAGGCCCCCTCTCCCAATGAAGCAGTTAAGGCCAGTTTTTCCCTGCGGATTCCTGGGCAGCAAGAGGTCCTTTCGCAGGTTGGGTGTGTTCCACCAGCTTAACCGGGCGACAGCTGATTGAAGTGACTCACAAGGGCATCCTTCACAGGGGACAAAGACAGGAGAAGGTCTCCACAGGCCACCCTGCTTCTGCTCTGTCAACACGGGTGTGAAGTCTCCGTCGGTGACCTCTCTGGACACGGGGAACGCTTGGGCCCCCTGCCATCCCACAGACGGCTCCCCACCACGGCTGTCAGTACTCAGCCCAGCAACATTTCTATCGCGTTAAAGTGACTTTCTCCCTTCCCCGCGTTGTTGATACGCCTGACTCTGACAGTTTGGAAGTTCACCCAAAGAGGAAAGGTCCGAGGACCATGGGATCTGGTACGGCCTGGACTCCTTGGCGCTTTGGAGCACAAGGGGAGAAACCAGCGGAGGCACAGTGCTCGTGGGGATGAGGCATTTGGATCCTGTCCCCGCACCCCCCCCCCGGCCACCCCCCCTTCCCTCCCAGGCCAGACACACAGTAACCTGGGAAGCAGAAAGGCGTTTCTTAAGAGCTGGGACCCAGGGCTGCAGGGGTTACTGCCAGGGAGCTGACCCCAGCGCCCCCCCCCAGCTGGCCTGCACCCCAGTTTGTGTGCGCTAATCGGCCCCCGTGGCTGGCCAGTGGGGAGGAGTTGTGGATGTGACGGAGTGTTGGAGGCTCACCGGCATGTAGCAGGATTCTTCTCCATCCTGCAATAGAGGGACAGGCAGAGGTGAGCTCCGGGAGAGGGGACAAACCGAGCAGAGCACCGACGACGGCACGGGACACGTCAGGAAATGCCAAACTTACGCAGTTCTTCTTGAAGTTGCTCTGAAAAATAAACAGACTCACGTGAGTGTCCTCAGTGGGAGAAATAAGAAACTTTGAGTTTGAATCAAACGAGGAAGGACGGGCCTTTCGTGGACACCACGGGCCCCCTCCTCTCCTGCCTATGGGACTGTCAACGTTCCACAAACAGTCTGTGAGCCCGGGGTGGGCCTTCTGAGTGTTCATGGGGTTTGCTTCTGTTCAACAAGACAGCCCTGTGGGCAGGGGGGTGGCGGGGCCTCTGCGGAGTGGGAGCAAGCTGCGAGGGCGGGGCGGGTCACAAGATGCCACCGTTCCCAGCCCCTTGCTGCCGCCTCTGTTTCTTGCCTCCCTGTGCCCGGGCTTCTAGCTGTCAGAGCTGTGTCCCCCTGTGACCGTGACCTGTCCTCCTGCTCTTTTACCTCTGATCTCATGTTCTTTCTCTTTTTCCACATCTTCTTTCCCCAGTTCCTGACATGCAGTTTCTCTCTCTTCATTCTCAACCTCTTTTTCCCGGTGGACTTTCCTGGCGAGACAGAGGACTCCAGCGACGAGGAGCAGCAGAGAAGGCAGGAGGGCAGCGAGGCCTGCCATCCGGGGGAGTGTGCTGGGGGGCAAGGATTCTGAAAAGGGAGCCCGAAAAGCCCCATGTCGTGAGAAAAAGGAGCCCCAGGATGAGAGAGCCCCATTGGAAGAGCTCCCTGGGGTCCCTGCTCTGCCGCCTTCTCTCTCAGAAACCCCAGAGAGGGCCCCTGGCCCTACCCCGGCTCATCCCGCGGCGATCGCCGGGGCTGGGGGCCCAGGCGACAGAAAGGCAGCACACCTGAGTCACCGTGGGAAGGATCGGGGTGAACCAAGCTAACTGGCCACCACCAGGCACAAACTACCATCCCTTCCTTCCTGCCTGAGATTTTGCAATCCCTTATTCTGGGCCGCTGCCCATACTGTCTGCAGTCTATCCTCAGCACGGCAGCCAGAGCAAGGTCATGTCACTTCTCTGCTTAAAACCTCGCAGTGTGTCCTATCTCACTTGGACCAACTCACTGACGTCGCCCCGCCTGCCCACAAGCCACACCTGCCCTTTGGGGTTCCCCCAAACTGCTAGACAGGCCCCTGCCTCAGGCCCTTTGCATGTGCTGCTCCTGCTTCCTGGGTTGCTGGGTCCTCACATACCTGCCCGGTTCATTCCTCACTTGCCCAACCGCCATCTTTTCAGCGACGACTTCCCTGAGCATCCTCTTTGTAATTACAACTCCCCCATGCCCCTGGCGCTCCCCTCCCTCCCCCCAGTTAATTTTCCTACACTACTTATCGTCATCTGATATAGTCTGCAGTTTAATTATTTCACCTCTTGCTCTCTGCTACTCTAGAATGAGGGTAGGGATCTTTATGTATTTTGTTCACTGATTTATCTTTGCTTTCTAGCACAGGGCCTTGAGCACAGGTGATGCTTGCTAAGTATCCGTTGGACGAATGTGTGTGCGCGTAGATAGAGTCCCGCCCACCCCTCGCTTCCCTTGAGAAATTCCACCGACAGGAAGGGAGACCAGGCAGCACCTCCGGGTGTAGGTAGCCACTTGTCCATACCGTTGTCCACTTGTGACTGTTCTGAGTGTTTAAACATGGCCACGGGGGCCCCTGGCTGGCTCAGTCAGAAGAGCAGGTGACTCTTGATCGCGGGGTCATGAGCTCAAGCCCCACGGTGGGTGCAGAGATTACTTAAATACATAAATACACTTTAACAAAAATAAAACAATACAAATTGCTGCAGGATCAGGACCAGAGCAGAGAAAAAACCACCAGATTGACCCTCAGAGAAGACTGTTTGGTTTTCCCCTTGGGACGAGGGGAGCGGCCTCCAGCTCCGTGGGGCGCAGGACCCCTCTGCCCCACGTTTCTACCTCCCCAGGCTCCAGTCTGTCTGTCTGAGGATTCTGCCTCCACCTGATGGGGAAGGGAGAAAGTCCAGAGGGCAGGGAACCAACCTGGAAAGAAAATCACAGTTTCCTTCTTCTGGCCAAGCAGGGTGCTGTTGACGGAGCAGGACGCGTTCCTCACAGAGCAGTCCCTGATGATCACGGCCACGGTGACCGTGAAGAGGCCGTCGGCGTCCACAGTGTAAGCCTCCTCCAGGGCGGGCATGATCTCACCGTAAGGGTCCCTCCACACCGCGTGGGGCTCTGGGTACCACCCTACGGATGTGCACTCCAGCCGGATGCCCCCGTCCTCATGGCCCTTCATTTCAATGAGGGGCTTGGAGCCCAGGCCTGGGGACAGAGACCAGGGCTCAGCTAAAAAGGCAACAACAGTGTCTTAGCCAAAGTGTCTTAGATCAGCCCCCAGTGAGGAGAGCCCAGGGAAGGAGACAGACGGCCAGTGGCCAGTGGCCAGAGAAACTGGTTATGCCCACAGCACCCTTGCCACGAAGGGGGGAAGGAAGGGAGGGACAGAGGGAAGGAAGCAAGAGAACACCAGGAGACCAAGCGGCCAATGGATCGTGAGATCTCTGAGGACAGGATGACACGGCACTTTGCTTTGTGCTCTACCTATGACCCCATCACAGTGGCACGCATCCGCTGTCTCCTAAGTGTTCGTTGACCGATTCGATTCAGTGAGAGAGGTTAGTTTGCTCACTGCTGGGTGAGAATGTGCACTCTGGCCTGAGACGGGCAGGTTGAGGATTTCACTTTCCGTCCTGGGAGGACTTGTCAGTAGCATTGGCTTCCCGAAGCTCCAGAATCACATGACAAGGACAGAAACCTGCCAGGCCAGCAGAGTCTTAGGAAGCTTTTGACCTCGAGACACTGTCCCTTCTCTCCTGGCTAATTAGGGTTTCACATCATCGCAGGTCATAAGGAGTGGTTAGATTTTAGGAGAATGGACAGAACTAGAATACGAAACCTACCCTTCCCCCAATTCAGGGAAGTTTACCTCCCAGGGGGCTCAGTCAGCGAGGTGAGTTCCTTAAGTCCCTCCACAACACCTACCTAGTAGAAAGATCTGGATGCTCGTGGGATCCTCGAGAAACAATATCACGTCTTCAATGTCAGCAGAACATCACACAAAATCCTGAGCCCAGACTTTTTCAACTTATTCTATCTTTAAAAGAGATTACTAAAAAAAAATAAAAAATAAAAAAAAAAATAAAAGAGAATACTAATGCAAGACCTGAAAACGCACAGTCTTAGGAGACTTCTGCCCCATTAGCCAGGGGTCCAGCGATCATCCAAACTGTTTTACTTTATTTCACTTTATTTTATCTTATTTTATTTTATTTTTATTCATTTTAGAACAACAGGGCAAAATAAAATTCCAGTTTATTGCCGGACCACACTGTCTCATTCAAACTTCTAAGTAATTCATTTGTTCGGGCTAGACACCAAATTAAAAGATAAAATTGAGACAAATTAAGAGGCAAAAAGACAAAATTAAAGCAGTCGCTTAAGCCTTAGTGCCACCTGCTCCATCTGATTTTTGCCAAGAAGAAAGAAAGAAAGAAACAAAGAAACAAAGACTAGTTGCGTATGGAAAGGCTCACACAGAAACTCTGAAGCATGACAAGACTCAAAAGAATTGGGCAGGTTGGAAGGAAATTCTACAAAATTGGGTTCAGTAAGGGCAAGCATTAGACAACAGACTTGAGGACGAAACCAGCCAGCCAATTAACGACATAAGAAAACAAGAAACGAACAAACAATTCCACAATTCAGCTTGGAGCAGGGCAGGCCGGGCCAGGGTCGCGTTTACAGGGAAAGGACAGAGGGTTCCCACCGCTTACAAACCCATCCCGGTCGCCTGCGCAGGGCTGCTGTGAACAGAGTCAGAGCACCAGGGTGAGAAATCTTCCCGCCACAATATTTTCTATTAACTACATACAAGGTTGCCCTTCTCAGTAACAAAGATGGGGGCTCCTATCATCTGTGAATCGAGGCCTACTTAGGGGGGACCTCACTGTCCCCTAAGCCTTACTTCCATGGGTCTGATCCACTGAAATGCCATTGATTTATGTGTAACTTAAAGGCTTTTCCAGTCTTCAAATGTTTCTTTTTTTTTTTTTAATTTTTTTTTTCAACGTTTATTTTATTTCTGGGACAGAGAGAGACAGAGCATGAACGGGGGAGGGGCAGAGAGAGAGGGAGACACAGAACCGGAAGCAGGCTCCAGGCTCCGAGCCATCAGCCCAGAGCCTGACGCGGGGCTCGAACTCCCGGACCGCGAGATCGTGACCTGGCTGAAGTCGGACGCTTCACCGACTGCGCCACCCAGGCGCCCCCCGATGTTTCTTTTAAAATATAACACACTGGCCCTGACGGTGAGATCATACCTTAAAACCATTACTGATAAACTCCTAGAAATCTCGGTTTACACGCCACTTCTATTCTGAAACCCTGCGAGATTCCTCTCGGTTCCATTCCCACGGCTTTCCCTTGGGGTCAGCAGGCTTGGTGATTAATCACACTGTAATGAACTCATCTGTACACATCAGTCACTCTCACTACGGTCAGTATTTGCGCAAAGGGGGGGGGGAAAGGCAAAATCAATGTTTATCAAGACAAGGGATGTCCGTATGTCATAGTTTGCGGGACAGCCCTGGTGGATTCCAGTTGTCCCCATGCTTCTTACTCTCAAAATCAGAGAGTGTGAGTGACAAAGTACGTGGTCCCCCATCTAGACGCCAGGGGCCAGGTGCGGTGCCAGATGGGGCCTCACACCGGGTCCCTCTGCCCAGAGGGGCACAGCTCACCCCCTCCGTTCTGCTTCTGCTCCATTGTCATCCTTGCAGGGAAGCTGGCTCTGGCCATTCTCCCCACCCCACCCCCCAGCACTCCCAACCCTTTCTCTGCTTTCTTTTCTCTACAGTGCTCACCACCACAGGATATAAGATCCAGTGTAATTAATTATCATGTTTATTGGCTGCCTGCACCCTCTAGAATGTGAGCTCCATGAGGGCAGGAAACTTTGCGTATTGTGTTCACTGATTTATCCTCGGTTTCTTGGAACAGTGACTCAAACATAGGAAGGGCTTGTCGAGCATTTGTTGAATGAACTTGCGAATGTCTATGACGAGAGGGAGCCCAAAGGTAAATTTTCCCACTCTGAAATTTTGATATCAGCAATTTCTTTTTTTCCGCTCATTCATTTTACAACTATTTTTAAAAATATTTTTTAATGTTTATTTATTTTTGAGAGAGAGAAGAGAGAGCAAGGAGGGGAGGGGCAGAGAGAGAGACACAGAATCCGAAGCAGGCTCCAGGCTCTGAGCTGTCAGCACAGAGCCCGACACTGGGCTGGAACTCACCAACCGCGAAATCATGACCTGAGCCAAAGTAGGACGCTTAACTGACCACGCCACCCAAGCACCCCTACAACTATTTTTTAAGTACCTACTAGATGTCAAGCAATCCGCTAGATGCCGGAGATATAGTGGTGAGTAACTGCTGGTGTTACTCAGTTCCTGATTGGTTCTGGTTGTGATTTGGACTATAAAGCTAAAAAAAAAAAAAAAATCCGGTGACAAAAGCCTGAAAAGGTACTCTGGTGCCGTCCACCAAAAATTTTCAGTTCACCTGGCCACACGGTTGGGATTGCGTTTCCGCTCTCCTGTGCGGTGAAGGATGGGACTGGCTTTGGTCAATGAAATGTGAGTGTAAATAACATGCCGCCCCTCACCGGCAGAGGCTTTGTGAGCCAGGAGGGGATTTGCCAGGCTCTTTCCCTCTGCCAAGGGGAACTGCAAAGCTCCAGATCCCCGAGGAAGGTCCCTGTGAAGTCGAGCCCCACCTGACTCATGAGGACACGTTTCATGGTCAGAAACGGACCTTTGTTATTTTCACGTACTGAGTACTGAGGGCTGCTTGTTACCAGAGCATCACCCAGCCTGCCCTAACACACACATCAAAGACGATTAAAAATTTGGACTGACCACAGGCTCACAGGAAAAGGTTCATTTATCCATTCAATTACTATTCGTTGAGCACCTACTATGCCCCAGACATGGGCATACAACAGGAGCAGAATAGGAAAAAAAAATCCCTCTAGTGGAAGAGACATAATAAGCAGGATGAATAAGCAAAGTGCATACTACACCAGAAGGCTATACATGCTGAGGAGAAAATTCAGGAAGGGGAGTGAAAAGGGTCAAGGTCAGTGTTTGACCCCCCCCCCAGTCATGAAAAGCAACTGACTAGAAAGAAGAAATGGGTTGGGGCGCCTGGGTGGCTCAGTCGGTTGAGCGCGGCTGACTTCGACTTCAGCTCAGGTCACGATCTCAAGGTTCGTGAGTTCAAGCCCCGCGTCGGGCTCTGTGCTGACCGCTCGGAGCCCGGAACCTGCTTCGGATTCTTGGTCTCCCTCTCTCTCTGCCTCTGCCCCTGCCCCGCTCATGCTCTGTGTCTCTCTGCCTCAAAAATAAATGAGTATTTAAAAAGATTTTTTTAAAAAAAGAGAACGAATTGAATTCAAATGTGAAAAGCTTGTCTTCGGACCTGATGGCAAATGTATGGAGCACCATATACTATTGGTAAGAGTATATATTGGTACAAACATTTTGACAACCAAATTTGTCGTATCTCCAAAAGAGGAAGATGAGTATTTCCCATTATACAGCACTTCTGGGAACACGTGTCAGTTGGGGGTTTTGAGAGGGGGCATGTTATGAACTGAACTATGCCCCTCCCCATTCATGTGTTGGAGCCCTCACGTCCAATACCTTGGGCTGTGAAGAGATCAGCACAGAGAAAGATACCAGGGGTGGGTCCACACAGGGAAAGGCCACGTGAAGACACAGAGGGAGGACCATGTGAGGACACAGTGAGACGGCAGCCATCTGTAAGCCAAGGAGAGAAGCCTCAGGAGACACCAAACCTGTGGACGGTTCGACCTTCGTCCAGAACTGTGGGAAAATTAATTTGTGTCGCTTAAGCCGGTCTATGGGGTATTTTGTTATGGTGGGCCGAATTCGCCCGGTCAGGAGAAGGCAGGGCTCTATTCATTGATATGAGTAGTGGTCACATGGGTTACAGTTCATAGCAATCCGGTAATCTGTACCTTCATGTTTCATAAGTTTTTCTGTCTGTGTATTGTATTACACACTAAAAATGTCAAATTCTAAAACAAGTTACTAAGGAGGACCCCCAGAGATCTCTGAGTAGGCATAAGAATTATCTCTAGAGGGGCGCCAGGGTGGCTCAGTTGGTTGAACATCTGGCTCTTGATTTCTGCCCAGGTCATGAGCTCGAGGTTCGTGGGATCGAGCCCCACGTCAGGCTGCACGCTGACTACGCAGGGGCCGCTTGGGATTCTCTCTCCCTCGCTCTCTGCCCCTCCCCCTCCCTCAAAATAAAACAAATAAACTTATTTAAAAAAAAAAAAAAGAACTATCTCTAGGGACTAAACATTCTCCCTGGCTCCAGGCTGTAGCTGAGTCCCGTGCCTACGTCTCGAGAACCGATGCCCACAGTGTAGCAGGTGGTGGATGCCCACAGTGGTCCTGGGGCAGGAGGAAGCCACTTTCCCCGCTTAAAGAGGATTCGAGGCACAAATGTGCTGGTCTGCCACGGGCCTGAGGTGAGGAGAGAAGCTTTCCCTGCGAGCGACACTGAAAAAGCAACCGAGCAAAATGAAAGGACACACCTGCAACCATCAGCCGCATGATGGCCTCATCGTAGGACCTGCCTTCTTGGAAGTAACAGTGGTAGATGCCATTCTCGTGCGCTGTGACATTGTGTATGACGAGTGCCACGCTCCCCTGTTTGATGCCGTCGCTCACAAAGGTCGTCCTTCCTCGGAACTCCTCCAGCTGTTCCTCGGTTCTCTCTCGTCCACCCTTGTACACGAGCACTGCCCGCGAGAAGTGAGTCCGGAACCACCTCACTTCCATGTCCTCAGCGTTCTTCTCGGGGGACAGGTGGCAGTGAAACGTGGTGTCTTCTCCCACCATGGCCAGGACTGGGTCAGCTGGACCCACGACAGTAAACTGGGCTGTTCGACAGAGGAGCGGAATCAGACGGGGCACAGCCATCGGATATGGAAGGCAGGAAAGGAAGTAGATACTCTGGGGGGACGACTTAGGCTTTCCCAGGGCCCAGGGGCTTCCTGAGCTGCGGATTCTGGGGGCCAGCAGCCCCCAGCAGCCGCGGTCTCGGGCACGAGACACCCGGTGGGGTTCTCCGCCCCTGGGGCTGCTCCTCCTTTGTGAACAAAGTACCAACAGCACATCCCCAGGACCTCCCAGACCCCGTGCTTGCAGACACGGACCATCCCCCAGTCTAGCACAGGGCCTGGAGTGTAGCCTCAACTCGAGCGAGTCCCAACTGAAATGTGTTGTAAATGCAAGATACACGCACACGCAATGCGGAGATGTTAGAATGCGAAATGTTATCTATCTCACTGGGAGGTATTTCCCATCAGCTCAAAGTTCAAATAGCGCCAGTCGGGTTATTTGGAGTTAAGCCAGATACCCTATGAAAGCGCACTTCGTCCGTTTTCTTTTTACTAGTTGAAACGTCGCCGCTCAAAAAACGCAAACCCTGTACGCGCAGCCCGCCTCTGGGGCTCTCACCGTGTTTCTCCTACCAGGCGGCGCTGGTGTGAAATCAAGGAGCCGGTGCAGAATGGAAGGTGCTTGACCCCAACGGCAATACCTCTTGACCCTCCCGACTCGGGCGTGCATTTTCCCCTCTGCAAGTCTGCGGGAGCTGGGGCGCCCCCTACCTGAGAGCAGGGCACACCCGCAGAGGAGCGCCAAGAAGAGAAGCGAGCCCCGCGCGCGGCAGCAGGGGGCGGCCGCGGGCTCCATCAGCGCCACCGACCAGGCACCCGGGAGAGTCAGCGCCCGACCGGAGGCCTGGGGGCACCAGACGTGGAGAGACCGGCCGAGGAGACGGGGCCCCAGCTCCGATCCAAGTCCAGCTTTCCTGTAACCGCGGGGGGATCGTCGGCGCGCCCCACGCTGTCTCCGGGTTCAGGTACCTCCCGACGGATGGGCTCATTAGACGTTCCCTGGATTAAGCCAACGACACAATGATCGGGGAGGCAGTTTTCCGCCCTCCCCGGCTCACTTCTCCGGCCGGAGTTGAGTTTCTTCAGCTGTCACCTGATATTTTTCCATACCCTTCCCCTCCCCCCCAACCCCCCCAGGAATCCCGGGGTGCGCTGGGAGGTACCCCAGCGGCTCCTCTCCCGGGGACCCCGCCGCCCACAGAGTGGGTTCCCACCTACCGCCCCACCCCTGCCCCCAGAGGGGTAGCGCTACCCCTCCTCCCTCCCTTTCCTACCTTCTAGAATTAACTTCTGCGTTCTCTTTTCTCCTCTGACGCTCAACTAACTGATTTTCCTGTGGTCCGTCTTCTGTCTAATCTCATAGTCACAAACAGAGAACAAACCGCCCTGAAATCGGAGAAGAAAAAACAAAAAACAAAAAAATTGACCTTCGCCTTCCATTACTCGCAGAGTGCCCAGCGGCAGGACCTGAGACTAGGTCCACTCTGACGGCAGAGTCCCAAGATCTCAATGAATGGTCTAGAGCCCAGGATTGGCCGACGGTGGACGGGCCCAGCCAATGGTATCCTTGAGCCTACTCTCTCACCAGTTACTAGGCAGAATACACAGACAGTTTTAAAATCTCACTGCTGCAGACAGCCTTTTGAGATGAGCTGACCTTTTAAATTTTCCTTTTCTTTTTTCCGGAAGCAAGGTAACCACCAGGAGAGATATCTGAGTGTGTAGCGGCTGGAGTTGGGGGTGATGAGACAAAGACAAGCAGCCCTCTTTCCAAAGCCAGAGGAATCTGTCCCAGTTGCTGGGTTTGTTGGGAGCAGGGAGGAGGGCGCCGGAGAGAGAAGGAGGGAACGCAGGGAGGGGTGCAGAGGTAGTAAAGAAGGTGCCGTGGCCATTACGGGCGCCCTGTCATTCATTCAAAAACTACTGAGTGAGAGATGCTAAGGATGCGAGTTTGAGATGCTGAGTCACCCCAGGGAGGTGACATACCAGCGGGGACAGGAAGGTGGCACTGAACAAAGGCCTTCTCCTTGGGCGTCACGCTCTGTCGGTCTGGTTGAGTCCAACATCCTCTACACCCACACGGGCCCCCCTCCCATGCCCCGCAGACCTCAGTCCGACCATTGTATAGCTTTGTTCTAAAGTCACCTTCCCAAAGCACATCTCTTCATGTTTCCCCAAGGGCCCAAATGCTTCCCCGAAGGCCTCCAACTCCCTTCTGCTTCGATTCAAACCTGTGCAGCTAACACACCAGCAACGGGCTCCCCTGGCCTCCTACCCCGCTGCTGCCGGCCCAGCTCTCCCTCGCCCAAATCCTTCTCCACTTCCGCCTCTTGAATCCCCGCCCCGCCTTCTTGTCCCCTCCAGGAACGACTCCCGGCGTTCCCGGTCTGGAGCGTCCTCAGACTCTTCTGACCCCCGAGGCTTTGCCTGTTACTATGTTCTGTCCCGCGTCATCGTAGGTTAGGGACCTTGCACGTCCCCGCAGATAACTTGCACCCTGGGATTCCTCTCTCCCCCTCTCCCCTGCAAGTCCCAGCGGGGGGCGCCGCACACAGCAGTTGTTCCGTGAGCGAGTGAAACAGCTAAGTGCCACGCCATGCCCCGGCGGGCAGTCAGATGCGCAAGGCCTGCCCTCTGGCCTGGCCTGGGTGGGACGCCCCCACCAACTCCAGTCCATGGTGGGGCGGGGAGGGGGCAGCGGGGCCTTATCACAGGGACGCCTACCGGAAGACAGGAAGTGAGCACGGCTAAACGGATGTGAGTGGAGGGAGGGCCGACGGATCTCATCAGGCATGCACTGCACTCTCAGGCGCAGAGCCTTGTAAACAGATGGCGTCGATGTCCAATCCCACACCACCCCCGCCACCCCCTCAGGCGGAAGGTTCCGGCAAGGTGGCTCCCCAGGTGCCTGCTTTCCTTCTTCCCCATCTGAGAGCTTTCTCTAACACAAGGATGCTTGCTGCTTCGCATGTACACAGCCTGACCTGGAAGTGCAGGGGAGTTAACCCCCCCCAGGGGCGGATGGGGCTGTGGGTAAATGGCCCAGGCTCCCCACCCCTGCTGCGAGGATTCTGAGAACACTGGGTGGGATTGAGCCCCATTGCCCATAAGGTAACCAACTAGTTGAGGTACCCTTTATGCCATTTTTTCACTTGCTTGACTTTTTGTTCCTTGTAGTTATTTCTGAACTTGGTTTCCCGGGTGGGGGGGGGGCGGGGGGTCATTTCCCAGGTCGACGACCTCGACCTTGACTCAAAAGTCAGCTTTTGGGGCACCTGAACTAAGACGGAAGGAACGAGGTGGAAACGTTTTCACATGCTTTGTCCAACAGTGAGAACGATCGTTTCTGGAGAAGGGCACTCTGACGTCTGTGCCTGTTTTCTCTACGGAGTGACATCGCACATCCTGTCATGTGTCATTTCCTTTTCTGCGAGCTAATAATTTATACCCTGTGCTCATTTCTCTACTGGGCTGTTTTCTATTTGAAGGAGATTCGATTTTTGTGTAAGGTGTGGGTTGTATCTATTCCCCCCCCCTCCGTTTTGTCATGTTGTCTTTGCTTAAGGATCTACTATTCACCACTTCTCGTCGCCTGTCACAGATTCTGGCCCACAGGCAACACGCAGGAAATGTTTGTGGGGGGAGACAGCTTCGTGGGGGAAAGACACATCTCTGGAGGGAGAAGGCTGGGGATTGCCGCTCTGTGTCTCACCGTCCTTGCGAAGACACAAGTCACCGGCCGAGAATCGACATCCTCCTTGGAACAGCCGCTCTACCCGAGGCTGCGCGGGGTCCTGACCTGTGATGCCGGTCCCAGGCCCCGGGCTGTCCCTTCCTGGCTGAAGGGGGAATTCTGATGATACAGGACACACGTGCCCCAGCGCTCTCTGCAGGCGCACAGACCCTCTCAGTCTGCAACCCTAGGCACCGCCGAGTCCCGGCAGACTCTCTCCATTGGCGGGTCTCCACTGTGCCTGGGGCTGGGGACACAAGCCGGTGGACGTGCGCTCCAGGCGGATCCTGCCATCTTCATAACCCTTCGTTTCAGTATGAACCTCTGTCAGAACCCAGCGGCGGACAAGGAGCTGTGAGCCAGCATTCTCGGGGCCACCAGCACCAGCAAGACTCAACAGGCATCGGAGGGGACGCTCACACTGGGAACTTCAGGAAGGGGTCCGTAGGGAGCTGTTCACAAAAATGCGGGATGGAGCTATACCCAGGGCCAGGAACAGGGGACCTGTTACCACCCACCCCTAACCCAAAGGGGAGGAGGCAGAGAGGCCGTTTTGGAGACCTGAAAGAAGGCGGTCGCGCAGGCAGGGCTCTCTTAAGAGGAGCCGTGAGCTGTGGAGGGGAGTGTGGCCAGGGAGCAGTGGCCCTGCAGGGACAGAGCCCAGGGAGATAGTGCGCCCACGGTGCTCCCTCCTCTCCCCTTCTTCCATCTTCTGCCCTGGCTCCCCATTGACCAAACCCAGCCAGAAGCCACAGGCCAAGAGGGCGCCCTGCGGAGAAATGCAACCCTTAACATCTGGACATCGGCCCGGACTCAGTGTCCTGATGACCATAAGCGATTTCAGGGAACATCGACCTCAGACGTTATCACTGTGACGGATCCAGACAAAAAACGAGACCGCGCGACAACTGCGTACGAACACGGAGAAAACCGTGAATGCTGTTCCACACCGCCGCCAGGCCCAGCCATCCTCCTGTCCTGGCTTTGAGAGACCGCTGCCCTTCCTCCAGTGACAGCTTTAGCCTCATGAGATGCAGCCTTCCCCCAGACAGGATTTATGAAGATGCCCACCTGCAGGACCGCCCCTGCGCCACCTCCCTGAGAGCATCCCCTCCCTGAACCCTCTCCCAAATTCCCTAACACGAGCCCAGACTCCAGGCCACGTTTTCTCTGACGCCTTCTTGCTGAGACGGGGTTGGAGGCGTCGGAAACCACATCTCCACCGCAGAGGTGTCCTGGGGGGCCTTTGATCCGAGAGTGGGCTCAAAGGCGTCGCAGAAGCAAAGTGGGAAGGCAGTGCAGGCTTCCTACTCGTGACCAGCCACCAGCCACCAGCCGGGGAGTGGCGGGGGGTGGGGGGGGGAGCTTTCGGGTGCGTCTGGAGCAGGAACTCCGCATTTGTCCCCAGGTCCCACAGAAAAACGAGCAGGAGCCCTGGGGGCCGCGTGCCGAGATGGTGTGTCTGAGCAGAGAGACCAGCTCTGGACGGTTGCTTACTTTGTTATAATCTATCCTGTTCATCCTCCTCTTCATTCGTATTTCTTTCTTTCTATGAAAAAAAATTGTAAATGTCTATTTATTTATTTTGAGAGAGAGAGAGAGAAAGCAAAGAGAAATTCGGAGAGAGAGAGAATCCCAGGTAGGCTCCGTGGAGCCTGATGTGGGGCTCGAACCTGTGAGATCCTGGTCAAGAGTTGGATGGTTAATGGACTCCACCACCCAGGTGCCCCACTATTTATTTATTTCCGGCCCTGTTTGTTTGTTTGTTTGTTTCGTGCCTTTTAAAGTAAGTTGCAGACATCAATGCATTCCGCCCCCCCCCCCCGCCCCCGGTGACTTCAGCACCCCTGTCGTAGAACACAGTTCTGAAATGCTCAAAGGCACCGACAATGTACTTGAAATACGTGTAGGAGTAACTCGCAGTTTATGCTCTAAAATGATCAGTGGGTTGTGTTTATCTGGGCATCCTTGGCTCCTAAATGCCTGGCCATTCCCGGCCTTGTCTCCAGTCTGGCCCTAGGTACCTGGCCTTTCCCCGTAAGAGTCAGGAATGCCTCCAATAGGCCTTTGTGAGCAGGGGGCCTCGGGGACTGCCCCTTGGGATGCCTTCTGTCCAGTCTTTGACACCTGCTGGGAGAAGCACTCGCTTCTCCATTGACATCACAAGAAGGGACTAGATGCTCTTGAGGACCTGTCCGAGGACGTAGGGCCCCACAACCCCCTTGTGAACGAGTGAGGAACGACGGGAGTTCAGAGATACAATAACAGGGGAGTGAGAGAGTATGAAGTAGCTTGGAATGTGGAAATCTGCCCTTCCAGGCCTCAGGCCGGGCTAACAGACAGGTTTGCTGAAGCCAACTGCCTAGTTAACAGGAAATACTGTTTCCTCCAAAGTCACGCTGCCCCAGCAAAGTCGCAAACAGCCCCCTCCTCTGGGCGCTTCCTGCTTTGTCACTGGGAAACTGTCTTTAGGTCATGTGTGTGTTCTTGGCCCAGGCACGTTGATCATAATATGAATTTGCCAAATCTTTCTGATGTTTTCAGATTTTTTTTTTTTTAACTAAGCTCCATGCCCAACGTCGGGCTTGAACTCACTACCTTGAGATCAAGGGTCACATGCTCTACCCACTGAGTCAGCCAGGAACCTCTGGGTTGGGGGCTATTTAAAGAGGGGTGTACCAAGCTGGGAAAGTGAGGAAACTTTTGGAAGTCCTACCTCCCTGAGGAACCGTTGCTATTTCTATGTATTCTAGAACACGGAAGGTATAATATATATATATATATATATATATATATATATATATATATATATATACACCGCTTCGAGTATCGTTAGTCGCTGTAACAAATACATTCCAAAATATCAGGGGCTTAATTCAACAGTCATTAACGTCTTGCTCACATCCTTGTCAGCACGGTTGCCCCTGGTTGGCAGGTAGGTTTTGTTGTGTGACTCCTTTCATCTGTGAGTCCCCATCCCTGACAGCAGAGTCTGTCACATGTGGCCGGAGAGAAGAAGAGAGAAAGTGGCTTTGGCCCAGAGGTAACATACCTCACCTCCACCCATGTTCCCTCGGTGAGAATCAGTCCGTGGACCCACCTAGAAGCAAGGGGTGCTGGGAAACGTATTCCCAGGCCAGATGGCCAATTACCAGCGACAACTCCATTCTGTGGGAGGAAAACCCATGAATTTTGATGGACAGGTTTCTCAGCTTCCGTGGGGAAAGCTGTTATTCAGCGCACGCCTAAAACAACAAGCCCCACTGTCCAATGATCTGCTGTGGCGAGAGCAAAGAAATCTTGCAGACTGTCTCTTCTGCTTCTATTTTTGTTTGTTTATTTGGGGGGCTATTGTTAACCCAAAGAGGGGTGCTCTCCAGAAATGTTGGTCTCAGCCCCAAGGATGGTAATTTCTAGCTGGCAGAGTCAGAACACTTGAAAAGGCTCATGGGAGGTGGGGGCGCCTGGGTGGCTCAGTTGGTTAAGCATCTGACTTCTGCTCAGGTCATGATCTAAGGTCATGATCTAACGGCCAGTGGGTTCTGGCCCCGAGTCCGGCTCTGTGCTGACAGCTCAGAGCCTGGAGCCTACTTGGGATTCTGTGTCTCCCTCTCTCTCTGCCCCTCCCCCGCTCACACTCTGTATCTCTCTCTCTCTTAAAAATATACATTAAAAAAGTTAAAAAAAAAAAGAGAGAGAGAGAAAAGAAAAGGCTCATCGATTCATTGAATGGAGCACATACCTTGAGACCCTATTTCTGTTTTAAAAATAGACTGTCCCCGAGGCCAATTTGTGGAATTTGAGAAGTTTGACTTCAGGATATCCAGTCTCCTCTTGGTACTCAGTTTCAGATGCCCAGGGCCTGCTGACTTCTTAACCCTATCCCTTATCAGACAGAGTTCTGTGAGGCAAAGTCTCTTGTATTTCACATTTGCATACTTGAGGGAAAATGGAGTCAGTGCCTGAAAGACAGGGTTTGTGCCCAAACCGATGGTTGAATAAAAACAGAGATGAGAGAGAGAGAGAGAGAGAGAGAGAGAGAGAGAGGATCATTATCTACCTTAAAAACTCATCTGCTCTCTTATATCGCATTTGAAATTTCTTTTACATTGCATTTGCAATCTGTGATTTCTAATTCTTGGATAAAAGGCTATCTCCCTCATGAAATAGATTTCAGGCAATAGTGAGCAGGTTGGAGATAAAGTTTCAGGTGCTAGGGAGTCTTCTCAGCCCTGGGATTATCCTTCATCCAAATCAGGCCCTGGAGTTAAGCCTGTTTTCCAGGCTTTCCCTGGGGCAGGAAGAGCAAGGACCCTCTCTTCTCAGGTCCCCACCCCCCAACTTCACATTCAGCAAGATGATTCAGCTGCTCAGATTCACAAAATAGGAACCTCAGACATGGACAAACTAGTTCCCCACCCGATCAATGGCAAGGATTTACCATTATATATATAAAAAATAATGATAATAATATTACCATTATTATATAATAATAATGTAATAATAATATTACTCTGTAGTGGGTGTATGCATATTAGACAGGTTTCTCTTGGTTTTGTTTTTAAGATTTTTAAAGCTAATTTACTTATTTTGAGAGAGAGAGAGAGAGAGAGAGAGAGAGAGAACGCTCGCAAGCAGGTGAAGGGCAGAGAGGGGGAAAGAGAGAATCCCAAGCAGGTTCCGACAGGGCTCGCACTCATGAACCCAGAGATCATGACCTGAGCCAAAATCAAGAGCCCGATGCTTAGACGCTTAACCGGCTGAGCCACCCAGGCGCCCCCAGACAGGTTTCTATTGTAAGGATGCCTCAGATAAACACCGAACATCTCGGGCGATTATATCAACCTTTATTTTCTCTTCCGTGGGTGTGCAGGTGTCTAGGGTATAGCTGGCCTGCGTGTGGCCGACTGGGTTGGACTCCAGGCTGGACGTGGAACTCCGGTCAGCTTCGAGGTCTCTTTATTCTGACAGCAGGACCTACAGGACTCGGGTGTCCCCCGTCCTGGCAGGTGGCAGAGCTAGGGAGCCACGCCACACCCCGAAAGCACATTCGGAGCCCTGGAGCATTTCCCCGACCTTCTGCTGGCCAGGCCCAGAGGTAATGAGCAGGGCACCGCACAGACACCCGCCTGGAGCGGGGACCTGGGGGCAGGGGCCTGTGCCGCACAGGAGAGCCCTGTCCGCAGAAGCAGCAGGCGCTAACCAACGCACGCACGCATGCACACGGAAGCACGCGCATGCACACGCGTGCACGCAGGCACACACATGCAAGCACGTGCACACACATGCAAGCACGCGCACACTCCAGCACGTGCGTGCATGCACATGCACACATATGCACGCACGCGGGCACACACAAGCACGTGCGCACACGCATGCACACGCAAGCGCACACACGCATGCACCGCCCCGCCCCCCCCCCCCCCCCCCCCATCCCACCACCAAAGGAAACACAGTTGAATCAATTTGCTCGTCGCCGGCTACTGGGCCATCCGCTCAAACCAACTCTGGAAAGTCATCCCTGCTCCTCCTGTCCTCATACCACCAGCATCGAGCCCACCAGCAAGTCCTGGCGGGGCTACGTCCAAATAAACCTGATTTACATTCTGTGATTCCGTGGTTACCACGTGGTCCAAGCCTGCATTTCCATCTCCGTTTTTTGAACAGTCTCCCTCCTCCGCACTTGGCCCCAGGTACCCACACATCACAGGAGAGGGAGGTTCGACATGGCAGGCTACCCCCAGATCCCCCAGGGGTTCTTGTGTTAGAGTGGGCAGTTAGTTACTGACAGGATGCCCGGAGGCCAGCAGGGAGGAGGCCGTGCCCAGCTGCAGGGAGGGTCAGAGGCCCTTCCGGGCCTCACTCCCTGAGAAGCCCCATCACACCAGATGGCCCCAGATGGCGGCACCAGGACAGGAAGCCCCCAAGCAAGCGAGGAGGAAAACCCCCCAAATCCTGCTCCCTGCTCTAAGTTATATTCTACCCCCTAGTTAACAACTGTTAAAAAAAAGGTAGAAACCCCAACCCCCAGGGCGCTAAGCTCCCTCCCTCTCTCTCTCTCTCTCTCTCTCTCTTGACCTCACCTGCTCCCTTATCATGAGAGTGTACTTTTCACTTTAGTAAACTTTCCTGCTTGTGTCGCCTGTCCGCTGTGCTATGTGTCTGTCCTTGAATGCCTTCTCATGACAAGACAAGACCAAGAACCTTTGGTGACCCCTTCAGGTCTGGCTGGGTCCAGGGTCCAGGGTCCGGGCTCGCCCCAGTTCATCCAGCAACACTTGCAGCTTGAATAAGACCCAAATCCCTTTGCCATTCTCCAGAGCATGCCTCCCTCACTGAAATAGGGATCTCAGTGGCCTGGGTGGGGACCTTATTAAAATGCAGAGTGACTCAGTAAATCTGGGGTGGGGCTTGAGACTTAGCATTACAAAAAAAAAAAGAAAAAATTCTTTTTTTAATGCTTATTTATTTTTGACAGAAAGCCAGAGACAGAGTGTGAGCAGGGGAGGGGCAGAGAGAGCCAGAGACACAGAATGGAAGCAGTCTCCAGGCTCCGAGCTGTCGGCACAGAGCCCGATGCTGGGCCCGAACTCATGAACCGTGAGATCATGACCTGAGCTGAAGTCAGACGTTCAACCGACTGAGCTCCCAGGGGCCGGGAGGCTTGAAATTTTCAGTGAGGTTGGTGCGTGCATTAGGCTCCCGGACCCCGGGAGGGGGCAGGCGCCCTCTGTGGTCTGCCCCCCACTTTCTCTTCGGCCACACCCCTTCCAAGGCCTTCTCTCTATTCCTTTTCCACTGAAGGCTTTCCTGCTCCAAGGACTCTGCCCCCTCTGCCTGCACACTCTCCTCCCAGCTCTGCACTTGGCTTACTCCTCCTCAGTCAGGTCTCAGCTCAACCGTCACCTCCTCAGATGAGCTACTCCTGACCACCCCATCTTGCTGGAGGGTTTCTCAACCAGCACTGTCGACATTTTGAACCGGCCAGTGGGGAGCTGTCCCGTGCACTGTAGGACGTTTAGCAACATCCCTGGACCCTCCCCTCTAGGTGCCAGTAGCCCCCCTCCCCCCATTAATAATCAGTAATGTCTCTGTCTGTCGCCAAATGTTCCCTGAGGGGGTGCAAACCATCCTCAGTCCACGGCTGCCGCCACCGGTTTATTTCCTTCATAGGTTTTGTTTACTGGTTCATTGTCATTGTGCAGTGTGAACTCTGTGGTGGTCTTGGGCCACCTGTTTCTCTGGCACTTTGAACAGTGCCTGGTGTATTGCAGGTGCCTGGTAACTATTTGTGCAATGGAACGATGAAGGAATGCAATTTCCTTCCCAAACGAGCACTTCATGATTCGTGCCCGGCCATCTTACAATTCAGCAGAGTACTGGGAAGGTTTTCCTGCCATTTTTTTCAGCATCTTAAAAATTTTTTTTTATCAAGGAAATTTTCAAACATACGCAGAGGCAGAAAGAATCGCACAAGGGATCCCTCAGCTGTCCATCCCCGGCTTCAGCAACCTTAACGTTCTGCTAGGATGGAAAGTATTCATCTCTCTGCCCTCATTTCTCTCCCCACACACCATGCGATTTTATCCATAAGGGTAAATCTTTAGTAGTTAAGGACTTGTGGGGCGCTCTGGGTGGCTCAGTCGGTTAAGTGTCTGACTTTGGCTCAGGTCGTGATCTCGAGGCCCGGTCGTGATCTTGCAGTCTGTGGGTTCGAGCCCTGCGTCGTCGGATTCTGTGCTGACCGCTCTGAGCCAGGAGCCTGCTTCGGATTCTATGTCTCCCTCTCTCTGCTCCCCCGCCACCCCTCCTGCTCACACTCTGTCTCTCTCCCTCAAAAATAAATAAACATCAAAAAAAAAGTTTTTAAAAAAAAATAGTTAAGGACTTTTTTCTTACATGACCACAATGCCTTTATCATGCCTAATAAAAATTAAGTCTACTGTAGTTTCTTTGAGTCATCTAAACCCAGCCATACATAAGTTTCCCCAATTGTCTCAAAAATGTCTTTTTACAATTGGTTTGTTCAAATCAGGGTCCAAACAAGGTCCGGTCATTGCCATTAAACGTGTGTCACATTCAATGGTGTGTAAGAGTAGGGATGAAAACTAGCTTTATTAACTGCTAATTGCTGCTTACTCCTTTACAGGCACTATGCTACTGTCTTTAGATGCATTATTGCATGGAATCCTTAAAACACCACTTTCATTTTTTCATTTTTAAAATATAATTTACTGTCAAGTTGGCTAACATAAAGTGTATACAGTGTGCTCTTGGCTTCAGGAGTAGATTCCCATGGATCATTGCTCACATACGACACCCAGTTCTCATCCCAACAGGTGCCCTCCTCAATGCCCATAACACATTTTCCTTTCTCCCCCCACCCCCCCCCAACAACCCTCAGTTTGTTCTCTGTATTTAAGAGTCTCTTATGGTTTGTCTCCCTCCTTCTTTTTTTGCAACTATTTTTTCCCCTTCCCTTCCCCCATGGTCTTCTGTTAAGTTTCTCAAGATCCACATAGAAGTGAAAACATAATGATATCTGTCTTTGGCCTATTTCACTTAGCAGAATACCCTCCAGTTCCATCCACGTTGCTGCAAATGGCAGGATTTCATTCTTTCTCATTGCCGGGTAGTATTCCATTGTGTATATAAACCATATCTTCCTTATCCATGCATCAGTTGATGGACATTTGGGCTCTTTCCATAATTTGGCTATTGTTGAAAGCATGGCTATAAACATTGGGGTACAACTGCCCCTATGCATCAGCACTCCTGTATCCCTTGGATAAATTCCTAGCAGGGCTATTGCTGGGTCACAGGGTAGATCTAGTTTTAATTTTTTGAGGAACCTCCACACTGTTTTCCAGAGCAGCTGCACCAGTTTGCATCCCCACCAACAGTGTAAAAGGGTTCCCTTTCTCCACATCCTCGCCAGGATCTCTTGTTTCCTGAGTTGTTAATTTCAGCCACTCTGACCAGTAAAACACCACTGTTAAATAGTACATGGTGAGTTCATTCTACAGAAGAGACATCTGAAGCTCAGAGCCACCAAGTAAGCTGCTCTCCTCACAGACAGAGGAACAGGGTCTCAGATCTAAAGCCAGATGTCTCATCCCAAAGTTTCTGCTTGAAACTGCTATGCTGTTTTGATTCTGCATGATAATAGAGAAAACAGTGGACGATCATTTAGGTTGTAGATGTTATAACACAAAGGGAAACATTTTCAAGGAATATTTTTGACTTTATGGAAGGAATGCACAATGCATTATGCCACCAGCTGGCTGTGACCATGATGTAACATAGCAGGTGTATTTCCGCTATACGGTGAAACTCCATGCTTAATCTCCAAAAATGACCAGCCGAAGAATTCAAAAAGGATTTGTTGAGTCACTGGGCATCATTCAATACAGGTCAGATTAATTTCTGGGTAAATTTTAAGTTGAACCATAAAGTTTGATATTTGAAAAGAATTCTAAACCTTGGCCGCCTGAGATGCCCACAAAATGCAGAAATCCTCTCAAGTACATCCTTCACCGGCAGGCATCAGATCTCTGCTTAACACCCCCCAACCCCCCCCCCCCACCAGATTGGCAGCTCATTACCTTACAAAAGGAACAAGGCTAATTGTGAGAAAGTTTTTCCCCTACAGTGCAAAATCCTCGTACCTTTTTTCCATGTTTTGTTGTAGCTCTGCTCTGTGAAGCTAAAATATTAATCCAATCTCTGAAACAGTATAGCCCCAAATGTCATGATTATAGTAATAAACTCCCTGTCTCTCTCGATTTCTTTTTTTATTGTTCACACTTAGGGAGCGCTCGCTAAGGCCTACGCTAACTCATTTGTTCCTCATCAGAACCTCGAGGTGGCGCTGCTGTTCTCATTTTACAGATGAAGAGACTGCTCGGAATCCTTCCTGATCACTCCCGCCTCCCCTGCCTTTATCTCTCTTCCATGTTTATTTTTTTCCGCGTAACAAATGGGTCACCATCCTTGCTAGCACGTTCCTAGTCTATTTTCTCTCCCTCTCACTAGCGCCGACTCCAGGACACCAGACGATCCGTAAGGTTTGGAGCCCTGTTCTAGCCTTTTGTCTCCGTGTCTGAACTCCGACAGGAGGACTGCCCCCTTGGCATGTTGTCCAGAATAACCACAGAAATGGATTCAATAAAACTGTAAAATACTGGGAAGGTCTAGCACTCTTGATATCCTCACCCCGAAAATGTGCCTCCTCATGGATAGAGCAGGCTTTCTGGTTTTAATCCACAATATTTCAGGCTGAAAATAAAGGTGTTAGGAAAAAATGAGACAGTATCTATAACACGTTGTTAAATGTGGCAACAAGGAAACTACAGACCCCAAGTGGAGACACTTGGGCGGAGTCACCACACCAGGGCTTTCTTTATACCTAGCCTGAAACTGCAGTTTCAACCTCCCCCAGACAAGCAGCCTTAACTGGTCACTTAGGAATTTTCTGGTCTCCACCAACGAGGTAATCTGCTACAGGGGCCTCTCCATCCGCCACCCCCGTCGCCTAACAGAAGGTGACTTTGCGGGAAGCAACCTTTCCTTTTCTTTTGCTAATAACCGCCTGGCCCCACCTCCCTCCTGGAAAAGCCTCCCATTTCACACAGCCTCTCAGAGCTCCCCCTCTGCCTGCTGGACGGGATGCTGCCCGATTCGTGAATCGCTTACTAGAGCCAATTAGATCTTCAGATGTACTTAGCTGACTTTTTGTTAACAGATGCGAAGTTTCCTAACTGCCAAACAGAAAGTTATGATCTCCCTGCAATAACCTGCTTTCCCCTTCCCTTGCTCTGTCCACCTCGGTAGTTCTTTTCGGCCGACCTCCAGCGCTCTTTCTCCCCTCCCCCCTACTCTGGCCCCCCGCAGGGTCCTCCTCCCCCCTCCCCGGCCGCCCCCGCCCCCGCAGGGCCCTCCTCCCCCCTCCTCTCCTCCCGCCCCGCCCCCCTCCCCCCCCCCGCTCATCGGCAGGCTTCTCCGCCCCCTAGTGGCCGCCACGCGTGTCTGCATGCGCCCTGCGCGGGGAACAAACCACCTCTCCGCCAAGATCACCTCTGGTCCGGGAGGTGGCCGGGCGGGAACCCCAGGGCATCCCCAGGACCGAAGAGTTTGGGTTTTGCCCTTAAGAACGTTATAAGGTAGCAGGATTCCCGCACAGAGAGTCGAGACACCGAAGCTTTTTAATTTCCAGGAAGCAGCTTTATTCGCGCTGGCCCCGCTTAGTTGGGTTCGAGCGCCCAAGGTCACGTGGCATAGTTTTTAATACATTTTTTATTTCTTGGTCTCCCATATATGGTAGGTAACACACACAAACACCTAGTCTGAGTAAGTTGTCTCAGCTTACAAGGTCACGAGGGATGTTGCACGGAGGCGCATAGCCAGGTTACCTTGAAGTTTTCTGCCCTTTCTTCTCTCTCCTTGGGGAGCGGACCTTACCACAATAATAGAATTAGGAGAGCCGTGAATAGGTTTGAACGCTGTGGGCCACACGCTCAGGACTTAATCTGGGGGCTCCCTGTTTCCTCGGAATTGAATCTCACTTTGGGGATGAAGAGTTCTGACCTGTACAGGGGCGGCGAGGAGTCACCGGTGGGTGAGTGCCCTCTGCCTCCGCAACCTTGTGCCCTGGTTTCTCAGCGAGCAACCACGCAGATCCTCTCTTCCCTCCGCTTCCTGGCGCGGGGGTCGGTGGGTCCCCTGGGCCTCCACAGGACAGGTCCACACCTGGAGGGAACCCTGAGGAGCGTCCCTCCATCCTGTCGTTCTGCTCCCTGGTTCCTATGTCTTCGATCTCACATAATTTCAGTTTTTTTTTTTTTTTTTTGTACTGTGATGCACAGTGAGAAATACCTTTTATATTATAACTTGGGACACACAATCAAATTTATAGATACTGTACACTCTTTTTTTGTCCTTTTATATTTGAATTTGCTTATCTATCTATCGTCTATCCTGTCTACTCTTGATGTCACCTGGGGCTGGGGAGCCAACGGTCAAGGAAGAAGTCTTGAGATGGTTTCAGTGCAAAACAGCGCCTTTATGAAAGCACGGGGACGGGACCGGTGGACAGAAAGAGCGAGCGGCACCTGTGCTGGTGAGAAGCGACTGGAAGGTGTTGGGGGCTGGGGGCTAAAGATAGCGCAAGTCTCTAAGGAATCTGGCAGCAGTTTTAAGCACCTTGAGGGGCCAGCTGCTGCTAAGGTTAAGTTATTTACTCCTGCCAAGTAGAAGGTCAGTCGTGAGCCCCCTAGGCTGTGTGTCAGCGGGCCAAATGCTCCGGGAGGTGATTGCAAAAGTGACCCAGAGCTAGGCTCTGGTGGTAAAGCAATAAAGGAAGTCCTCGAGGGCTGGAGGGGGTCACAAGCTGCCTGGATGCTTGCCAGCCACAGCAAGTCTGGCCTTTCATTTTCTCTGATCCCTCTTCTAATCCATTCTGTTCAGCTTGCTTAATAAGAATCTGACATTTTGGGGGCGCCTGGGTGGCTCAGTCAGTTAGGCATCTGACTTCACGGTCTGTGGGTTCAAACCCGGGGTCGGGCTCGTGCTGACAGCTCAGAGCCCGGAGCCTGCGTTAGATTCTGTGTCTCCCTTTCTCTCTGCCCCTCCCCCCCCCCCCCACCATGCTCTGTCTCTCTCTGTCTCTGAAAAATGAGTAAACCTTAAAAACAAAACAAAACAAGAACCTACCATTTTTAACAGTTTTGAAGTGTAAATTCAGTGGCAATTCAGTGAGACCATCACCAGCCTCTATCTCCAGAACTTTTTCATCATCTTAAACCGAAGCTGTCCCCATTTTTTAAAAAAAAATTTTTTTTTCAACGTTTATTTATTTTTGGGACAGAGAGAGACAGAGCATGAACGGGGGAGGGGCAGAGAGAGAGGGAGACACAGAATCGGAAACAGGCTCCAGGTGCTGAGCCATCAGCCCATAGCCCGACGTGGGGCTCAAACTCACAGACCGCGAGATAGTGACCTGAGCTGAAGTCGGACGCTCAACCGACTGAGCCACCCAGGCGCCCCTGAAGCTGTCCCCATTGAGTAAGAACTCTGCCCCTTCCCTCTTAGCCCCTGCTGACCACCATTCTAACTTTCTGTCTCTGAAGCTGACTGTTCTAGGCTATTCCTCGGGTAAGGGGAGTCATACAGTATGATACAATGTCACCGGTTGTATCAGGTAGCTGCCCGAGTCCCTGCTTCCAACCCTTTTGCCGATATACCTAGAAGTGAAATCCCTGGGTCAGATTGTAATTCTAGGTTTCATTTTTCAAGGACCCACAACATTGTTTTCCACGGGGTTGTATCATTTTACACTCCCACCAGCAATGCGTAAGAGTTCCAATTTGTCCATATCTTGCCAACACCTTTTTCTTTTTCGGTAATAACCACCATAATGGGTGTGAATCTTTTCCTTAGGTTTCAAACACACTTTAATGACACTTGACCCCGTCGTCTACCCCTTAAACACAAATTTATGTTGGCATTGCAGAGGCGGTCTGAATCGTGGCCTACCTAGTAGGGTGGGGAGGGGAGACTCAGAGGGTGGCCCCCTGCAGGAATCAGGAGAGAACCCAGCCTGGGGGAGGGGAGACGACCCCACGGAGGTGAGGTGGTTCCATGAAGATTTCAGCAATGTGTCTTGTTAAGGAGGGTGTCAAGTCCTCAGTAATGAGATGTGTGAGAGGAACAAAGAAAGACGTTTGGAGACCCAGATAAGTACTGATTCCGCGGGGAACTGCCAGCAGGTAGGGGATGGGGGGCGGGGGTGGGGCAGGAGACCATGTGGAGGAGAGGCCTGGCAAGAACCAAAGGGTTTATTCCTGGAGTCCCTTTCCTTAGATCTTCAGGACTAGATCCAAGTTTCTGGACCAGATACTAGGAAGAAACAGAAAACATGGACACAAAGACAAAGCCAGCTATCAGAACCATGCTTCAGGATCATAACAAACAGTAAGGGTGATTCGATGCTAAGACTGCAGCTTTGAGGGGCCCTGAAAACTCTCTTGCCTGAGCCTCGTGTCGGAAGAAGGTAATTAGCAAAATCATGACTATAAGGCCTGGGATCGTGGGCCTCCCGCTTTGGGAAAGAAAAGGCTACCCAGGCAGCAAAACAAGGCAAGAGGGAGAAGCAGCTTGGAGCTCTGGGAACTTGCTAGGGAGAATGGATAACAATTTCATTTTAAAATATGATCCTGAATTCCTCCAATATTAGCAAAAATGGATTATAAACAACCAGACAGAAATCAGCTGTGCTGTGAATGAGCATTAAACACGAACTAAAATACATGAACGAGGAAACTTCTATGAGCTGAAGTGTGTCACTGAGTTTTAAGTCTCAGCTGCCAAAAATAAATAAGAAACAGACATTCATAAATTTCAGGTGGGGGGTCTGAGTTAGTTCACACACTCATCTGCAGCCCCCTCTGATTTTCGCGGTAACTTGGGATGATAACAATGTTACTTTTCCCCCCTGGTTTTACTTATTTTTTTTTTAAAGGAGTATTTCTAACACCCGAAATAAGCCAATGCATTTAATTCTGTGTGATGACACGGAACTCCCAATCTGTGGAGGAAAGTAGCAGTGGACACGTGTGAATTTTACCTCCAGTCTCCGGCAAACCAGGCTGTGAGCGTGCAATCTTCATAGGGGTAGTAATCGCAGGACCATCTACTTCTTTAAAGTTTATCTACTCTTAAAATATCCCCTGCACCGACCGTGGGGTTCAAACTCACAACCCCTAGATCGAGTCACGTGCTCTTGTCGCTGAGCCAACCGGTGTCTCCTACACTAACTAACCTTTCCTGAGAGCTCATGCTGTCCGGTAGGCGTCGTTCTAAACATATGTGAATATATAAGCCCGTTTCGAGCACATTCCATTTATCAACACCAGCCTAGGAGGTGGGCACTACTAACATTATCCCCGTTGTATAGGTAGGGGAGGAAAGCATAACTTTTAACTTTCAGTCGACTATGGCCACACTGAATTCTCTGCCAGCAGCGCACGTGTACCCCCATTTCTTTTCCTAAGTGGCCTCAGCTTCTACCGAACGTTTGGAGGTTTGTTTTCTGAAAGCCTGGTTCACCTCACCTCCCAATGAGGCGGGCTCCAGCATATCCCTCACCCAGGTCCCTAATCTCGTCCCCCCACCCCAGGGAGTGACTGCACCTGGACATAACCTATCAAGGGTGCACCGCTACCTGCGAGGTCCTTCAGTCCTGTATCCAGGGTCCTTTACAACTCCCAGCCCGCACCCCGGGCGCTGGACCCATTTTTCAAGATTAAGAAAGGGAAACCCTAATTTCCAGAGAAAGGTATGGGGATCACTTTCCTGCATGTCCTTTTCTGGGAGTTCAGAGACACCTCTCGCTCTTTGAGGAGATAGATGGTCTGCGTGATTTCAGGTCTGCAGAAAACGTTCCCTGAGATGCACAAGCGGGGTCTCCAACTTTCAAGACAGGTGCTTTCACCAGCCAACCCCCGGCGCCAGAATGGCCTATTGCTCACACAGGAAGAGAGTTCTTGCTCTTTTTCGGGGTCGGTTTGAGACCCAGTGAGAGACCCTGAAGGACCCCTGGCAGCGGAAAAGCAATCGCATCTCCCCGCCGCGCAGGAGAACAGGGGGCGCGGGGTGGGGGCAGGGACGCCGTGATCCGCCGGCAGGTGCGTCTCGGGTCCCCGCGGGCCGCCCCGCGTCAGCCTCCGCCCCCCCCTCCCCGAAACACCGCGGGAACCTACGAGCAACTCGGGAAACAGATCCCAAGCTCGCCTTGGTTGCACCTCTGACTTGGGCGGGGGTGGGGAACACAATTTTTCTTTGCTGTCTCCCCCCCACTCCTGTCCGGAGCGACCGACCTTCAATAGCCGTAATTCTAAAAAAGAAAAAAACAACAAAACTCTTGCAAACGTGTTTTGTTTGTTTGTTTTTATAAAGATGAAGAAAACCAGGAGTGAAATAGAGAAGGAAGGACCGTCAAGTAGAAGCAACTGGGACGCAGAGTCGGGGAGGATTGGAGGGCCCGCGTTCCACCCGCGCGGTCCTCACCGGGTGCGGAAAAATCGATTCCACGGATCAGGTTGACGGGTGAAGAAACCCCACGGCCCCTCGGGGACCTCGTGGCGCAACGGTAGCGCGTCTGACTCCAGATCAGAAGGTTGCGTGTTCAAATCACGTCGGGGTCAGTAGTTTTAGTCTCTGGGGGAGGCTCTGGTCTGAGAAGGGAGACGGATGGGGGTGTAGGAAGGTGCCCTCTCGGCTTTCTCCGGCCTTGGATCCCCCCCTTAAAATACCCTTAAAATGTAAATAAAAGGCGAGCATACGCAGGAACGTACGATATTGTTACTGCATCCGGGGGCCCATAGAGACCCACTGCAAACGTTCTCGATTTCACTTTTCACCGGCTCGTCCCTTAATATTCCCAACCCTCCCTGCCTTCTCTCCACACGCTCACTTCCGTGCTGGCGGACCCATCTCTTCATCTGTAGGTCCCTCCGACCTTCGCAAGCTTAGCAGGTGTTCCCAGACGACCGGTTCTAGTAGGCGACCTTAGCTCACCCAATCCACACATGGGCCAGCCTTTCCAGACCGGGGCGGTCGCATCGCCAGGCCGTCCATCCTTGGCTCTCTGCGATTCCCTACCACTGCGAGGCACAGGAGAGGTCAATTCCTTTCCAGACGCGAGAAAACCTGAACGTTTTTGTTTGTCAGATTGAGTCTGTAGGGAGTGAACCACCAATTCAGAGAAAGTCTTCGGGGCTGGAAGTTCCGCGAACCCTCTGAAAGTCAATGTAAAGTATATGTGCGGGAATGTGCGTTTTCCTCTCACCTGGGGCTCAAGACTTCCGTCCCCCCCCAAAGATTATGAACCATCACACCACAGCACAGGGGAAAGTGCAAGCACGTTTCCTTCATCAGAGTCTATTATTTTGTATAACTTAGAATGGCTTTAAGACACGACAGTGGGATACAGGCAGGCATTCTGTTCCAGATCTAACGTACACCTTCACACAATACACAATATCAGGTGTCACATCGAATCACGCCTTTGTGCCCCGGAGAAGCATACCCACAATAAGCTTTTCCATTTCTTCTTCACCCTTCTGTTGGGCGTTAGTTCAGGCCCAGGGCTAGTGAATTACAAAAGACAAATCATTACTACTCTAAAGAGAAAAAAGAGAACCCATTTTCCAATTCTACAGATTGCAGGGGCAGCGGGAGGAATGGGCAAACCAGACAGAAACTGAAGGTTAATTATGAAGAGCCACATCCCCGGAGCAGAGTGGCGCAGCGGGAGCGTGCTGGGCCCATAACCCAGAGGTCGATGGATCGAAACCATCCTCTGCTAAGTACAGTCCTTTTCGTCCCAAAGCAATCTTTAGCTCAGCGAGAGGGAAAGAAGAGATTGTTAATTCTTGTTTCAAATCTAGTGCGATGTTTGACTCTTTAAATTATATGCGTGTAGAAAGGAGGATAGAAATAAAAACCTAACAAAATTTGCCATCTGCCGTCTATATGTTCGGTGATGTCTGTTAAGGCCCTTTTTAAAAAACATATGAAAAGGTGCTCTGCATCACATGTCATGAGAGAAATGAAAATTAAAAATCACCTCTTAAAATGTCCAAAGTCCAGAACACTGATACCAAATGCTGGCAGTGATGTGGGGCAACAGGAACTCTCATTCATTGCTGAAGGGAAGGCAAAATGGCACAGCCACTGTGGAAGAGGGTTTGGTAGTTCCTTATAAAACGAAACATGCTCTTACCATACCATCCAGCAACTGCCCTCCTTGTCATTTGCCCAAAGGAGTCGACATATGTGTCCACACGGAAACATGAACACAGATGTTTGTAGCAGCTTACTCATAATTGCCAAAATTGGAAGCCACCAAGATGCCCTTCCGTAGGTGAATGGAATGAATAAATTGTGGGACCTGCAGACAATGGAAGATTGCGCAGCATGAAAAGAAATGAGATACCAAGCCACAAGAAAACACGGAGAAAACTTAAATGCCTGTTACTAGGTTAAAGAAGCCAAGCGGAAAGGCTACACATGATATGATCCCAACTGTATGACATTGTGAAAAAAGTCAAAACAACGAAGACGCTAAACGATCAGTGGTGGCCCGGGCGGGGGGGGTGGGGGGGGATGAATAGGCAGAGAGCGCAGAGGATGGGGGAGGGGCGTGAAAAATACTCTGCGCGGTTCTGTAACGATGGATCCGCGTCATTACACATCTGTCCAGACCCGCAGAATGTATAACACCAAGGGTGAACTGTAACGTCCGCTATGAACTTTGGGTGATTGTGATGTATCAAAGTAGGTTCCTCAGTTGTAACAAATGTCCCCCCGCTGGTGGGGGATGTCGGTAACAGGGGAGGCTGTGCACGTGTGAAGGCATGCGTGGGTACCGTCCTCTCAGTGTTGCTGTGAATCGAAAACTGCTCTTAAAAAATTAAATCTTGAAAAAAGAGAGAGAGAGAGAGAGAGAGAGAGGAAAAGAATTGGTATTTAGAAATACTCTTTTTTGTGAAACTTCGATGCCTTTGAAAGGTCTTCCTTCTATTTGGTATTGATCATCTCATGTGAGGACTAGTCGATTTTGAAAACCATTGAACGATGTGATGTGAAGAAAGTTTACATATGCAAAAACAGAAATATGAACTACAGTTGAGGCGTGTCTTACTAACATTTTTGTTATTTTGTGTCAAATCACATTACAAAAGAAAATTTTAAAAGGGCTTAAAAATGTTTATATATATAATTACAGCGGCCTAAGGAAGATGGAGATTGTGAACCTCCAAAGGGGAGGTGGATAACCAAAATGGCGAGCCAGCCAGGAGTCGAACCTGGAATCTTCTGATCCGTAGTCAGACGCGTTATCCATTGCGCCACTGGCCCCCACACGCGCGAGTGCGTTTTACACTTAGGGAAAAAGGTGGTGGTAGACTTACTAGGTCGCTCTAAATATGAATGTGTGGAATCTTCTCTTCCAACTTCCTTTGTCCCTATCACCAGGATTTCCAAGCCCGAAACCTCAGAATTCAAACGAAAGCGTTCTATTGGCTCCTTTGTTTTAGTTCACTCATCCAATAGGATTCCTTCGCGGTCAGTGAGAATTCCTCCATTTTGATGTAACTTGCAAACGTCTGAACGGATGTTTAGTGGTTTTAAAAGTTGGCTGTAATTGAAGATCAAGTACAAGAGCAAATATATAAAACTCACCCGTCGTAGTCGGCAGGATTCGAACCTGCGCGGGGGGACCCCAATGGATTTCTAGTCCATCGCCTTAACCACTCGGCCACGACTACAGCTACTGTGACGCTTTTTTCCCTTTTCCTCCATGTTACCATATATCATGTATTCTAGGCTACTTCAGGATTTAGTAACACAAGAGGACGAAACAAACGATCCCCTCTAATGACACCAGAGAAGTCTCACCCAACCTGCGTTCCAGCACGTGGCCACCTGAGAATGCTTTTTGGGTCTTTTCTAGAATGCAAATCAGCGATTTGTGGCGATAATCCTCTGTAAAGAATTGCCTTCGAATAATCCTTTAAAAATCCTCGTATTTTTGCCGCAGTACGACATTAATTCTCAGCGAATCACCGGACAAAGATGTCGTCACAGACACCCCATGTCTTCACGTGCTGAACCCAGTGCCTGGAATACGGCAAGGGCTCAATAAATTGTCAGCTCTTATTGTAACCATCACGTTCAAATTCAAGAAAGGGGACCCATCAAAATGTTCCATAGGGAAACTGTCTCTTGTGCCTTGGTAAAGCTCAAAAGATTTTAAAGCGGCTGATGGAATGTTGTTGGATGGGATAGGGAAGGAGAAAATATTTCTGGCAGTCAAATCTGCTTCACTGCATGGGGCCTTCTCTCCCAAGGGGGAAAACAACTGTATCTGATACTCTGTGGATGATAGTTAAACCGTATTTGCAAAGATCACCGTCAGAGCAAGAACAGATCCCCAGGATCGCCGCATTTCTGAAACTACACAACGATTATTATCACAATCTTATCTGTATGTGTAGGAGCGTGGGTGTATTAGTGTGCAAATAGGAGATTCTGTACTTCATCAATAGCTCCATTCTGTGAACACGAGAAGGATAAAACATGACTGATAATCCATGCTCATGTGCTGAAAATAATCTCCAGCCCAGACCTTTCTTCTGGGCTTCATAATATATGCCGGCTTGGTAATTTCTTTTTGCCCGTGCATGGGCATCTCAAAAGCGCTATGTCCCAAAATGAATGCTCTACCCTATCTCTGCAAACTTGAACCTCCTTCAACAACCCAGATTTTATCGGGAGCCAAAGCCAAAGACTTAGAACTCCCCCTAACTTTCTTCCTTTCTCTACTCTCTCCCCACAGCCCGTGGATTATCAAGCCTTCAGTTCCACCTCCTAATTTTTTTTCTCTCAAATCTGGCTCTTCCTCCCGAGCCACAGGCCCTTTTTCTTAGATCAGCTTCTTACAGTTTTTCACAGGAGTGATTGCAACAACTTCTTAGCAGTATTTTGGCCTCCAGGCTCTTGTCTCTGAATGGGTTCATTTCTTCATTCTTTGAAAAATGTTATTCTGAGCACAATCACGTGTCATGCATTCTGCTAGGTGCTGCTCATTCAATGGAGAGCAAGAAAAATATAGCCCCTCCTTTGAGGGCTTTCTAGAGTAAACAATGGTAGAAGTGAACATTTACAATTGGGTATGGCAAGTGAGAGGTCCAGGGAGCCACGTGGCCTATTGGAGCAGTGCTAGGTCCCAGACGTGACCACCTTGGGTGGTTGCCTGGAGAGTCACTCATTAGACTCCGAGTTGCATGAAGACAGTTTCCGGTTCTGCCTTTGTTACCTCTGAACGGGTAAATGGGTAATCAATGAATATATGTGGAATGAATCAAATTCGAGCTCAGATCTGAAGGATGTGTGGGAGCTGGCCAAATTGGAAAGGTGCATGGTGTTCTACACCTAAACCTGGCAGAATAGGAGAGAAACTGAAGAAAGTTCTGTCTGGCTGGAACATTGCATTTTGGAGGGGCCCAGGGAGGGGCAGCGATGAGAGAGAACACCAGAGACGCAGTTTGGGGCAGATGGCGTAGGTCGGGCTGGGTCACCACCTACTGCTGTCTTTACCTGAGCGTGCAAATCTGATTGTGTCCCTTCCCTCCTTTAAAGTCTTAAAAGGTACTTTGTGGCCTATAAAAAGGGCACAAACGGCAGAAGAGGCCCTCGTCATGGGAGCTATCTGACCTTCTCAGCTTCCTTTCCGGCCACGCTGTCCAGGGAGCCCGGGAAGTCCTGAAGCGAGGAAGCGTCTGCTCGCCCTCACAAGGTGCGGGTTCTCGGTGCTGAGCCTCTGCCTTTGATTTGCGACATTTCCTTAGTCCCTTTCTGTTTAGAACAGCATCCCAACTTCCTGTCCAGAGGTTAAATCACAGTGATGGATTAGATCGTTTTGATTCCAGTACCTAGTTCCCATCCAGAGGCGTTTGTCGGGGCGTTTTCCAACTGATAGGGAAGACGGAGCGGTCCCCTCCGAGCTTTCTTCTCCTTTGCAATTAGCAGGGAACCTTGGGGGTGGTCCTTTACCACCACGCGCGTGCTGTTTCCCGCTAACCCTGTTAAGGGTTTTAAGATCCTTAATGCTCTTTGCTGAGTCTCTTAACTTCTCTGGGGCTTGAGGACGGTGGTGGGTCTTCTAATCCTACCCCTTGCCTACATTTGTTAGAGGCTGCCGTCGAGCGTGACCTCTTTCCTTCCTTCCCCAGCCTCCGGTCTTTCCTGGGGTGCCCAGGGCCGCCTCGCTTTCCCGCGTTCCCGGGGGTGCAGGTGGGCGGGCGCTCAGCAGCGCGGGGCGGGGCGCCGAGCGGGCGCGGGGGGCCGGAGAGCGCCCCCTGCAGCCGGGCTGGAACCCGGGCTCCCAGACGGGCGCCCCGCCGAGAGGGACGGGGACGGGCCGGCAAGGTCCGCGTTTCCGAGAAGCTCCCGGGGGCAGAAGAGGGGGTGAGCGACATCGAGGGCCAGTCACTCGCGGGGAGGGCAGCGGCGTCACAAACGGAGGCGGGGGTGTGGAGGAGACCTGGGAGGAGGGGGTGGGGGGTAAAACTATCAGGTTAGCGTCAGAAGGAGAAGAATCTGTTCACGGACTGAACCGAGAAAACAGCAGCAAGGGCCTGGAGTGTAACAAGTGAGCCCCGCAGCAACCACGAAGGGATTCGAACCCTCAATCTTCTGATCCGAAGTCAGACGCCTTATCCATTAGGCCACGTGGTCCTCCTGTGGCGTGAGGGGGTGTGTGGGGAACATTTGGGGAAGGAAAATCATCTTGGTGCT